>NC_136527.1:31677026-32207026 GCF_053919585.1 Euprymna scolopes
AAATTCGTTGATTTTCTTGAAATCTTTTTAAAGAAGACCGATTAAAAAAAACAAAAACAAATATTGCATAATTTGCTATTAAAGCTGTTATTTATTTTTTAAATTTGGTCTTTGCTCCTTTAATTGAAAAAAAAAAAGGGTTTCAATTACATTTTTCCAGCTTCGAAAAATAGGAGGTCGAATTATTCAATATTTTATACCGCGTTTTTAATGGCGTTTTCTGACACTCCTAGTAAACCGCTTCTGTAAGCTTACTGACAGCATTATTAGCGTCCTAAATTATGAGATGAAAAAATGAATGAATCTCTTAGTAAAAAACAGCGCTCGTTTTCGGGGGTGCTGGAAGCGAATATCACAGTTAAATTTGCTTTATGATATAAAGAAATTACTAGGTGACCAGAAAGTGGTGCTCATATTACGTTAAATTTATATAGGAACTAAGAGCTCCCTCCACCACTTTTTGAAAAAGTAATTTCGTCATATCATGAAAACTAATTATCTGCCCCAAATTTAAATATGATATTCGTTTTTAACAGCACTGAAAACCTTTAAAAGTCGTCATTTTTTTAATTTTTTTAAGGAGTTGGAAGAAACTCGACATTGACCATACATCAGAAATACACAAATATTTTTAAAAGTGACAATAAAGTTCGAAATCGATGACATTAAAAAGTAGTTCACTTACAAAACAGTAGAGTTAAGTTCCAAGATTAACTTTTAAACCGTCTCTACAATTAAAAAAAACTTCTTTTTTTTTTTTAATATAAACAAATTACAATAATTATAAAAGTTTTTTTTTTTTAAATAGTTGTATAATTTGCATGTATTATGCCTCTCCATTTAGTCCCTTCAATAGTTATCTCCCTTGCCCAGACATATTTTCTTATAGAGTTGTCCCTGACTCGACACCGGCAAGTTGACCGATGTTTTATCCCCTAATTGTACCTATTTACTATGCCTCCACACGGGGCAGAATTAGACACCAGGGGCGTTTTTTAATGTAATTGTAGTCAGCATCCTTTCTATCCCAACATTTCGTTTTAAGCCATCTCCGGTAAGAAACATATTTCCTTCTTAAAGACACTTTTTAATATTTTTAACGTTATTTTTTTAATATCATTTCATCTTAACTACGAACTTTGTTTTCTTTACCCACATGCCCGACCCGGGCGACCCCCTTACTTTTAGTTGTGTTTTTCATTTCCTTACGCACATGACTCCCCATTCAGCCTTTTCTGAAGTCCTATCTTACTAATATTCCTGGTGAACCAAAAAAGAGATCGAGACAATTGCACTTAAGGGAACAGCAAGGATACTAAAAAGAGCTCTCGGTTGGTTTCAATAAAAAGCGGGGCAATGTTGGCAGCTTGTTTGGCTGCCCCATACCCAGCATTACAATCTTCAAAGGAAGAAAAATGAAAAGGGGAAAGCCTTTTATAACTTCTCGATTCTTATCTTTTCTCTTTGTGTTCTCAACAATGTTTGTTTGTTTGCTTTGTTTATTCTGTTTGTTTCATTTTTTTGTTTCACCGTATCTACTCTCAATATACATGTGTAAAAGGATGGCAACTGTGTATTTCAGCGGCGTAAATTATGTGACAGACAAAAATTGATGCTAATGCAGAGAGTGATCCGCGCTATTTTTTAAATCGTATTTCCACGTTTAATTAAAGTTTTATGATATGTTTTTTTATTCAATTGTAAGGTTAAAGTACAGAATAGGTACAAAATACCCTCTCCATGTTAAGAATGGCTTTTTAAATAATAACATTATTATTTCAGCACGGATCACTCTCTGCATGAGTACCCAAAATATATAAAAAATTATTTATTTTTTAGGTGCCAGTGCACTTATTTAACCGCGCTGTTTTTTTTTTTTCAATAGTATTTTCAAGGTCATTAAAGTTTTATTATATTTGTTATTTATTAAATTGGATAATCTGGAAGAAAGAGAGAGCCGGTTTCCTCCGTTTGACTATAGGTGGCGTTACTGTCTGTCCACCCAGTTACGGAAGCAGGGAAGCACAAAGAGTATATAATGGCATCCTTGAAATAATAATAAATGTCTTTGTTATATTTTAATTTTAAACATGTTTTTTTTTTTTTTTTTTTTTTGTAAACATATTTAAGTTTTATTTTTCCAAACCTTTACGTTTTGTTACTTGTTTATTTTCAAATATTTAATTTTTTTTTTTACTTTTGCGTTTTTTCTTTGTTTTTACTTTTTTTTTTTTTTCAAGCATAAACTAAATGTTTTTGCTATATTTTTCTTTTAAACATATTTATGGGTACAACAGTTTTTCCGCGAGTATTTTTTACGCTCTTATAATAAAAATATCAACGTTTTTTCTGTTATATTTTTATGCCCCCCCCCTTTTTCTTAATTTTGTTTGAAAAAAAAAAAAAACTTATATATGTTTGCAAAAGAAAAAAAAACACATGCTTAAAAGTAAAATATAACAAAAACATTTATTTCTATTTCAAGGGTGCCATTATATACATTACATACATAACTGGGTGGACATACAGTAACGCCACCTATAGTTAAACGGAGGAAACAGGCTTTCTCTTTCTCCCAGATTACCTTAAACTGTAAGGTTAAAGTATAGCTTATAAAAAAACACCCTCTCCACCCCATGTTAAGAATGGCTTTGTAAATAATAACGTTATTATTTCTGCACGGATCAATAAGTGCACTAATACCATTTTTTTTAAATATAAAATATTTTTTTTTATAAAAGACTAAATGTAAAATAATTGAGGCCGCCAACTTTTTTGAAAATGTGTAAGGCTTGCCAGATTGGCCATTTTGAGGCCAAATTTGGCATTGTTCCGCTCTTGCATGGACCATTGGCCTTTCTAATGTTTGCCAAATTGGTCTTTTACGCTCTTACATGAACCATTGGCCTTTTACGCTCTTGCATAGACCATGGTTCCACGCAAGAGCGAAAAAAGGGCCAAATTTGTCCTCAAAAAGGCCAATCTGTCAAACATTATAGGCTAAATTTTAAAAGCAATACAGCGGCTTCGATTTAGTTTTTTGTATGTCAAATAATTTACGCCGCTAAACTACACATTTGCCAAAAGAATGAAAAACATAAACAAATCGAACTTACAAAAAACATAAATAAATCGAACTTCCGGTGAATGCTGGAAAAATATCCAGTAAATAAAACGTTGTTTAGTAAATCGTTATTTGTATTTATAAACTAAATATTTCATCGTGGTTTATTTGGTGGAAGGCATTTCATTTAACTTAATATGAAAATGGATAATAAACTTTAAAATATCAATTATTGAATGGATTTTATTATTTCCTTTTCTTTAAAAACTCATTTATTTTTATTTTTTATGGATACATGTGCCCATTGACACCGATATGATGACTAAAATCACAAATTATTGTCTTTTTAAATTAAAAATATTGCATGAATTTTTGTTTGCTTTTTTATATAAAAATAAAGCATTGTAGATGTTAACAATTAAAAAATAGTTTTACTATTTCAGGAACATTACGATTAGTAGTATTCATTCAATATTTTCACAAAATTAATATCAAAAAAATATTCAGAAAATATTCACATTCATTTCAAGTCACGTGTGACACTCTATTAATAAAAATCAGTAATCTTAAACTTCACGAGATCCTCATTTAACTAAGCCTGCATAATGAACACTCGTTACAAGAAAGCATTTACGTTTGAACGATTTGAATTAATATTCCTAACACGTAAATAAATGTTATTTCATCTTAATACAGTGATTTGAAGTTCTTTGTCAAGTGTCGTTATTTTCTGGAGTTATTTCTATATTTTTATTTTATGCATGTGAGGATGTGCCTTGATAAAAACCTTCTATTCATCGTTATACATTTTGTACATTCATCTTTCATTATTAACTATTAATTGGTGATCTCGTTAAATGTACTTTTAACGGTCCTGCAGATACTCTACTACTTTTCCTGCACCTGCAATCTCGCTCCTAAAAATTGATCGATCCCAATTATGAATGGGTTAACACAAAGCCACACACATAGAAGTTAGTAACTATCTTTTTTTTAAGACTTTACTTTACTAATTATTTTTTAAGCCGACATGAAAACATTTTTCGGGTTTGTATTACTGTACACATAGATTCGAAAAAGTTGTCAAAAAACAAATATATAACAAATAAATGTTATCAAAGGCAAGATAAGTTACTTTTCTACCAAACTGAATATATTTTTCGTGTTTTTATTCAATTTAACATGTCTATTCAGCTCGAAAAACATACATTGTTTACCGATGTATTGGAAAATTCAAAATGGCGCCCGACTCTCTCTTTAACACGGTATGTTCGGGAAAATGTGTTATAAATAATAAACTAGACAAAATACTATTAACAAACCACCGAATATATGTCAACCTATGTCACGGTAATATATATTGAGCGAGTTTCTAACAGTAGTTTGTCCAGTTTTATATTTATACCACCTTTTTCCCGAACTTACCGTGTTAAAGAGAGAGTCGGGCGCCATTTTGAATTTTCCAATACATCGGTGAAAACAGTACGTTTCTCGAGTTGAATAAGCATGTTACATTAAATAAAAACACTGAAAACATATACAGTTAGGTAGAAAAGTAACTTATCTTGCCTTTGATAACATTCATTTGTTATATATTTGTATTTTGACAACGTTTTCATTATAAACATTTTTCACGTGTAATTTTTCCCTATATAGAGATTCACTTAAGACTTTACTCTTTCAAATACAATCAAGAAATAATCGGAAATCTATAAAAATGTTTTACCGACTTTCTAAACTATGTTTGCCTATCAGTTTACGCCATTAAATTGCACATACCATGCAAAGAATTAGAGAATTAATACAGATGGAATTTGTAATCTGTTCTCTCTCATGTAAATATTAAAATGTTAAATAAAATAATACTAACTAGCAAGACCCGTGGAAATTCCACGGTAGTTAAAATCTTTTAAAACACATCAGTAAGAAATTCCTTATAAAAATGAACGTATGGAAGCAAGTAGAACAAACAAAGAACTTTAGTTTAAACTTTTATTGAAGGTCAATGCGATCGTAACTGATGCTGTTGATATTGTCAGGAAGTGCTGGTGATGACTGAGGCGGTGACAGGGACGTCGATCAGCTGCTTGGAGTGAGAATAGTGGTCAGTCAGCCGGTTCCTGGGAGTCAGATTGTGAATTTAAAAAACTGTGTGACATTGCTGACATCGATTTTGTGTAAGTTCTGATGACCCCAATTTATTTAATATTTCAGGACATTTTGGATTACATGTGTGAGTAATGAATAGGTCACAGAAAACTGCCATTACATCTTGATAAAGCTGTTATAGATTCCTAGGACTTTCTGTAAATGTAGATGGTAGAATAACTGGTACACCAGAATAACCATCTTCATTCCTTGCTAAATGATCCATTAAGCCAGAATATTGAGCAGCTCTTAGTTGACTTTGATGGCTTTTAATGAAGTTAAATAAGCAACTGTCAACTTTTACATATGCGATAGACTTTTCTATTCATTTTGAATTTTATTCAATGAAGATTTGGAAATTCACAAATATTTTTAAGTCGAATTATTGATATAGATTTCAATTAATGCATCACAACTTCCTGATAATATAAATAGAACACTTTGAATTTTCTGTACAAAAGTTTTTTCCATAAAAACATTGTAATCTGTTATAATATTAAGATTCTTGTGTATTACATGCATAGAAAATCAAGTGTTTCTGTAAATCTTACGAAGTACAGTTAAATTTTGATTTTTCGATAATCAAAATGATGTGAGGTAGGTTATACCTATCAAATTTATTGTCAATGTTATATAGTTAAGTAAGCTGGCTAATTGGCTATAAAGTAAGTTATTCCGAACTTTGATCTAACATTTTAATTAAAAAAAAAAGTTTAACATTTTCTTGTATCTTTTTTTTATATTAAGAAAAATGTTCTTTTTCAAATCAACAAAACACAATTATAACACAAAATAACAAACAATAAACATTGTACAACATTTAAATCAGTGTCGACTGTATTCCATGGGTCGCTTACCCTTTCAATATATGTGCATATCATTTTTTTCTTTTTCATTTTTGCCATTATTCTTTTTTATTTACACCAACATAACCATATTCATAAATTTCTACTTGAAAACAATTATCTTTTTTTGCAAGCTGCAGTCTGTACGTATAAACAATTTCGTTTGGGGGTCGTTTCTATCTTGTTAATTTAAGTCATTACAGTTTTATTTATTAATATTTTTTTTCTAATAATAAGTTTTTTTTATTTTGTTTAACATTTTGGGTGGTTCTGTCAATTTTGGGGCCAAAAGTATTGAATTATGTTACTTATCATTAAGAATGCTTTAAAATACGAAAATACAATGAAAAATTCCCATTTTACCTCTAGAAAAATGTCTGCCTTCACTTATAAAATGTCCCTGAACCCTATATGTACTCATTCATTATGAATGGTATGCCTGAAATATTTTTTCACCATAGTCTGACTCCACATTCATGACACCAAATTGTAATCTTTAACATAACGACATGTCGTTTTACTATGTGCTTCATTCATATGTATGTAACTAACACCCCCACTAAAAAATGGTATGGTCTGGTGATTTATTGATCAGTGAGGTAGCTAATCTTGTCACTGGGGAAGTAGTTTGTATTGGAGTCTAGGTTGGCCACAATATGCAGTGAAATTCCTTCAACAATGACAACGTCAGCTCACTCATTCATCAATAATGTCACTGGACCATACCATTTTTCAATGGGGGTGTTAGTTACATACACATGAATGAAGTATGGTGATAAAACAACATTTATGTCATTAGACTCACCTAAAGATTAATGTCTTAATACAGTAGATGACACTCGATTACTCCCAGGCGTGCTTACTGGTCGAGTTAATAAAAATTCAAACGGTTAACTATAATCATCTTTCAAAGTCTCATGCATGAAACAAACCCCGAGAAAGGAATAATTGGTACGCTTTCAGAATTTGAGCCAGATTATCGGGAATTCCCATCAAGCATTGATCAGGCAAGACTGAGAATCATTGGTTTAAGCCGAGCGATGTAAAAGACACAGACTAATTTCAAAATGAACGAGAAAAAATAATGCAAATACAAATTATCAAAAATAACAAAAACCTGTAAGTGACTGAAAATATTTTTATTCATTGAAAAAAAAAACTTTGCAAATTATGTATCAACAATTTTTTTCAAGAAAAAAATGAATGTTTTACTTTTTTAACTGTAAATTGTTAGGTGTAAGAACAAGTATTTTCGTTTTTTTAAGGCTTTTTTTCAGTAAAGTTTTTTTGGGAATGTTTGAAACTGAATTTGTTAGTTTTTTTGTTTATTCACTTTCTTCCAAGTTGAAAGTCACCTCTTTCCATTTCAGTAGCGCTTTTTCATTGGAAAAACATATGCACACCCAATGAATTAAAAAAATAATCATAAAAAACTACCGACCCCTTAACATCACCAGCAAAATATAAAAACATTATATAATAAATAAACAAATAAAAAAGTCGATTTAGTGTTTCAACATTTGGACTATGCTCGGCTTTAACTGATGATTTCTGGTTGCCCGATCCATGGTTCTCGAGAATTACCAAGAATCAAATTCAAATGGATCCTGTTATCATCTTTGACATTCAAGTGATGCAAATAGGGGATAACTCAAAGTCATGCTACGTGTTAGTTCTATCATTATCCTCCATTAATAATATGCCACTCTTCATTCGGCTTTTCCTGTTGATATCGACTCCTTCCTATTGTGATATCAGTTTGTTCCATGGCTGAATTGCTATCTGACTCAGTGGACTCCCTCGGAGAAGCCAATGTGGTCTTTCTTAATGGTATTTCCGTTTTGGGAATGTTCCATTCCTTGATCGACGTTGTCAGCAGATGTTCCGCATGCACCTTTATCATGAGCATGTCAACTGATCGTTAATACTATATGAGACGAGGCCTGTTTTATCTATGACTACATAATTTGGGTTCCAACATATATCTAGCTTTCCTCGACCGTGTAACCCCTCCTCGTGAAGAAACTTGTTTCGGGCCCTATTTATCTTGATTTCTCGGCTCGTGTCGTCCAGTCTTCTTTGAGTTTATTACATGAAATCTGGTATGCTGAAACCGAATAACAACTGAAGCTTAATTTTAATTTATACGGTCTGTTCTTCTCGAAATCAACAAGCAATCTCTTCTTCTCTGACTAATTTTCGCATGACAGTCGTATATATAGTAAGATATGTGGATGCGGTGGAATCTCTCCCAGCCAATAAGATCTCGCCACACAATCGAAAAGCCCCAGGTTTTATGTGGCTACAATTTCCAAACCTGGGATTTGAATTACTAATTATCACGACTCGCAATGTTATGTTTCGAGTTTCCTGTCATCAACTTTCTCATGAAATAAAAAAAATATATATTTATATTCTCCATTTTAGATCCTCAGGTTTTCTGGCGCTACCCGGGGATGATTAGCTATCTCAGTGTAGTTATTCGACCCGTCCTGAGCCCTCTGGGGAGGCTAAAGCTCCTCAGTGGGGGATTACGTCACAACTGTGGTGGTTCTTATAATAAACCAGATCTCCAATCTTAAAATATACGGACTTTGTTTTCTTATCCGAGTTCTCTATCAGTTTTTTTCCTTGCTTTCCAAATGTTATGCCTTACAAAAGTAAAAGATTGATGCATCTCTTGTAGAGTGATCTCATGTTGCTGATCGCGATAGTATACTCTGCCAGGTAATAATATATTATCTAATGGCAGGATCACTGATATTTTTCTTTCTCGGTTGGTATGGTCACCCTAAAATACTGTTCTTCATCATCCACCCACCTCCTGTAACCATGTTTCCTTCTACATTGCAACGACACTATTTTCCTGTTATCGATCTTATTACTAACCCCACTGCCTTTTTCAATCCTGAATTCAGTCTCTGCAGGAAATGTAAAAATAGCTGCTTAATTATAACAATAGTAAATGCTGCTGACGAAAGAACAAAATAACAAAACAATTCAAAATCAATATTTGTTAAGAAACACGAAAGAAACAGAAAAAATAAGTTTGAAAAAGTTTTTTTGTCATGTTATGCACGTCACACACACACGCACAAACACACACGCATATATATATATATATATATATATATATATATATATATTTATATATTGTATTTTGTGTACAGAAAGTTGTTAGATGAGACAAGTCATTGGTACCGTCGGTTTAAAGCCCTATAATTAGGACCGTTTTAGATATCCATACCAAGCTCTCTTCAGCCAATACTCATCTATATTATAACCGGAAGTGAAAAATATATATACCTCACGAGTTCACGTTTAACTCTAGTTTTGTTTTATGTCCCCCCCATTTATTTTTCGGATGATGATGATTTTATTAACTTTAAAATTTGAATTATTTTAATTTTACAATCTAATTTCGATTTAAATTTTTTATATATAAAATTTGTTTCATATATATAAAATGATTTTAATTTTAAACCAATTTTATTTAAAAATCTAATCTTTTCTATATAAAAATTCAAACTTAAAGTTTATATCAATATCGATTAAAAAGGTAACATTTCCTTTAATTATATCAAATTACGTTTAAAATTTTCAAAATAGGTTTAAACATTTCTTTTAAAATTTCAACTCTTTCAAGGGTTGGGGAAGTGAGTATTTATCTAGCCTAAGGGGTTGTCCTAGTATATTAATACTATTATATTTTTCCTATAGTTTTAAAATTGAAACAGATCGTAAATTACATTTATAAAGTATGAGTTGTAAAAAAATATATAATACAATAACTTAAAATCTATAATACAATTACGATTAAAATTCAATTTTACCGACTAAAACAATTTTAGCATTTAAAAGTTTACTAAAGTTTTTTTACAGATATATATATATAATCAAAATCTAAGTTTTGTCTTTTTCACTGACCCAGTTTATTAGGAATGCTTTCCTTCTATGTATACAATGTTTTTTAAAGATTCACTCCTCACATTTAAACATCTTATTTCTGGGTCATATATAGCCTGAAGAATGTGGTATTTTTCCGCATTACAGAGCAGGCATTGACTTAATTCCAATGCATATGCTGGTTTCTGCTCTATTTTTCTCCATTTTATTGAAAAAGGTGTATCTTTTTCTTTAAGCTACCACACCCGGGTAGCTAATGCTGTATTTATCCTTGTTTTCTAAAGGAGCTCATGTGTGCATAGTATCTTTGTTTAAATTGGCCTTGTCTCATGCCTATATATTTTCCGGTATATTTGTAGATCGGTCCGTTATTGTGGCCTCATAAACAAGGGATTCAGCTTTACAATTGCCCTCCAATATTTTTAGCATGAACCCTTATTTATAGACATGAGTGTTTCATTTAGTTTGTGGAAGGTGTATGTATTTTTTCTCGAGACCTTGTGTTGCATCTAAAAAATCTACTTCATCGAAATTTGTCTTTATGTTATTTTAAAGCCTGGCTGCTTGAAAAATTCAGCTAGGTATTTTCTAAGCCTGCCTAGTGTACGTCCATTACAACCACTCGATAGGCAAACCCTATCATCCCTACATAACCCCAAAAAGTGGCAATCCTAATTATCGGGCTTGAAACCGACGGTACCAATGACTTGTCTCTTTTAACAACTTCCGTACACAAAATACAAATACATTCTTATTTTTTCAGATTTTCCTTTTCGGATTTTCATTTTAATTGAGCACGCTACTGGATTTTTTCCCCCAAGAAAATAACTAATTATATATATATATATATATATATATATATATATATATATATATAATATATATAATGTTTTTTAGCAGACATACGAGAGTAAAAAGAGTATAATCTTACTTTCTTATTGTTTTTTTTTCATTTTCCTCAACTTAACATGACCTTTCTTTATCAAGTGTGAACAGATCATCCAGGCTTCTGTGTTAGAATAATTAGTAAAAAAACAGCCTGTGTATATAATATGGAGTAATAAATAGTGATAAATTGTAGTAAAATTCAGTTGTAAGATACATACTCCTGAACGTTGAAGTTTCAATCCTCAGTGAGATTGAAAATATAAACTAAAATTAGGTATAACTTTTAATCAGTCAATCGCTAACAACAGACAGCATGCTACTCTCATGTACTAAATAAATTCAATTGTAAGTTACTCCTAAACGTTGAAGTTTCAATCCTCAGTGAGATTAAAAAACCATGATTAAATCCCAGAAAATTATGCAAAGACGTAGTCTAATCACGTATCCTGATAGGACACGCCTACAAAACTTATTCATTCATACTAAAAAGTAAAGAACCTCCCAAATGTATACCATGTCACAAACCTTACACAGTGAAACATCTTTTACTTGACTGCTATGATCTCACACAAATTCGTCAACACTACTACAAGGCCACAAACTTATAAGAACTCTCCGAAAAAGAAACACTAAAACTATTTTAAATCAATTATGTTAACAAACAAGTATTGATTAAAACTATTAGCATTACAAGTTGATTTTTTTCTTTTTGATAATTTTTCTTTTATCATAAACCATGAATTATACGTTAAGATGTACAAATGTCAGTTTATTTTAAATTGGCGCATGATATCATACAGTGGGTTTTAATTCATGAACAAAACTAGGTATTATACTGGTATTTGAATATAGCTTAATTGAGAGGAGATATTAACCACTAAAGTCTAAATTTAAATCATTTCAAATTATGTAGGACTTTTGAATAAAACCTTTCCAAATTATACCTATACTTAAAAAAACTGACTAAATCCCAGAAAATCATGCAAAGAAGTAGTCCTATCACGAATGTGGATAGGACATACGAACATAACTCACTCCTGCATACTAAAAAGTGAAGAACGTCCCAAATGTATACCATATTACAAACATTATAAAGTGAAACACCTTTTACTGTACTGCTATGACCTCACACAAATCCATCAACACTACTACAAGGCCACAAACTTACAAGAACTCTTTGAAAAAGAAAAGCCTTAAACGATTCTTAATTTACTAAAAAGAGCAAACCTTTACCATAAAATATAAATGCCATCAAATAAGAAACTATTCCAAAAAATTACACGAATATACCCACCGAAAATGGATTCCGAAATTATCAAAACTTTTTAAAACTTATATACAGCATCAATTGGGTCAAAGAAGGTCGATATGCTGGTTAAACAAAAAAAGTCAGAATTTTGTATAGATTTGTGCGTTCAAGAGAAAGATTCCAAGTTCGACAAAATACACCTGTAAAAGATCGGAGGTAACATAGAAACGTTGTGAAAATAACACCCAAGGTGAGAACAGTGTTCTGAAGAATTCAAATAATATAAATAATCAATCCTCATCCCTAAAATGAATAAAAGTAAATATTTTTAGTTAAATATTTGAAAATAGAAATAAATAAACTTTGTTTACAAACCAGTATTGATTAAAATTATACGCATTTATTTTGAATTTCATGAATAATATATTTATATATATAAAAATCAACATAATAAATTAAATTTTTACAAATGATATATATTTTTCAAATTTATTGTATATTTTCAGAATTTGCAACAAGGAAAAGACCTCCATTAATGCATCAGGTGGACCATTCGTCATTGATGATCTCAATAAGTGTATATTAATAAAATTTTTTCATACAAAGTTTCTAAAGTCAAAATTTGTGAGCGTATCTAATCATACTATCCATTGCATATAATTTCTGTGGAATTAGATGCGAGAAAACATGGGTGACAAACCTCATTCTTGTGAAGTATGTGGTTCTTCTTTTGCACGGAAGTCAACTTTGTTGCATCATATGAAAACACATACGGGAGACAAACCACATTCTTGTGAAGTATGTGGTTTTTCTTTTGCACAGAAGTCAAATTTGTTGCATCATATGACAACACATACGGGAGACAAACCTCATTCTTGTGAAGTATGTGGTTCTTCTTTTGCACGGAAGTCAACTTTGTTGGATCATATAAAAACACACACAGGAGAAAAACCACATTCTTGTGAAGTATGTGGTTCTTCTTTTGCACAGAAGTCACATTTGTTCAGTCATATAAAAACACACACAGGAGAAAAAGCACATTCTTGTGAAGTATGTAGTTCTTCTTTTGCACACAAGTCACATTTGTTGCGTCATATGACAACACATACAGGAAACAAACCACATTTTTGTGAAGTATGTGGTTCTTCTTTTGCACGAAAGTACACTTTGTTGCAGCATATAAAAACACACACAGGAGAGAAACCACATTCTTTTGAAATATATGGTTCTTCTTTTGCACAGAAGTCAAATTTGTTGCATCATATGACAACACATACGGGAGAGAAACCACATTCATGTGAAGTATGTGGTTCTTCTTTTGCACTGAAATCACATTTGTTGCGGCATATGACAACACATACAGGAGAGAAACCACATTCTTGTGAAATATGTGGTTCTTCTTTTACACATAAATCACATTTGTTGCGGCATATGACAACACATACGGGAGAGAAACCACATTCTTGTGAAGTATGTTGTTCTTCTTTTGCACAGAAATCAAATTTGTTGCGGCATATTACAACACATACGGGAGAGTAAACTATCTTACAAATATACCAGGTAAACCAAGTGCAAAGGAGATTCAAACAATTGCACTTAAAGGGACGGTTAGAATCTTAAAAAGATCTCTCGGTTGGAGTGTCTAAAATAGGTGTATGTTTGGCATCTGGTAGGATGCCCCATCCCTGGCTTAAACAAAATGATAAGAAAAATGAAAAAATAGAGAGAAACCACATTCTTGTGAAGTCTGTGGTTCTTCTTTTGCACGGAAGTCAAATTTGTTGAATCATGTGAAAACACATACGGGAGACAAACCACATTCTTGTGAAATAACTGGTTCTTCTTTTGCACGGAAGTCAACTTTGTGGATATGACAACACACACGGGTGACAAACCATATTCTTTTTAATATGTGGTTTTCTTTTGCGGCTAAACAGAATTTGTTGCTTCATATGGAAACACATACGGGAGACAAACCACATTCATGTGAAGTATGTGGTTCTTCTTTTGCACAGAAGTAAGGCTTGTTGAGTTATATGAAAATTCGACTTTGTGTTGTCATCTGATAATGCACACGGAACACAAACCACATTGTTGGGAAGTATATAGTTCTTTTGCAGAGAAGTCAAATTTGTTGAGTCATATGGAAACACATACAGGAGATGAACCACATTTTGTGAAGTATGTGGTTCTTCTTTTGCATGGAAGTCACATTTGTTGAGTTATATGAAAACACATACGGGAGAGAAACCACATTCTTGTAAAGTATGTGGTTCTTTTGCACAGAAGTCAACTTTCTTGCGTAATCTGCTTACACATACATGAAATAATGTATGATGACCTTCCAGTATGAATTCGTCAAAATGCTATACAGCATCATAGAACAAGAATTACAGAAAATTGGAAAGATCTGTCAAACCACAGTGTAGCGTTTGTTTTCTTGATATATTCATCCAAATTAGGAAGGCTGTATAGACTGACTTAAAGGAGGATATTTCTAACAATATCAGGACATAATTTTAGTGATTGCTCTGTGTCAAAGCTTGATGACCAATTCCAAGTGCAGTTTGTGTCACAGTTGTCAGATTCTTCTAAAGGATTGCTATGGAATACGATGGAATGTGTAAATATATTACGATCTGTCAAATGTTACATATTGAATAGTCATACATTTCATGCACAATATGCTATGGCTCGGGTAACGACAGCTACGTTTCTAGGCAATAGGAAGAAATAATACATTTCTAGGAAATAGGAAAAAATAACGAAATACCATGGTCTTACTATATAGAAGAAAGGTAAATACCTGGCATCTGGAGGGATGCGCCATCACCAGCTTAAAAAAACTAATTAAAAAGAGACAACCACATTCCTGTGAAGTATGTTGTTCTTGGCATTTTGTTGTGTCATATGCAAAAACATACGGAAGACAAAAGAACTTTATATGAGATACATAAATATTTGAATTTAGAGTTCAAGTGTGAACCCCAGGTAGGGAGCCCCTTGATTTCTGAGAACTTTGACCGAGGAAAATTGTAACCAAAAAGACGAAAGTATATGAAATATACAGCTGGCTTTATGAAAAATTCTGATAAATATTTAAACAAAATTCCTAAAAGACAAAACCTTATAAATTATGCGATAACAGAGATAACAACTGTCCATAAATGTGTCCACGGATATGAATTCGTAATAAAAACCCTTCCAGCTCCAAAACTTGACACTCTTTTCTGTTGACTTGCACACGTTTGTAGCATGCTTTCTTCTTATATGTCCTCTATTTGCTTCGTCTGTTTTATTCATCTGTCTCATTTGCATAGAAATGGCGACATTCTGTGTCGCTCTCATAACCATCAGCCACAAAACCAACTGTGTGTAGGCATTTTAGTTTTTTTGTATTTTTATTACTCAACTGACCCCTTGAAGCACACACACATACCAGCTAAGTATGTTTCGATTTGCTCTACAAAATAAAAACTGAAAAGACATATTTGTAATGTAACTCTTCTATTTTAAAACTAAAACGAAAAATGTTGAAAAAGTAAAAGAAACATATTCTTGTTACGTGTGTGGGCATTCTTGTGTTAAAAAATTGTGTCACTCTCTCACGCAAAAACTGGAGAAAAGAATATGATCCTTTGATTGTGTAAATATTTTTCTTTTAAAAAAAACTTTTATTGTGTAAATCTTTAAAACCACCGTAAAGAACGCAATCCTTTCTGCCAAAGTCATGTGTTTATATTTTTTTTTTAATTTAATACGTCTCAATAAAACATTTTATATCACGTATCAATGTCTAAATAATTTTTTAAAAATTTAATACATCTCAATAAAACATTTTATATCACGTATCCATGTCTTAATAATTTTTAAACATTTAATACATCTCAATAAAACATTTTATATCACCTATCCATGTCTTAATAATTTATTAAAATTTAATACATCTCAATAAAACATTTTATATCAAGTATCATGTCTTTATAATGTTTAAACATTTAATACATCTCAATAAAACATTTTATATCACGTATCCATGTCTTAATAATTTTTTTAAAATTTAATACATCTCAATAAAACATTTTATATCACGTGTCCATGTCTTAATAATTTTAAAAAATTTAATACATCTCAATAAAACATTTTATATCACGTATCCATGTCTTAATAATTTTTTAAAAATTTAATACATCTCAATAAAACATTTTATATCATGCATCCATGTCTTAATATCTACTTCAGGTTTTACCATTTTATCATTTTTATTTCCATAAAAATGTTTATTATGCAATATTTTTTTTCAAATTACGAGGGACGTTCAATAAATTATGACCCTGACTCACTTGTGTTTGTCTGATCTAGTAGAAATGTTGCATGTGCAATGATTTACATATCTATGGGTCATGTGGCAAATTACAACTCTGAATTAATTGTAAATTCTCATATGTCATGAAGTCTGTAGCAGCAGCATCTACATCTGGTTGCTATTCATCTGTCATTGATTAGGCAACTGTAAGCCATGATGAGGCGACGTTTTTGAAAGATCCATGCTTGACTATTCACCAAATCGGCGAAAAGTCCATGATTAGTGCAGGCTCTGTTGAAATCATCTGATGGGTTCCTAGGTTGATGACGACTTTCCAAAAGCAAACACGCATCGAGTATCATAGTGTGTGGAAGCAGTATTCACTCTAAATGTGTTTAACTGGCTTCAGCCGAAAAAACAAGTTTCATGGTAATATTAATTTACAAGCATCCTCCATTTGCATGTATATCCCCATATGTTAAAATGACGACATTAGGTTTTTGCTAGTCTTTCTATATATAGCGCCTATTATTCCCAAATAGTTACTAATATTGTACTGACCATACTAAACGTTGCTTAACTTGACTGAAATAACGAAAACTGGTGTGCAACGTGATTATGACATGTATGTGTCGAGTGCTTTAGGATGCATTTTTAGATATGCTAAGATTATGAGTCAAACGTTTTCAAAAGACTGATTACACCGGATTAAACCTTGGTCTATCACTGTGATAAAAAATCTGATCCTCTCACGCGAAGCACATGTTATATAGTCTTTGTTAATTAGACTTAATGTAATAATTTAATGTTCAACAAAAGTTCATAGTTTTTTATAAATGCATAGTTTTTTCTCACTTGTGTTTTCGCCTTCAATCGATAAAGTTCTTTATTTTATAGTCGATTTAATTATTGTTCCTGACTTGTCGTTTTTGACCTTTTTGATTAAACTTAAACACATGTAGTAAAACACAATGAAGATTATCTGGTTTTCTAATGTTTTATTTAAAGAGAAATTATTCATGGGAGAAAAAACTAATATCTAATAAACTAATTATTTTTTATTCAGTTTTTCTTCAAAGTTAGTCTTAACAATGGAAACTGAGAGACGTAGACGGCCAGACATCGAGGTTATTTTTTTTTTACATTTTCAGACACATCTTGCCTGTCCTGTTTCCCAATTAAGACTTCCTTCTTTGTCATATTATGTGACACTTGCATTTTTCTAGGGAATCAAACGTTCAATAAAACGCCACCTGTAGCATTTCTGTTTGCCGACAAGTTAGTCTTAGATCTGCTAATCGCTTGAATTTGAAGCCATGTTTAGTTTCAGAACAATTTCTTATAATTAATTGTTCTATACAAGTCCTGGAGATGACGGCTTCTCAGTAGACAGTTGTTTTGTACAGGTTTCGTACTTTATAATTTTGTAGCCAAAGAGAAAAGAGTTTTCCCGTGTTGACACAAAAAACATATGCAAAGTTTCTAAAAAAAGGTTTAATTTTCATGGGGTATTTCTGGTTTCTGATTGGTTGGTAGCAGAATGTGAATTAATTTGATTCGTCAGTTCCTAGCAGCATAGTTTATAAATAGAATCTCCCAACTGTGAGGCAGCATACCGCATTATAAATTAAAAAAATATTGCACCCTGTATTTTTTATATAATGGTGAAGTCCTTTTGGTTAATTTATAAGTCTGTGCAGAAATACATATATATTATATTTAATTATACATAATAAAAATAGAAACCATTTGGATCTTAAAATTTGAGTATTTTAAAAGAAGTCATTTAAATTTTTTTCAAATATCAAAAAAATATACATATGTGTATAGAAGAGAAATAAAAGAAATGGATTTTTATTTTTACCTTAAAAAAGGAAGCTATTTATTAAGTATGATTATGCAGTCTCATTCCAAAACGTATATATATATATATATATATATATATATATATATATATATATATATAATATAAAGCTAAATGTGTGTGTGTGTGTGTGTGTGTGTGATTACGAACAGGCTCCTATATGGTTGACTATTTTGAAAAAACTGATTACATATAATGATAGAAGATTTATCGAGACACAGGAATGGGTATGTTTGATCTGGCAGAATGGTGGTTTATTAAAATTGTGGGGTCTACGTTCGCGCCTGATCCACAAAGGATGAAAATAAAAAAATTAAAAATTAAAAAAAACGTTTAAAGTGTTTTTGGCATAGATATACATAATAATACTTTGATACGTATGTTTTAACTTAAATAGGGATGGTATAATAAAATTATGGGGTCTTCGTTCGCGCCTGGTTTCCATAGAATGGAAATACGCACAAACTTTAATAAAGACTTTTAATATCTATCTGCGTAAGTATACTTTGATAATTATGTTTCAGTTCGAAGAAATGCGGTATAATAAAATTATGGGGTGTTCGTTCGCACCTGACCTTCATAGAATGGAAATATGTCACAAAGTTTAACAAGGTTTTCTTTTATATAGATCCACAGAATATGGTGATAAGTGTTTCAGTGTGAATAGGTATGGTATAATAAATTATGTGGTTAATCTATTTTATTTTTACTTTCATCATATTTCGCTTTGGTTTTGATACCCTCAAATTCGAAGTTGTCTCTTTACAACCCTTCCTTTTCATAACCTATCATACTTTAATAAATCACAGTCCATTTTCTTTAGGCTGCTTTTGAACTCAGTAAACGACGGGTACTTTTGCTAGTATATATATTGCACATATATATATATGTATATATATATACAAACATATATATATATGCAATATATACCCATTAAACAGAGAGTGTTTTCGTTTTTTCGTTAATTAAAACAATGCAAAAAGACATTTTTGAAAAAGAAAGAAAACTAAAATAAAAGTAAAGTGTAATTTAAAAAAAATGATTTTTTTCTTTCTTAAAATATTTGTTTTCAAAAAATATTTGTTTTAAAAAAATGAATTTTTCTTTCTTAATTAAAACAATGCTACAAATAGGACATTTTCGATAAATGAGAAACTAATGTGCGTAAAATAAAAGTAATAGAAAATAAATTGTAATTTATGCGCCCCTTAAAATAAGCATGCAATATATACATATATATATATATATATATATATATATATATATATATATATATATATTTCATGCTTATTTATATATATATGTATAATTTCAAATAATATATATAATTTACAATAATATATATAATTTACAATAATACATATATATAATTTACAATGATATATATATATATAATTTCAAATAATATATATATACATATATATATATAATTTCAAAAAAGTGATTTTTTAAAAATATTTTTATTTTCTATTTCAGTAAAAGTATTAGCTACGCATTAGTAGGATAAAGTGTTAATAAAAACAAAATGGATGCAGTTTAACGTCTAGCCCAGGACATATTTTCAATATATAAAAATATATATATACACACATATACATATTTTCAATATATAGAAATATATATATATATATATATATATATACATATTTTCAATATATAGAAATATATATATACACATATTTTCAATATATAGAAATATATATATACATATTTTCAATAAATAGAAATATATATATACACATATTTTCAATATATATATATATATATATATATATATATATATATACGGTATCGGCTATAATATAAGGAACGGAAAAAAATTTACAATTATTCATGTATATTTAAAAAATTAGTGCATGGATTTTTCTGAAATACTCAGAATAAACAAATAGAACCAATGTGTATAAACTAGTACCCCAAAAAAAAACACGATTCAATATTGAGAAATAATTTAGTTTAAAATTATATCTGTGGATTTATCCTGGCCAAAAGTTTAGGAACGAAATAGAAAATCTATTTTTAAGAGACTAAACTTTACGTTAAAATAGCTAGTTTTTAATATTGGAACTGCTGATAAGCACAACAAAGGAAAATGGCGTCATCGACTCGCAAAATTCTGTCTCTCCAAGAAAAAAAAATTAATTTTAGACAATTACAAAGAAAAGAAATCAATTTCAACAATTTCTAATATCGTTCGAAGATCAAAAAAGTGTTGTTCATCGTGTGATAGCTCGATATAAGAATAAAAATACATTAGAAGCATCCCTAAAACCGGCAGACCCCCTAAAACGTCTTAAAGAGAAGATAGGATTATGCTAAGGCAGGCTCTTAGTGACCGATTCAAATCCGCAACATCAATTTCTCGTGATTTTAATGAACAGACTGGGAAAAATATATCTAGAAAAACTTTCTCGACGGTTAGCAGCTGCCGGATTGCATGCCAGGGTGCCAGTATCTAAACCCTTGATCTCCAAGAAGAACAAAAATAGCCGTTTGAAGTTTGCCCATGAGCATGTCGTCTGGACTGATGAACAATGGGCTAAGGTTCACATCAGCGATGAATCCAAGTTCAATTTGTTTGGATCTGATGGAAAGAAGCATGTACGGCATAAAGCAGTAGATGAGTAGACACACCTTCCTATGAGCAGACAGGGGGAGGGAACTAGTAGGCGAGTGAAGGTGCAGGCCTCTACTGAGCAGTAGGTCTAATAGTCTTGAGAGGAGGGACTCGACGATCTTCAGGTTACCAATTCCTTCCGGCTCCTAAGAATGCGCTGCTTTCTTTTCCACAACATGAGTAGCGACGACCAAATTTCTGATGTTAACTGATGACTAGATTCCACTTAAGCTTTAACAAAATGGTATGTCCCATTTCAATATATGTATTATTATGTAGAATATTTACAAGATGACCACAGCTTCATTTGGTCCAACAGATATCCCGCTCCCCCCAAGTTCATATGAAATTTGGGAAAATGACGTGGAAAAGAATGCGCTGCTGGTTGCACTCTGAAACAATAGAAAGGGGTGTGAGTAATTAATATGAGGGGTACAAGTACAATACTATCTATCTCCCTCACCCACGGCGAGTTTTTTACGGGCATGACAAAAAATTCTGAAGAAAATCTGTTTAAACTATTTACACTGTACAAGTATCAGTGAATTTTACTAGTGCTGGGAGCGCCTGGTTGAGTCTCAGCGATACCGGGGGAATTGTGCGATGCCAGTCGGCGTAAAGCCATGGGAGGCTTCTTCTTGAGGGTTGTGTGTATGGCAGGTATATGAAGCTGTGGAGAGGCCGTATGCGTGGCGTCTACATTCTGCATTGGAAGACCAATATGTGTTGACTCTGGTGTATGTGCAGGGTCTCCAGCTGTCGGTGTGGCCGTGTCTATGGCTCTCTCAGGTGATGGGCCAGGGCTTGCGGGCGCGCCAAGGCACTTATCTTCCTCACCTGATGCTGATTCCGGGTTCCTTGCTGGAAGGTTAATGGTAGGTTTTCCTAATCCGTTTGAGTGGATGACAGCATCCCTGATGATGGGGCTGAGAGACTCAATGATATCTTCATGTGAGGCTGCTTTAAAGGGGGTGAACTTACGAAGATGCTGGCGGTTTCGCAGAGTTAGTCTCCCAGAGCCATCTATCTTCACGACATATTGGTGAAACTGTCTGACCTCTACGATGGTGCCTGTCCTTTCCCAGTGTTTTGGATGATTGCCTATCAGGTTCTGTAAGTAGACATGATCCCCGATACGAAGAGGAAGCAAGGATCGAGTGTGTTCCCTCCATTTCTCATGCTCTCGGGAGTGTCGCTTTGCAAGAGCCTTTTCTCTGTTGATAAGGGTCTCTGTCCATGTCGGATGAGGGCAGTACCGACCCATGGGGATGGGGATAGGGTCACGGATAGGTCTTCCGAAGACTATGAGAGATGCCTTAGTCTCCGGGTCGATTGAGTTCCGATAGATGAGCATGGCGCGCTGGAACTTGTCTACATCAATAGACCCACTTGCAGATGTATTGTCCATCAGCATGCGCTTGACAGTCTTTACACCTATCTCAGCTCTGCAGTTGGCGTGAGGGTTGGCGACTAAGGTGAGACGGTGGTGTACACCCCATGAGCGAAGGAATTCCTGCGTCTTTCCAGCTGTGAACTGGGGCCCTCCAATTGAGGTTAACTCTTCAGGTACTCCAAAAGTCACAAAAACTTCCCTGAGGCGCTTGACAAGACCATCTGCACCATTTTCTGCTCTAAACGCCATTGGCCAATTGGAGTACCTGTCAACGACTACTATGTAATCGTGATCGTTGTGTGCAAAATAGTCGCAGGAGATCTTCTGGAAAGGATACTCGGGGGGCACCAAATCAGATGGTGGCTGCATGGCATTCGACTTTGCAATCCTATGGCAGCTAGCGCACTGGTCCCTGATGCGCTGGATGTCAGTGCTGATGTTTGGCCAATAGACGGAGTCTGTTGCCCGGGCGCACATGACACTGACTCCTTGGTGGGCTGCATGCAAAGCCTCCAGAATCTGTGAGCGCAGTGCTGTAGGAACGATGACACGGTTGCCTGTCAATACCACACCGTCTATGTTGTACAAGTTACTAGAGATGCGATGGTAAGGGCGCAATGCGGCTTTCATCTGTCTGCAGTCTGATGGAAAGCCTTCACAGATGAACTGCTATAGCTCCTGGAGGTCCGGGTCAGAGGATGTAGCTTCCTGCAGCATGGTCCATGTGACAACATTAGTTACGGCGTACAGTGTGCTGGACATTAATGCTAAAGTGGAGGCATCTTCTCCGATATCCACTGGCTCTTCTGGTTTGTAGTTAGTGATTGGGGTGCTACGGGGTGGGTAGCGTGATGCCGCGTCAGCACCAAGGTTACGTTTTCCAGAAATGTGGATGATATTGAACCTATAGGCAAGAGTCTTCTCTTTTAGGTTGAGCAGGCGGCGATTGTTAATCTCAGTGAGGGAACGGTCATTGAGGAGCCCAACCAGTGGCTTGTGGTCGGTAGCTACCGTCAGATCCTGACATCCCTGTGTGTAATAACGAGTTTGATGCAGGGCATGGACGATTGCAAGGGCCTCTTCTTCGATGGGTGCATAACGTGACTCTGCAGCATGTGTGAATCTGCTTCCTACCAAGCAGAGCTTCCACCCCTCCTTACAGCATAGTGGAGTTCTACCAGTGCAACCGCAGTACTTTTGCATCATCAAGTACCCGATGCCAGTGACAGACCAATCAGTGATAAGACAGGTAGGGCGGGATGGTTGAAAGAGGCGGACTCCTTCCTTGATCTCATCAACAATCTTGGTTTTGGATTCTTCGAAGATATCATCGAGTTCTGTTGTCCACTGGAACTTATTTGATGGCTTCAGCAGATGACGGAAGGGTTGCATCCGCTTGGCCATGGAGAATGCATACGCTGCTTGGGTGACCAATCCAAACCAGGCCCTGGCACCGGTGATATCCATAGGTTTAGGAAAGTGCCGGATGGAATCTAGGAACTTTTCTGACGGTGTGACATTGATGGGAGTAATGTCGAGGCCAGCAAAAGTAACCGTATCTTGCGCAAACTGGAACTTTTTTTGGGTTTAGTGTGATTCTATTTCTGGCACACAGGTCTAGCCACTCACAGGCCTGGAGGAATGCTTCCTCAGTTGAGTCGGACCACATGCAGGTGTCATCCACACACATAACCTTGTTCTTCACGTTTGCGATGATGGAGTCAAAGTGGTGATTGTAGGCGTCCCCGCTGGCCAGGAATCCCTGCGGTGCCACTCTGTAGCGATATCGACCCCATGGTGTTATGAAGGTGGTGATGTGGCGATCTTCCTCTCTGATCGGGACAGAGTGGTACCCGTTCCAGGCATCCGTGACAGTTTTCTTCTTGTACTGTGGGACCCGGTCAGCGAAGTGAAAAGGGCTTTCCACATGATGGGTTTGTCTGACGGAGTGGCGGTTCTGTGGCTGCAAGTCCACTGTCCTCCTGGGGGAGCCATCAGCTTTGGCTGTTACCACCATGCGGTAGCACCAGGTAACTGGCGTGTTAGGGCTGACTCTCTCCAAAACACCAATGCTGACGTCCCGCTTCAGATCCTGGAACACCTTCTCCTGCCAGTGTAGAGGCACCAAAGCTGGCTTGTGGATGGCGACTGGCTTGGCGTTAGGGTTAACGTGAAGCTCTAGCGGAACACATTTCATCATTGGCAGTGGCTGGTGCTCACATGTATTAAAGGCTGTAGAGGCGTAATAGTCTAACAGCCACTGCTTCAGGGCAGGCACATTCTCCTCTGTGCCTGATATCCCATCCGGAAGTGTCGTAGGGATTGGAGGTGGTGAATCTACACGCTCAGGGCATGAACCCTGCTTTACTTCCTTGCCTTCCATGGCAGCAAGCATATCTCCCGCCCATCTGGCAGGCACAATGGGGAAGTCAGGGGGTAGGGCTCCCAGAGCTATAAGAGCTTTCCTGAATAAGAAGGCTTTACCGATCTTCCTTGATATAAACACTTGCTGTTTAGTGGTCCTCAGTGCACCAGTTGTATCGGTGGTTGAAACTTCAACAAAGATCCCACCTTCAACCCCAAGGTCTTCTTTGATAGCACCATGCATGTTCAACTGAACAGGTGTCATGTCATCCTTGCTGATGCCCATTGCCAAGGCAGACCGAAGCGGGATGATAGAGTTCTGGCAGCCTGAATCTGCCACCATGGGGATGTCAATTGAGGTAGGATTCGATGATTTAAGGGGGTAGCCCAGTTCGTCATGATCTGTCGGTAGCGTTGTGAGTCTGACGGTTATCATAGGGTGTGGTTTAGAGGGTCTTGCGACCCATTTACCGTCATAGACATAGTGCTCGGCTGCTGTTTTATTTTGGGTGGCACATAGCTGGTCATACAGGAATCCGGCTTCGTCCTGGATCTGAAACGTGCCTCTGCTGGCTCTTGGCTTCACTTTGGTGTTGGGATTTTGGGGGCACCACCGTGAGTTCTTATCTCTGTGACCCCACGTACCACAACTGGTGCATTTGCTGCAGTTAGCGGGAAAGTAGCCTTTTACTAAGCACTTGTTGCATGTGTTAGACCAGGCAATGCAGAGTTTAGCTCTGGAGTTCCGGTCGTTATTCTTTCCATGCCATGACCCCCCACAAGCCCAGCACCTGCCTGCCTCGCTGCCGGGAGAAGATTGAGCATGGCGGGGTTTGCTAGTGGCATGGCTTACAGTGCTTATGGTGCTGGTAGAATCCCCAACGGCTGCCCTGGTCGCTTTGCCTTGCTCTTTCTGGGCGATATAGGTGACAGTTTCGTCCAGTGTTCGGTCTGTTTTGGGTCACCTAAGAGGTCAGACATTATTTCAGGGTCGGCAATACCTCGGATTAGGTTGTCCCTAACTATTTCATCGCTGTAATCATATATGTGGCCACAGTTAGGCTCTTTACACTTTGCCGTGTACTGACACAATGCAGCTTGACCTCGGAGGGTTGCAAGAAAGGTCCTGATTGGTGTGCCAGGGGCCTGTGTCAATTTGCTCAGCTTGATACGATGGACAAGAGTGCTCTCCTCCCTGACTGCCAGGCGCTTAATGGCAGCAAGGAGGTCTACCTCAGCCATTTTTGACACATCTTCGCATAGGTCTCTCAGGAGGTCATTCATTAAATCCTGGTCACAACAGTGGAACAGTGCTGTGGCACACATTGAATTAGGTATGGCCATGCCGGTTTTATACATGGCCCACTGTCTTGTGAATGCAGACCATTGGTCGGGATTGCTACCAGCGCCGATGGACGGTAATTTGAGTTTTAGGGTCGGGATTGGGGGTTGTGTAGACTGCATTGCTGGAGGTGGGTGGGCAGTTTGCCCATGCAGCGTCATGGCAGCAGCCAAAACACTGGAGAGGGATTCAGGGAGTGATTGGGAGGTCCAGGTACATCCTATGACTGGGCATGTGAGCTGTATATTAGACATGATTGTATTGACAAAAGTGTGTATTCAGCGGCGCATAGATGAGTAGACACACCTTCCTATGAGCAGACAGGGGAAGGGAACTAGTAGGCGATTGAAGGTGCAGACCTCTACTGAGCAGTAGGTCTAATAGTCTTGAAAGGAGGGACTCGACGATCTTCAGGTTACCAATTCCTTCCGGCTCCTAAGAATGCGCTGCTGGTTACACTCTGAAACAATAGAAAGGGGTGGGAGTAATTAATATGAAGGGTACAAGTACAATACTATCTAAGCAGGTGAACGATTATCCTCCAAATGTGTTAAAAAGACACTTAAATTGGGAGGGGGGAGTGTAATGGTGTGGGGTATGATATCCACGGAAGGAGTTTATCATCTAGTTCGAATCTATGGTAGGGTTAATGCGGAGATTTATAAGCAGCTCCTTCAATATGTCATTGAGAGCTTACGCCTTTCACCTAATCAACCAAGCATTTTTATGCAAGATAACGCCCCTTGCCATAAAGCTAAAAAAGTGATAAGTTACCCTGAGGAAGAAGAAATAAGAGTAATGGACTGGCCAGCGCAGAGTCCGGATCTGAATCCGATAGAAAATGTTTGGAAAATGATTGGAGAAAGAGCACAGACGAGGAATCCCCAAAATCAAAATCATTTGTGGGATTTATGGAAGGAAGAGTGGAAAAAGATAAATCCTGAATTTTGCAAGAAACTAATCCAGTCTTGTGGTTGAAGATGCAGTGAGGTCATAAAGAATAAAGGGATGTTCACTAAATATTGAATTAATTTATTTTTTAAAACATTTGCATTAAAAAAAACATAAAGTTTCTATTTCGTTCCTTAACTTTTGGGCAGGATAAATCCACAGTTATAATTTAAAAGTAAAATATTTCTCAATATTGAATCGTAATTTTATTTTATTTTAATATTGTAATTTTTTCCCTTCCTTATATTATGGCCGATATTGTATGTATGTATATATATATATATATATATATATATATATATATATATATATATATATATATATATATATATATATATATATATAGGTGAAAAGTTATTCACAGCCAAATCCCCCGACAAGTTTGGGGGCAAACGCTTTAACTTTATTCTTCTCGCTGGTTTTGTGAATAAATCAGGGATATTTTGTTCTGATATGTAATTTAAAATAATGGATCCCTTTTTCACCTCGTTACTGATGAAGTGGTATTTAATATTTATATGCTTAGATCTTTGGTGGATTACTGTGTTCTGTGCTAAGACTATACTGCCTTGATTATCTCAATTATTACGTGTTTTTTAGTTAATTCTGGCTCTACAATAGTCTTTAGGACATTTTTTAGGTAGAGTGCTTTCTGCGTAGTATGTGTTGTTGCGATAAATTCCACTTCTCAAGTAGAAGCAGATACAATCTGTTGCTTTCTAGATTTCCATGAATAATAGGCACATTTTTTTGATAGTCTGAAACAATATCCAGATATACTTGTGCGATCTTCGTCATTTCCCCAATCTGAATCAAAAAATCTTTCTAATTGTAGAGGATTTTTTTTAATTTTCTAAATACTAAATTATGTTCCTTAGTCCACTTTTAAACTTGATTAGCTATATTGAAACCCTTCATTGTATCTCTAGATAATTCTTGTGATAATTTTTTTACTGTGTAGCATACGTCGGGTCTCGTAGCAAACATATGCAAGGTTGCTACAAAAAAGGTTTAATTTTTATGGAGCAATTCTAGTTTCTGATTGGTTGGTAGCAGAACGTGGATTAATTTGATTCGTCAGTTCCTAGCAGCGTTTATAAATAGAATCTGCCAACTGTGAGGGACCATACCCCATTAAACAAACACTCGTTTGATGGGGAATGTCTCCTAGCGGCTTTGGCTGCAATGAGACAGGGTAGTACAAGTCAAGGATTCGTCACTTGACATTCAGCCCAACAGGTGAGGGGCCGGGAACCGGCCCAGCCCCTGTTGGACTGAGGTACACCGTCTGGGTAATACCTAGGAGGTCCACCCTCTCAGGCCTTGCCACCGGGCTTTCCGGTGGGGCAAGTTTATTGCTTGCTGCCTGAGGCGCCCCGACCAGGAAATGCCGATGAGGTTACTCAGGCAATTTTTAAAATTGCAGGAGTGCCCCTCCTTTAGGGGAGCCTGCGGGGTTTCCACTTTCCAGGCCTTGTGCCAAATATTGCCGATGTTGGCGGCAATTAAATAACTACCCCATTATGAATAAAAAAATATTGCAACATACTCTAACCCTTGCCAAAATTCATACAACTAATTGTCTAAGGTCAGAAATATTTGGAGTTAGCACGTTCTTGTAGGAACTAATTTGCTTTTGGAAATGAATATAGGAAATAATCCTCACTACAAAATATTAGTAGGTACTATTCTAAGCTGTTTATTTTGCAATGCTCACATATGTCATGTTTATGCATAAACACAAAAAGAAATTTAATCACTCTAAGAAACTCTTTGGTAATAATTTTGTGGTGCAATGTTATTAATCCTCACTACAAAGTATACGTAGGTACTATTCTAAATTGTTTATTTTGCAATGCTCATATCTTTCATGTTCATGCATAAACACAAAAAGAAATTTAATCACCCTTAGAAACTCCTTGGTAATAATTTTGTGGTGCAATGTTATTCATCGTATATACTTAGTATATAGTTAAAACTTTCTGCACAGACAACATACAACAATTTGATTCTATTCAAAAATCTGTATTTGTTCACATGCCTCACAGAGTGGTAAATTCATTTTATAGTCGGAGTCTAGCTTCAATTTCGAGGTCAATTCATATTCAGAATTAAGCCCTGAAAATTGGCAAATTAATCTGCAGACGGCCTTCTTAGTTATATCGCCATACTTCACATAATAATTAATATAACATTTGTGATCCGAAATAATGGATTTACAAACAAAATATATACTTGTCTTTGACCTTCACCTTTATAATAATTATAGCATGAGAAACCTCTATTGTGGAATGCGGACGGGGCTTCCCAGGCATGTATGTAAGGATAGTGTGCTCTTGCATGTGGATGCTGAATCTTTAAATCCCTCTTTCTGACTCGCGTGTCTTATTAACCCGTCGTGTGAAAGAGGATAAAAATGAAAAGAACCGGTAGAACGCTACGAGCCAACAACTGACGTTTTGGCCTTTAATTTATGTGCGCTTAGCCATACATGTGACAGAGATGACAAAACATGTGTCCCTGGATATCTAACAGAATAAAGACATTTAATAGACATGAAAAGACAAATTCCATTAACTGCTATAGATAAATTTGTTTATTTTTAATTCTAGTAAAGTTTTTTAGTTAGAAATGTTTCTTCTCTTAATACAATTGTTTCGATTTTCTAATTATTATTTATATAATCGTATTCAATTTATATGCATATGAAAATTGCCAATCTCACGCAATTACGCTGTCATAAGCTGGGTGGTACTGTTGGTACCCTCTTAAGACCCAAAGACGTCTACTCTCCAAAAGAATGATGCAATACCCGGAAGTAAAGACCATACATCATTATGTAAAGCAAGATGATAACGGCCACTGTACAAAAATGATCAAGAATGTAAGTTTTCGGATGACAAAATAATGGTTTAGACGCTTAACAACGCCTCCATATGTTTATACACGTTCAAAACACAAGCATACAAAACATGTAAAACAAAGAAATAACTCGGTTGCAAAATATAAAATAATAAAACAATTTTGTTGACAAAAACAAAGATCGGATTTTTACACATGTCTACCAGTACCACACCAGCAATATTAGACACAACATTTTTTTTACACATGTCAACTACACCAGCACTATCAGACACAACTTCAATTTCTAAAAAAAATCCAGCTTTATAAAAAATGTCGCTGCAAAGTCATATGTTCAATTACACACATAGCCTGGTTGGCACTCTTAGCGTTGTTTCGATTTTCTAATTATTATTTATATAATCGTATTCAATTTATACTTCGATCTGTGTATATGAGAATTGCCAGTTTCACACAATCACGTTGTCATAAGCTGGGTGGTACTGTTGGGACCCTCTTAAACCTGATAGCCTCTAATATGGTAAGACACAAAGACGTCCACTCTCCAAAAGAATGATGCAATACCCAGAAGTAAAGACCATACATCATTATAGAAAGCAAGATGATAACGGCCACTGTACAAAAAAGGTAAAGAATGAAAGTTTGATATTTGACACAGCTTCAATTTCTAGAAACAAATCCAGCTTCATAAAAAGGGTCACCCTAATCTGATAATCTGCAAAGTCATAATATCTTCCAATTATGCACATAAGCTGGTCGGGACTCTTAGCAGTTCTTCAAAACAAGTAGCTATTAAGGTTAAAGGCAATAAACTCAACCACACTCTGTAAGATCGATGCAATGTTTGTGATGATAGTTCCCTAACATGAACAAATAATATAATCCGGTAATAAGCTTAATCCATGAGTTGCTTATATGCATTTCATAGCAGAAAGATTACGCACAGTTTATAGTAGGATTCACAAAAAGGGGAGCGATAATCGGGATGCAAAAGAAAAATAGATGAAAATCACACAATGAGTTTATCAACATAAAGAATACATAAAGTGTAGTGAAAATTGAGTGTGACTGCAGTCACGGACGTGGGCTGCACGGCTGCATGTGCGAACTTGAAACCCGAACGATGGAAGACGAGAAGGCGACGAATCAGCAGGTTTCGATGCGCATTAATTTGCATAAATGAGATTGTATAAGGCCGGGAGTGATGATGTTTGGGGGAGTCGAGCCGTTGAGTTCTCGAGAACCGGAGGGAACCTGGTTAGAGCGGAGAGTGTCGCCGAGAATCGAGTCCCAGGTTTTTTTCCATTAGGAGCTATTTCGGCGTTAAATAAGGAACCAATGCGGCCGAGATGAAATGGGAAATGTTAAATGATTCGCGTCGAACCTGGAAAATTAAAAGTCGCGTTGAAAACTGAAAAACGTTGTCAAAGAGAGAATTGAATGAGTCGTGTCAAACTGCGATGGTTGAAGATATGAAGTGAGTTGGACTTTTATCTTTTTGTTTGTTTATCCCAGTGGGATTTGTTGGATTTAAACATATAGAATACATAAAGGGAAACATGAGAAAGTCAAAGTAAAAAGAAAAATAAATCCAACTTTAAAAGTAAAAAATGTTAATGCATAAAACCTACATTTATCTAAATTCGCCGTTGATTTTATTTAGTATGTTTGTCCCGTACTTATATAACTACAATAAATAATGTATAATAACACTCTGACGACTCGTGGCTAAAATTACTGGGAGTGCTGATTCAGATAAAAAAAATTCGGTACTTATGTATTTCTACATATCATGCTGAGATAATAACGTTATTATTTCGAAAAACCATTCTTCACAGTGCAAGGGGATGTTGTAACTATTCTGTGCTTCCACCTAGCAATTTAATCAAAAAAATATATCATGAAACTTAAATTTAATATGTAAAAACTATTTAGAAGTTCATAAAGACTCAGGCTTGGCTTTATAACCTTTACTCATTGCCCCCATTCCTCGGGCTGAACTACTTCCTTTGGTCATATGTCCCATGCTTTATGTGCTTATAGGGTCTTTTCAAATCCAGCAGTGTTACATTACTCCCTTTCTGACGCTACTCTCCTAGTTTAGCAGCGCACACATCTGCATTCCCGGTAAATGCAGCAACATGCTGATTCAATTCTCAATAATCCATCACGGGTCGAATTTTGTGTTTAGTCGGTTGTTCAATAGCCATGAGCGGAAATAATCCTTTGAGTGGTCCTAGACGTTTTTGTGGGTATGGTGTAAACCAACCGTTATCAATCCACGTCTTAAGTTCTTCTTCAGATTATGGCCGATTCTTGGTAGTAACTGCACACTCTGGAATAGTATTGTATAACCGATCTGGCGATTCGATCATAGACAGAGCTGCACAGATTTTCTTCCCTCTACCAAACAACATACCTCTGCCTGCTGTAATCATGACAAATCCTAGAGCTCTTATTGCGTCAATTCCAAATAATAGGTCGTATCGAAGGGATTTTTCTTGCATCACCAGGACGTCAACTTCAGCTGTGTCATCTTTATCAGTGCAGATTGTGACAATCCCTATACCACAACATGCTTGGGATAAGCCATTAATGGTCATGATCTCCACTTGTTGCTTCCTTCATGTCCGACAGCGATTTGCACTAACACGGGATATTCCAAGTCTAAAGTGCTTAATTTTTACACCAAGAAAGGCAATGCTCTGTTCATTGTTTGGCAAGGGCATGGGTGGTGACGGTATCTTGTCCTCGACTAAGTTTCCCGAACAGTTACGAGATATGTGACCCAACTTATTGCAGTATTGCAGCGTTCTGTGTGCTTGTGGATAAACCTTCATGGTACCACTTTAACTCGGGCAATCCTTAGTAAAATGGTTAGAGCCCCCCCCCCACATTTATAGCAGACAGGGCTTTCATGCATAGCGTTAGCTGGGAGGGAATCTACATTGTCTCCATAGGGTTTAGATTTTGCATGATTAGTGTCGGCTGCTGCTGTAATTGATTCTGGTTCCATAAGGATGTTCCACGTTTCAGCCAATAACTCGTCTGTTGTTAATTTGTCAATCCGTTACAATGCTTGCAAAAGTCTACTGACATCCTCAGATCAGCCCACCAAAAATGGCACAGCTTAATATTTTGTCTTTGACAAAACCAAACGGTGCTGATAACTTCCGCAAATCAGCTAAGTAAACGTCCATCATTTCATTGGGATATAGTCGCCGGGTAGTGAACTGTTGCCATGCAACAAAAAGGATCTGTACCAAATGCTGTATATAAGCTCTGCTGAATTTCTTCCAAGCCAGGTTCATCCTCGAGTTGCTGGTACACTGCAGGACCTCTCCAGTTAACCTCAACGGAATGACTGTTGCTGGCTCCTTTATTTTGCACAATTTGCAAATAGGCTCAGCCTTCTCACCCCATTCGACAACAGATGGCCCAGCAGTAGATCCATCAAATTCCAGTATTAAACGAATGTCAAATCTATCACCGCTTATCAGAGTCAAGTAAAAATAAAATAAAAAGATAACTTATAAAATGAAAAAAAGGGAAAAATGACAATTGTTAAAACGTCCTCTTGTTGAAACAACACATGAAACTCCTTTTTCCTTTCTTTCCTCAACTTGCAACAACAACTCGTGTATTCAATATAATCTTCCACCGTTCGTTCTCGGTCCAAACTGTCCAACAAAATAACAAAACTCGACCCTCATGCTTTAGAATTCGTCCCTTTTAACAGTTACCAATTGTGAACACATATGCAAATTAATGACATACGTTCACCAACCAGCGACCTACAAAATTATTTTAGAATGTTTTTTCTATTTTTCGACATTTTCTATCGTATCATTTTACACTCTAAGCAAACAGGAGGTCTTTTGCGAGAAACATCCATAACTTCCCAAAACACCAAACCCAGCTTGATTTCCGCCATCCGCCACATATTTGCTGAACTCGCACTGGCGCCTGTAGAAAAGGTATGCTCACAGTTCCAGATTCGTATCGAGCGAGTGATTGAGGATGAAGGCGGCTACATTGAGTAGTCAGATTTACTAGATACTGAAGTTATCTGAATTGATTTTTTTTCCATAAAAGTTTTTAAATTGTTTTTTTTTGTTTTTTTTTGGTGTGACAATTTTATCGTTCGACCCCCTACATAGGACAATATCATTAATCATTGATTAACAAATGAAAATTCATTTATATAAGAGTGGTTACAATATGGGGGATCAAGTTACTAGAACGTTTTATTAGAAACTAGGCATGACCATAATAAAGGCAAAAATGTCGATCCCCATAACAATATAAAATGTAAAAAAAAATAATGATTGAAATTTTCAAGGTTCATGGGATTGGTGTTAAAGAAAATCTCATCAGATAGCGACGTTCATATCAACAAGCAACTAATCGTTTTAATGTTATTTCGAACTACTGCTTTCTTATGTAATGAACACACCCACATTTCAATATTTTCACAAAAAATCTAATTGAAAAAAAATATTGTGGTTTAATGATAATAATTCTAAAAAAAAATGTCGCTTACATGGTTTCAAAAAATATTCACATTCATTGCAAGCCACGTGTGACGCTCTGTTCATAAAAATCAGTAATCTTAAACTTCATGCTATTCTCATGAGATCCTCATTTAGTAAAGCCTGCATAATGAACACTCGTTAAAAGAAAACATTTACGTTTGATCGATTTGAATTAATATTCCTAACACGTAAGCCTGCATAATGAACAATCGTTACATGAAAACAATGACACTGGAACGTCGGAACGATGTGAATTAATATTCCTAACACGTAAATAAATGTTATTTCATCTTAATACAGTGATTTTGAGTTATTTGTCAAGTGTCGTTATTTTCTGGAGTTATTTTTATATTTTTATTTTATGTATGTGAGGATGTGCCTTGGTGGAAAGCTTCTATTAATCGGTGATCTCGTTAAATTTACTTTTAACGGACCTGTGGATACTCTACCACTTTCAAGAGATTTCTGAACCTGTAACCTCGATCTCAAATATTGATAGATCCCAATTATGAATAGGTGAACGCAGAGCCACACCCTTTTAAGTGAGTGAAACCAGGGTCATTTCCTACAAATTGGCACCAGTTCAATATTTGAAAAAAATCTTATAGATTTTGTACATTCATCTTAGTTTATTTTTAATCAGTTCATATGCGTGGTAACGTCACAAACTTTGAATGCTACGGTTTTGCTTTTGGTTTCGACTCTAGTTGATGACACCCAAATACTTTTTTATTACTTTTGAAATCACGACTTTATTATCTCTATAATAATCTATACAAAATCTGGACAAATTAAAATATCATATTTAAGCGTATTTAACGACTGTGCAAAGCTGGGCGCCTCCCATCTGCTAGTTATAAATTTAAATATATAATATAGTTTATTTTCTTTATGGAATATACTTCCAGAATAAATAATTAAAGTTGTTTAAAAAATATTAGAAATATTATTTTTATTTTAAAAAAATCAGTGTTTACAAAGTGCCTGCGTGCCTTCATGCAGCCATTTTGTTTACGTAATGAAATCAATTGAATTTTACGAGTTAATGTTTTTTCAATTTTTTCATTTTAAAAATCTTTCAAAATTTTTCTATTTGTTCAATTTTTACGATATTTTCAGGTTCAATGTGAAATTTGATGCTCTTTCCACTAAACCGAATATTATATTTTAGACAAGCGTGTTTTTTAAATACCCCCCCATTTTGAAATGACTATTAAAATGAAAATAATTAATTTTCTCATCTCAAATTTATATATCACAACTTGAAGATAAAAGATCAATAAATAAAATAAGCTAATTTAAAACAAAAAATACAGTTATTTTCAAATTTACCTGTAAAGCCCAAAGTTTAAAACCTTTTATTTAAAAAAAAAAACATGGTGACTTTTTTTTTAAGTAAAACCTTATAATGTTTTTATACTGCACAGAAAGTTTAGTTTAATTACGACACATATTTTTATTTCATTCAATGTTATTTTTAGATATTAAAAACTTCACTCTATAAAGTAGTAATAAAATATATTAAATCAAAAACTCGTGTGCTTCATTGAGAAAAGAAAAAAATTATTCGACTGTTTTTTTTTTAATGCAAAACTTATAAGTAAAATGTGAATATTTTTTTACCTAAGGAGACCCATATTTCTTCATGCATGAGGCTAGATGGCTAACGCGAATGTGTGGTGTTTAGTTTCTTCGGTCCATCCGTAGTTCAAAATAAGAACAAACACTACTTCCGGTATAAACGTAAACGTAAAAATGCTTATGCAAATGGCGCTATTTTCAAATAGTCGTTTAAAAAATTATTTTATGAAAAATACATGGAATTAAAAATATAAATATGGATAAATTTTTAACAATGAAAAATGGAAGTACCCATTGAATAGTATTTTTTATAGGTAAGTGATTTTTTGGAATTTATATATGCATATATTCATCGAAACAAGGTAAATTCGTTGATTTTCTTTAAATCTTTTTTTTAAAGAAAACCTATTTTAAAAAAAACAAATATTGCATAATTTGCTATTAAATCTGTTATTTTTGGAAAATTCTGTCTTTGCCCCTTTAATTGAAAAAAGAAAATTAAGGTTTGAATTATATTTTTCAAGTACTTATAAGCTTGGAAATATAGGAGGTTGAATTATTCAATTTTTTTTCACGCATTTGTAATGTTGATTTCTGACATTGCTAGTGGTTCTCGATTGATTAACTGTGGCGGATATATACTCGAGAGTCAAAACAATGATGATTGTCACTGCCCTAGCTATAAAATAAATGGACTTTCTGACATTTTCGGGATTCTGTAGAACTTATGAGCGACGCGTTATTTTTTGTTTTGATTGTGCAAAGCTAGATCTGTTATTAAACTTCTACTTGGAGGCACGTGTAATTAAGCCTTTTTTTTTTTTTTTTTTTTCAAATAATGTCTTTTTTCTTTTTCTTTTTTTTGTTCAAACAATGCCTTTTTTTAATCCAATATCTTAAGACTTTACTTTAGTCTCAGAAATCTAATATTTATCTTTCAATGGATTTTTTACAATGAATTTATTTAACTTCCAAATTTGAATTTGTCAGTTTCTGACACCGCCGGGAAAACATTTTTCATTACTATTTTTCATGAATAATTAAAAAGATTTTTACAGTGTAATTCCTTGTTATAACTAGTGGCCATTGTTGTAAGCGCAAGCGCGCGCATTTTTTCTGGTTGCTTGGTCAAAATTACCAAATAAACGCCCCCTTAAAATATTACCCCCCCAAAGGTGGCCGTAAAGTGGGTGCTCATTTTAGGTTAAATTAATATATAAAAGTGATCTCCCTCATTTTCACACGAAATTTTTTTTCATATCTGAAAAACTATTTGCTTCCTGAAATTTTAAACGTTGTTTTCGTTTTCAGCGGCCAGAAAAACCTTAATAGTCATTTTAAATTTGAGGGTAGAACCTTTCCTTAAATAGAAGACCGCCCCCCCCCCCCCAAAGCCTAATAAAAATAAAACAAACATAAAAAATAAAAGGAAAACAAAAAACAATTTTCATTTCGATAAAAAAGAAAGAGACAAAAAAATAACAAAAAACAAAAACAAATAAAGCTGTTTCGTTTGATTTTGATAATAAAAAACTGAGAAAAATGGCGGAAAAAAAACGAAAAGTTTCGATTCTTATTTACATTTCCGGTTCGATGTTTTGCTGTCTTAATTCGAATTTGGGGTAAATTATTGCGGGTTTGTATTACTGTACACATAGATTGGAAAAGGTTGTCAAAAAACAAATATATAACAAATAAATGTTATCAAAGGCAAGATAAGTTACTTTTCTACCTAACTGGATATGTTTTCAGTGTTTTTATTTAATGTAACATGTTTATTCAGCTCGAAAAACATACTGTGTTTACCGATGTATTGGAAAATTCAAAATAGCGCCCGACTCTCTCTTTAACACGGTAAGTTTGGGAAAAGGTTCTATAAATGTAAAACTAGACAAAATACTGTTAGAAACTCGCTCAATATACCGTGACATAGCTTGACATATATTCGGTGTGTTTTTTTAATAGTATTTTGTCTAGTTTATTATTTATAACACCTTTTCCCGAACTTACCGAGTTGAAGAGAGAGAGAGAGTCGGGCGCCATTTTGAATTTTCCAATACATCGGTAAACAATGTATGTTTTTTCGAGCTGAATAAACATGTTAAACTGGATAAAAACACGAAAAATATATCCAGTTTGGTAGAAAATAAACCTATCTTTCTTTTGATAACATTTATTTGTTATATATTTGTTTTTTGACAACTTTTTCGAATCTATGTGTACAGTAATACAACCCCATTATTTCCTTAAGCTGAATTACACCCATGGTAAGTAACCAGTCAAGATTATCGATTAACTTTAAGCTTTAATCTTTAAAACACGATAAAAAAAATCGGAAATCGATTAAAAAATATAAGCTTTCAAAACTATGTTCACCTATTTGCTTCCGCCATTAAATTGCACCGAAAAAAAAAAGAAAGAAAAGAAATCTATAAAAAAATATGATAAACTATTGTTCCCCAACATGTTCATTTTTAATGTGTTTCGTAAACTGCACAAGCATCAGATTAACTTTAGGCTTTAATGTTTCAAACACGCACAAAAAAAAAAGTAAGAATCTAATAAAATAAAAATAAAAATACGAAAAGGCGGCTTTAAAAACTATCGGGTTCGGCCATTAAATTGCACGTGCAACGAATTATAAAATTAATAAAGATGAAACGTGTAATCTTTTCTCACTCATGTAAATATTAAAATGTTAAATAAAATAATACTAATTTATCCGTGATATTTACCAAATTAAATAGATCGATTCTATTTCGAAATGATTTCTTTTTTATTTTTCCTCTGCAATTTTGTTTTCTGCGAACTTGCTTTTCCGTTCGTCATCTTGAATTTTAAGTTGAATCAATCACATTTAAAAAATCGTTTCCTTTATAAAAGCAGATAAAGTTAATCGAAAGCAGATCATAAAACAAAAACGTAAGTATTACTACATGTCGCACGTAAGTGTATTTTTTATTTTCATCTTTTTTTCATCGGATTATTATCGAATGTTTACTAATCTATCAGATTTTGTTTTCAATACTGACTTAAACATAAAAAAAAAAACGGTCAATACGTAATTCTGTATGCGTTTTCAGAATTGATAACATTTTTCATGATTTTTGTTCTCTAACATAAAATCAGAAAAAAAACAACAAAATAAACTAAGTCTAATGCTCAGTAATCTATCAGATTATATATAAAAAAAGAATTCAATATTTACCATTTTAAGATGTACTCTTTCTAATACAACACTCTAGTAAATTGAACCCCCATTTTGGAAACATCGACTTTTTTAGCCAAATTTCACGAATAAAGTTTTTTTTTTTTTTTGCTTTCTTGACATTCAGTTATTGTTTTCTCCTTTTTAAAAATTAAGTGTTTGTATTCTCGTCGAGTGGTTTCAATATGAAGGATCAATGTATTAGAAACTGTGTACACACCAAAGAGGGTACTAGTGCACTTATTGATCCGTGCTGAAATAATAAAGTTATTATTTAAAAAGCCATTCTTAACATGGAAAGGGAGTGTGTTTTGTACCTATTCTGTACTTTAACCTTACAATTGAATAAAAAAAAAAACATATCATAAAACTTTAATTAAACTTGGAAATAGGATTAAAAAAATAGTGCGGATCAATAAGTGCACAAACATCCCAAAGAGTTTTCCTGTTAATCTATTTGGAACTGCAGTTATCAAATTTTCTGTTCGTTTGTTTCAAGAATGCTTATAATTAATTCATCGTACAGTATATCGATACACTAAGGCTGACTGGGATAGCTTCCGTACATTTATATCTGATCTACCTCTGCATTCCATGTTTAAAAAGGATGTGTCCTCTATAGTATTAGACCTAACTGAATGGTTAATTGTAGGTATTGACCATTTCATACCCTCTAAAAAGTTTCAGCAAAAACCTAACAGCCAGCCATGGTTCTCTCCAGAATGTGCTGCTGCCATTGCGCACAGAAATCACTTTTTCCACTGCTTCAAACGTAATAGATGTATGGAAACTAAAGCCGTTTTCAGGACTGCCAGCAACCATTGTAAGAAAGTAATAAGGAACGCAAGAGAGTTGTATGCTCAATCTGTTAAGTCCAAAGTAGCTGAGCAGCGGCTTGGTTCCCACCAGTTTTGGCAAATAGCAAACAGAATCCTGAACAGAAGCGTGTGCTCCATCCCAACTATTATCAATGGACCTGAGGTAATCTCGTCAGCATCAGACAAAGCCAAACTCTTTGTCAAGAACTTTGCAGCTAATTCTACCCTTTGCGACCAAGACCACCAACCCCCAATATTTCCTCCTGTATCAGAAAACACGCTATGTGATATACGTATATCTGTACGTGATGTTGCGAAGCTAATCAAAAACCTTGATTCGAGTAAAGCAACTGGCCCTGATGGTATTCCAATTATAGTACTCAAAAAACTTCAACCTGAACTAGCGCCCATACTTACAAAACTGTTTAAACGTTGTCTTAAGGAGAATAGTTTCCCATCTCCCTGGAAAATCTCATCAGTATGCCCTGTATTTAAGAATTCAGATGATTGCTCATCCCCCTCTCAGTACAGGCCAATAAGTCTCCTGTGCGTCATGAGTAAGTTGCTAGAATCTGTGTTAAATACAGAAGTAATCAACCATCTCAACAAAAATAACCTTCTTAGTGACACTCAATATGGTTTCCGTTCTGCTAGATCTACAGCAGATGTCCTTACAGTTATATCGCATAGGATTAGCAAATCTCTCGACGGTGGCAATCTTTCTAGGGCAATTGCTCTTGACATATCTAAAGCCTTTGATAGGGTATGGCATAAAGGTTTACTTCATAAGATCGCTAGCTATGGTATAGCTGGAAAAGTCTTCTCAATTATTAAATCATTTCTTTCTGATAGGTTCATAAAAGTAGTAGTTGAGGGGCAAAAATCAGGAGCTCACAGTATTAATGCCCAACTCTTTTCCTGATCTACATTAATGATCTTCCAAATCATATCCTTACATCATTTGTAGACATTTATGCTGACGACACTACCATTTATGGTACCACATCTAAGACAGTAAACGACCAAGTTCTCTCCAATTCTCTCTCCTCTGATCTTGAGCACGTAGTACAATGGGGAAAGGAGTGGCTGGTTACTTTTAATGCATCTAAAACCAAGCTTCTCTCTTTACATCATCAACATTCTAATTCACATTTGTCATCAATTGAAATGAATGGCTCTCGTCTTCAGGAGGCCTCAAGTTTTGACAAGCTTCTGGGCTTGACCATTACTCCTGATCTTAAATGGAACACGTATATCAAATCTGTTGCCAAGGCCGCTGGAAAAATGGTGGGATCTTTCTATCGATCCAGTAGATATCTCACTGCTGATGCTATTCTCTACCTATATAAGAGCCAGGTACGTCCAAGGATGGAATACTGTTGCCACATCTGGGCAGGAGCTGCTAGAAAGGACTTGTCCTGCCTTGATAGAGTTCAAAATAGACTTCGTAGCCTCGTAGGAGATGTCCTTTTCTCCTCCTTGCAACCTCTATCTCACAGAAGAGATGTTGCGAGTTTGTCTCTGATGTATCGTTATTTTCATGGAAAGTGTTCAACTGAGCTTCAATCTATGGTCCCCCCTCGCCAAACTTTCACAAGAAACACTCGTCTAGCTGTAAACACTATCAATAATTTCCCCCACTCTTTATCTGTGCCTAAACCTAAACGTAGATTCCATGAACAAAGCTTCTTTCTTAGAACTGCACGCCTGTGGAATTGTCTTCCGTTTTCCTGCTTTCCGGCTGACTACAATATGGTTGTGTTCAAGTCTAAAGTAAATAAGTTCTTGATGAGCCGTTCCATATAAGTTATTAAATTTACCAAATTTTCATTACTAATGTTTACTATATTGACCAATTTCTACTGTACACTCTTTAACCCTTATCCTTGAGTGGCCTCTGGGCCTTGATAATGTGGTGATGCCTTTATAAAAAAAAAAAAAAAAAAAAAAAAACTTATGTTGTCTTTTTAAGTTCTCTCAAAAATACATTCAACAAACCTTACAAATAACTTTGACTAAATTAAAAAATAATTATGATTCTTAAATTACAATATTACGATTCTGAATTTTTTTTAGATGAGGAATGATTCTTTGTATTATTTTAAATCAACGGTAACATAAGTGCATAAGCACCAATTTTTTGTTTTAATAATTATTTTTTATTCAAACATAAAAATTTCAATTGTTGAAATCAACGGTAACATAAGTGTATAGGCACCAAATTTTTGTTTTGTTTTGCTTTGCTTACATTTTGTTTGTTTATTAAATCCGCCCCCCCCCCCAGTAAAGTTTTTTTTTTCACCAATTTTCCTGTTAATAAACTCCGGTAAAAAAAATATTAATATCCATCCCAAAAACAAACAAACAAAAAAGAGATAAAATCATAACAAAAATCATTCGATAAACTTTAAGCCAAAATAAAAAATAAAAAAATTTTTAAAGCTAGGTCACACACGTAAAAATTCTTTCCTTGTAAAAATAATGATGAACAATGTTCAACATTGGAGCCGATGCATATTTCACTGAACGTTGGCAAAAAAAAAAATTTTAATTACTATTTGGCCACAATGTGGGTGCTTATTTTACATAAAATTTATCATGAAAAGTGATCCCCCAATTTAAAAAAAAAAAGTTAATTTTTCATATGAACATTGTTTTTCTGTGTCACATATATATATCCGTTTTCAGCACCCCCGAACACTAAAAGTCGTCATTGAAGAAAATTTAATAATTTTATAAATTAAAAAAAATGGTCAATGTCTAAAAATTTCTTTGCAATGACGACTTTTATAGGTTTTCCGTGGTGAATATATACTTCAAAACTGGCGCAAATAATTAGGTTTCATGATATGAGGAAATTACTTTTTCAAATGTTAGGGATCACTTTTCTATATAAATTTTATGTAAAATGGGCACCCATTTTCTGACCACATGGTGATGTGGAGGGGGGCTTTTTGGTAAATTGTTACTTTCCACCTTAACAATAACCTTTATCATGACGATTTCTATAGTTTTTCAGGTATGCTGAAAAAAAATATCGCATTTAAATTTGCCACAAACAAATAATTTTTCAGATATTAAGCAATCTAATTCTTTGTTATCAGTGGGAGCCAATTCTTTATGCATTTGAATCGACAACCAACGATAACATAAGGAATTACAATCGACAACCAACGATAACATAAGGAATTACATTGCTTAATATTCAAAAAATATGTGTGTTTACACATGCAGAAATGGTAACCACTGATAACATAAGGAATGACACGAATCACAATTTTTTTTTATCATTTTTGTTCTTTATATCCTCGTATCTTTATTGAAACATGAAATCAGAAAAAAAAAACCCAAAAAACTGTTAGCCCCCCCCCACACACACAAAAAATGCCCCTCTTACTGGGTGGGCATACAGTGTGTGATCATTTTACATGAAATTTATAAAGAAACGGGATCCTCCACTTTTTGAAAAAAAATGTTTTTATATTATGTAAATTATTTCTCTGCGCCACTTTTAAAGTATATATTTATTTTCAGCACCCCCGAAAACTAATAGAAGTCGTCATTGAAACTTTTGGGAGGGGTTGTAAAGATTCTAGACATTGGCTAAAATATTGACCATTGTTTTTTGTGGTCAATGTCTAGAATCTTTCCAACGCTACGAATTTCTTTACAATGACAACTTTTTATGGTTTTCGGGGTTACTGAAAACGAATACATACCTCAAAAGTGGCACAAATAATTAGTTTTCATGATATGATGAAATTACTTTTTCAAAAAGTAGGGGATCACTTTTCCGTATGAATTTAATGTAATGGTGATAATTTTGTTGTTGTTTTTGCTGCCTGAAAGCCGTTTTGATAAACTGTTTCTTACTTTCCACCTTAACTTTAACATGATGACTTCTATAAGTTTTCAGGTATGCTGAAAACGAATATCGCATTTAAATTTGTTTCAAACAACTAGTTTTACGGACATTAAGCAATATAATTCTTTGATATAAGTGAGGTAAAATTCTGTATGACATTCAGTTGTTGTTTTCTGATTTCTTTAATTAAATGTCCGTACTCTAATCGATTGGTTTCATTATGAGGAATCGATGTATTAGAAACTGTGTACACATGTAAGTATATACCAAAGAGTTTTCCTGTTAATGTATTTGGAAATGCAGTTATAAAATTTTCTGTTCGTTTTTTAAAATAATGCTCGTAATTAAAGAAACTTATGTTGTATTTTTAAGTTTTCTCAAAAATACATTCAACAAACCTTACAAACAATTTTGGCTAAATAAAAAAATAATCATGATTTTTAAACAAATTTCCATATTACGGTTTTGAATTTTGTAGATGAGAAATTATTGTTTGTATTATTTAGATTATTAAGACTACTGTTCTCATCTTGGATGTTATTTATTGTGCAAACATTGTAAAAATAACATGTAAGATGAGAACAATAATCCAAATGATACGAACAAATCAGATGTTTTTTTCTTTACATGTATTTTTTACACGTCAAAAACTTTACTTACCAGATTGTGATAGTACACTCTAACTTTAATTCCATTTTGAAAAGTGATGACAACACAAAATTAAACTATTTTGTTGAACATTAACTATGATAGATGAAAATGGTCGGAGTTATTATTAATCGGGCTTTCATAAGTGGATGTAATGAATTTGTGTAAGGAAAATCATAACTTACTTGGCTAGCATGTGCGTGCATCAAAGTGTTGTGTAATAAAACAGAAAGATTAAAATGGTAGTTGGTTTTGTTGTTGACATGTTACTATGTATGTTGTAATGGTTGTGTAATGGAGTATTGTCATCAGATCTTTAATGTCTATTGTAGTGGCCCGTAATTCATCATAGGTGTTGGTGTGTGATTGCATGTCAACATATAAATATAACAGGATGACACCATACCTGCTTCTGCTGCTTCTGGTAGGTTCGTCAATTGTCCTTGGGGATCTCGAATCTGTTTAAAGGAACGCTTCAAGACAGGACCAAAGATGCTGTAGGATTTTATATCTTTGAATTGAGGATTTCTTCTGTGCTTCCATTTTGAGACTTTTCATTCACAGGAGTGACCAATTCAATCCCATCTGTCTTTCTCGGCATCTCTAATCATACTCCAGCTATGCTTGCACAAAATGGAACATATAATATGGCATGTTTGGTCACTGTTCGCATCATCTTCCAGTGCAAAGCCACTGTGTCACAAATAATGGAAAATATTGGCAGTGTATCGAATTTACCCGAGAAATTGTTAGTTTAATAATAATTTGCTAATTTATATTTACCTGCTGAAAGGATTGTAGTATAGAAAGACAAAGTCTCATTCTAACATTAAAAACATTTTATTAATTTTATTTGTTTGTAAAAGTGTAGAAATGGAGAAAACGATTGAATTTGTGTGTGTGTGTGTGTGTGTGTGTGTGTGTGTGTGTGTGTGAAAACGATTGAATTTGTGTAGGGAAACATCACTTACTTGTGTGTGTATGCTTGAAAGAGTTGGTTGTGTAACAAAAAAATAAAAGAAAGAAAAGATAAAATGACCAAACTGTTGGTTTTATTGTTGACTAGCGAGGGGTACCCGGCGTTGCCCGGGTGTTTGTAGGGGTGTGTGGTGTTAAATAAAAAAGAAACTGGGGGGGGGGGTAGGATCGAAGCCGAACCCCTGAGGAAAAGTTTGAAAATAAAATCGGCCAGCCAGAAGTGAAAGATGTTTGAAGGTCGTCGAGCATTACGACGACGATGATGACGATGTAAGCATTGTTATAAGAAGAAAAGAAAACAACGTTTTAATTAAGCGGGGGGGGGGGGTAAAAACACAAATTAAAACAGAAAAATGAACGAACGTTACATGAAAAATGGCTTAAATAATACAGTGTTCAATATTTAAATGTAAAAAATCGGAAAAAAGGCATTTCACACCACGATTCGAACCCAAAACGTTTAGATAATGAACCAACCCTTAACTACCTATGCTAAAGCGGCATATATAAAGTTTGTTCGGTTTATCAACTATTTGAAGTAAATCAGGTCATGACGTCATCTGACACATGCGTTGTTAACCCTCTCCCTGTCGAATCTGTCTAGATATTTCTCTCTCTCTCTCTCTCTCTCTCTCTCTCTCACACACACACACACTTCGTCTGCCTTACTCTAAAGACTGAAAAATGGCGTCTGGCTGTTTTTATTTTTTAAAACTTTGTTCGTTAATATTTTTTGTAAGCGTTTTTTTTTTTTACTTCACATGTTTGGCTTATTATTTTCCGTTTAAGTATCGAGTCTAACTATTTTGAATGTGGTAATAACTTTGGTAACGTTGCCATAGCGTAGAAGTTCATAGTTTAGCTTTAATTAATTTTTTTACCGATAACAACATTTTTAAATTGTAAATTAAGACCGCCATTAGAGGTTGCTGACGTCAAGATCACGTGACATGACTCAGCGGGTTTTAAATACAAGTTGACCCGAAATAAACGGCCGCATGTATACTTTATGTAGAAGACTTGGCGGCTGTATTTTTTGGGGGCAGTTATAAATCGATTTAAAAATATGTAATGTTTAACATTAAAATATCACTTTTTTGTCTCCCCTGCAGAAAATCGATCAGTTGACACACTTCTGATGGTCACTTTGGGCCAGTTTTTCGATATTTGTCGTACAGAAGGTGGGGCTTTCATATGAGACCAAGTTTGTGAATTTTTGTTGTCTGTCAAAAGTTTTTAGCAGACACACAAACATACACACACACAAACAAACATACACACATTTTTGCTTTTATATATATAGACTAGCGAGGGGTACCCGCCACTGCCTGGGTGTGTGTAGGTGTGTTTGGTGTTAAATAAAAAAGAAACAGGGGGGTAGGATCGAAGCCGAAGCCCTGAGGTGAAGTTTGAAAATAAAATCGGCCAGCCAGAATGAAGCATTGTTATAAGCGAATAAGTGAAAGATGTTTGAAAGTCGTTGAGCGACGACGATGTAAGCATTGTTATAAGTGAAGTAAGAAAATAAAACAACGTTTTAATTAAGCAGGGGGGTAATCAAAACATCGAAGAAAACACAAAAAACTAACGTAAGGCAAACGAATGATGATAACAGAAAAACGAACACATGAAAAATGGCTTAAATAAGCCTGTTCCGATATTAAAATTTAAAAAATCGGTGGGTACCCGGGTGTTTTTTGGTGTTGCTAAGAATAAGCGAAGTAAAAAAAAAAAAGGAAAATGAACGTTACGTGAAAAATGGCTTAAATGATACAGGGTTCAATATTTAAATTTAAAAAATCGAAAAAAAACCCATCTCACACCACGATTCGAACCCAAAACATTTAGATAATGAACCAAGGCCTTAACTACCTGGGCTAAACCGACGCATCTGAAATTTGTTCGGTTTTGCAACTATTTAAAGTTGTTGACATCCCCCCTGTCGAAAATTGTCGATTTCGGGATGAAAAAGTTAACGTTTTTCTTTCTATCTATCTCTCTCTCTTTGTTTGCGTCTCTCTCTCTCTCACTCTCTCTCTCTCTCTCTCTCTCTCTCTCTCTCTCTCTCTCTACTGTTACTAAAAAAGAAAATGGTGTCTGGCTGTTTTTTTTTGTAAAAACTTCGATCGTTAATATTTTTTGTAAGCATATTTTTTTTACTTCATATTTTTGGCTTGTTATTTTTCGTTTAACTATCGTATCTAACTATTTTGAACGTGCTAATAAGTTTAGTAATGTTGTCATAACGTAGAAGTTCATAGTTAAGCTTGTGTGCGGGTTAATTTTTTATTTATGGATAACATTTTTATACCAAGTATGTGAATTTTTGTTCTGTCGGTCAAAGGTTTTAGCAGACACACAAACATACATACATACATACATACATACATTTTCGCTTTTATATATATAGATGGTCAATTGTGCAATGCAAACTGTCGCCATTTCTATGCGAATAAAACAGGGAAATTAGTTAGTAGAAGCCCCATCCAGTGTGTTGTCAGTACCAAGAGCTGGAAATGAAGAGAGGATTGCCAATGTTTAATCGTTTTATGAATGTTGTCAGTTGCCTGAGAAATGGCCTTTTATATGGTAAGCTAGAAGAGAAGTTAACTGCTAGCAGCAATCAGCACAGATTATAAACAAAAAACTCAAAATTTCAAACTGTGAGGTGTCGGTGCTGCTGCTATAGAAATAATAGTTTCCACCTGGACTTTAGGTACTGTTTTTGGGTCATGGCTCAGTAATAGAGCAACTGACACAGTCACTGAGATCTTGGTTTCGAATTTCACTGATGATTTATAGAGATGAGAGTATGTAATGTGGCTCTTACTCTCGAAAAGTGTCATTACATTTCAAAAACTCAGACTTTCAAATCATCTGGTGCCATCGCAAGAAAAAAATATGGAAGGACATTTGTCGTTTTCGTCATCTTCCATTTTTTTGACCATGCAGAACATTTTCTCTCCCACTGCAGATGAGTCTAAACACGTCCGATTGCTTTCTTTTTGCATCAACTTCTGTTTTTTCCCCCCTTTTCTCCTCTTTCCTGGAACGTCAGCATAGGACACACTTTCTTAATGTGCTAAGATGGCTGCTGCTAATATTTTCACTAGTGAGCTATCCTACAGCAGCTGCTGATTTTCTCACACATCTACCATGCACGTTATATTACAAGAACGGGTTTGTGCATAGTTGAATAATATATTTGGCATTGAAACAAAATTTGAGTATTATATATCTCGTTTCTTTCATATCTCTGCACAAAATTTGAAAATAGATCTTGCTTCATCATAACAATAGCATGAAAATAGATCTTGCTTCATCATAACAATAGTATGAAAATAGATCTTGCTTCATGATAACAATAGTATGAAAATAGATTTTGCTTCATCATAACAATAGTATGAAAATAGATCTTGTTTCATCATAACAATAGTATGAAAATAGATCTTGCTTCATCATAACAATAGTATGAAAATAGATCTTGCTTCATCATAACAATAGTATGAAAATAGATCCTGTTTCATCATAACAATAGTATGAAAATAGATCTTGTTTCATCATAACAATAGTATGAAAATAGATCTTGTTTCATCATACCAATAGTATGAAAATAGATCTTGCTTCATCATAACAATAGTATGAAAATAGATATTGCTTCATCATAACAATAGTATGAAAATAGATATTGCTTCATCATAACAATAGTATGAAAATAGATATTGCTTCATCATAACAATAGTATGCTACTGACGAAAGAACAAGATGATTAAATAACTCAAAATCATTTTTTAAGAAACACGAAAAAGAGAGAAAAAAAAAATTAGCTTAAAATATTTGGAGCATATATATGTTTTTTTGTTATCTTATGTGTGTCACATGCGTATTTATATATGTATATATATTTTTATATGCATATTTATATATGTGTATATATATAAATGCGTATTTATATATGTATACATATATTATATATATATATATTTGAGCAGCAAAACGAGAATAAAAACTCAAATATTTTATTGTTTTGTTTTTTAATTTTGCTAAACTTCACGGAACCCTTATTTATTGTGTGTTTACAGTTCGTTCAGGCTCCCTTATTCTTTGTTAGAATAATGGATCAAAAAACGGCACCAAATGAAACGGATGTTGTGCAGTCAGTTTTTGTTAAACTTGCACATTTGTGCGATGTTGATTGCCAACTGAGTGTAGGCCTCTCTCTTCTTTTTCCTTTTTCTCTAGGCTGTATATGTGACCTGCCTTTAGCAGGTGCGCTCACTTTCGAGAGTTATGCCCATGAAATAGTTGACTTTTAACAATGACAATATCGATTCTGATAGCCTTACTCCATCCTTCAGTGCGTTTGCTACCGGCTGTCCTGCCTGTGTTTGCATATGTGCACATTCAACACGCGACACCAATTAAACTCTTGTCTCTTATTTTCCAAGTCATGTAATGCCACGTCGGGTTATCATCATTAAAATAATCTAGTAACACTTTATATATCTTTAAATATGGAGCTAGTATCAAAACTTCAATTCTTACAATCTATATAATGTAAACAAACTAAACATCTGTTCACTAAAACACCGAGCAAAATCAATATGTACTAATAACAATATAATACTAATAACAATACATATTAAAATGAGCTGAAGAGAAAAAACTCCACCAGCAAAACACAAGATGTTTCCAGATAGAAACAATAGATTTAAATAAAATAAATTTTTCAACAAAAATTGAAGAGAAGTGGCATGCCTTTTCACTAGATTATTGCCACAGACTAATTCAAGGAAAACCCAAATAATTGCAGATTGTCAAATTGCAAGAGGGCTTTGCTACCAAATATTAACTAGTTCATTGTGTTCCTGTTGTATTTGTGTTGCATTAATATTCTACAATTACATTTAAACAACAATTTTTAATTGCACGGGGTTTCTTTTTACCTTCTTCATTAGTACTTAATTTTTGTAATTGACGTGAACACTAGAATATTTCAATTAAAGTCAAATATGAAAAGGTAAAATTATAGAGGAATAAAAGGTGAATCAAATGATGCGTAGGTTATTTATACAGTTACATTAAATTTAAAGTAAATTTCTAGTTTTTGAAAAATTACAAGTTCGGGCTTTTTTGGTGAAAGTGTATATATATATATATATATATATATATATATATATATGTATATATATATATGCCATCCATATACAGTAATGTTTCACAGCTCATCAGTGCGGATAGACGGGCAACTACCTCAAGCCAGGATCGAAACCCGACTGCCTGTACGACAGTCAAGGTTTCTAACCATTATGCTAATCGTTGCGAGTCATGAATTAATAATCATCCGAAATATGTAAGCTTTATTTGTTTAAAGAAACAGCCTCACTTTATATGTTAATGGTAATTCACGTATCACTTCTCAATATGCTCAACTCAATTCATAACTGGAAATGTTTTTTCAATTATTAAATCGTTTCTCTCTGATAGGCTCATAAGAGTAGTGGATGACGGGCAGAAATCAGATGTCCAAAGTATTAATGTTGGAGTTCCTCAGGGGTCCATCCTGGGCCCAATTCTCTTCCTGATCTACATTAATGATCTCCTAAAACACATACTTAAATCATTTGTTGACATATATGCTGATAACACGGCCAACTATGGCAACACATCAAAGGCCGTAAATGACAAAGTTTTCCCTGATTTTCTCCTCTCTGATCTTGAGCACGTGGTACAATGGTGGAAGAGGTGGCTGGTTACTTTTAATGCATCTAAAACCAAGCTCCTATCTTTACATCATCAACGCTCTGATCTCCATCTGGCATCATTTGAAATGGATGGCTCTCATCTTGGGCAGGCTCCATGTTTTGACAAGCTTCTGGATTTTACCTTTACCCTGACCTGAAGTGCAACACTTACATCAAGTCTGCTGTCAATGGCGATGGGAAAATAGTGAGGTACTACTACCACTGCCAGAAGATATCTCACTACTGATGCAATCCTCTATCTATATAAAGTCAAGTACGTCCAAGGATGGAGTACTGTCACCACAGCATTTCCTGCCTTGACAGAGTACAAAATAGACTTCGTATTTTAGTGGGGATGCCCTTTTCTCTTCTCTGCAAACTCTCTCCAGCAGAAGACATTGCGAGCCTGTCTTTGTTTTATCGTTATTTCCATGGCGAGTGCTCGTCTGAGCTTTAATCTCTGCCCCCTCTCGCCAATCTTTCATGAAAACGCTCGTTTGGCTGAAACCACTGTCAATAATTTTCCCCACTCTTTATCTGTGCCTAAATCAAAACGTAGATTCCATGACCAAAGTTTCTTTCTTAAAAGTGCACGCCTGTGGAACTCTTTTCCGTTTGTCTGCTTCCCACCTGACTACAACTTGGATATCTTCAGGTCTAACATAAGCAAAATACTGATGAACCACCCCCTTAAGTAAAAAAGTTTATCAAATCTCCAATACTAATTGTTACTATGATTCTGTCCCCTTGATTACTGCACACGCAATAACCCTTATCTCCGAGTGGCTTCCAGGCCTTGATAAATGGTGACTACCATGTAAATAAAATATATATATACAGTTTTTGAAAAAAATTTACAAGTGCGGACATTCTTTGTGTCACTATATATATATATATGTGTGTGTGTGTTTGTGTGTCTGTGGTAAAAAATAGTGATATTATTAGAAACAAAATAGTTCCTAAAATTTATACTAGAACTTTCTGCAAGAACCCATGGTGCTATGGTTAGAGTACTTGGTAAAAATCAGTTGTAATTTAAATACTCGTAAACGTTGGAGTGTAAATCCTCAGTAAGATTAAAAACAAAAATTTCAAGTGACATAGGATGTTAATGCAGGCTTTGCTAATGTTACGAGATGAGAACAGTATTTTGAAGAATGAAATAATATGACTAATCTAAACTGAAAAGTATTAAAAATTTTTAGTTTAATAATTGACAATAGAAACAAGTTAATTTTGTTAATCAATATTGCATAAAACTATACTCATTTTATTTTGAATTTAATTAATAATAAATATTGTGAATATTTGGAATAAAAACTTACATAATAAATTAAATTTTACAACATTAATTATATTTTTTGAAATTTATTGTGTATTTTCAGAATTTTAACAATGAAAAGAAATTCATTAATGGATGAGAAGGACTTTTCTTCATTGGTGATTGAAAAAGTTTGAAAATAATTCAAAATACATTCATAAATCCTCGAAAGTTGAAATTTATTAGCGTGTATATAATAATACAATAACGTTAATATATCCTTGTTGAATAAGATGCAATCAAACATGAGAGAGAAACCACATTCTTGTGAAGTATGTGGTTCTTCTTTTGCATATACGTCAAGCTTGTTGCGTCACATGAAAACACACACGGGAGAGAAACCATATTCATGTGAAGTATGTGGTTCTTCTTTTGCATATACGTCAAGCTTGTTGCGTCACATGAAAACACACACGGGAGAGAAACCATATTCATGTGAAGTATGTGGTTCCTCTTTTGCACAGAAGTCAGCTTTGTTCAGTCATATGAAAACACATACGGGAGAGAAACCATATTCTTGTGAAGTATGTTGTTCTTCTTTTGCATGGAAGTCAGCTTTGTTCAGTCATATGAAAACACATACGGGAGAGAAACCATATTCATGTGAAGTGTGTGGTTCTTCTTTTGCATATACGTCAAACTTGTTGTGTCACATGAAAACACATACGGGAGATAAACCACATTCTTGTGAAGTGTGTGGTTCTTCTTTTGCAGATAAGTCAAACTTGTTGCGTCATATGAAAACGCATACGGGTGAGAAACCACATTCTTGTAAAGTATGTGGTTATTCTTTTGCAGATAAGTCACACTTGTTGCGTCACATGAAAACACATACGAAAGAGAAACCACATTCTTGTGAAGTTTGTGGTTCTTCTTATGCAGAAAAGTCATATTTGTTGCGTCATATGAAAACACATACGGGTGAGAAACCACATTCTTGTGAAGTATGTGGTTATTCTTTTGCAGATAAGTCAAACTTGTTGCGTCACATGAAAACACACACGGGAGAGAAACCACATTCTTGTGAAATATGTGGTTCTTCTTTTGCACAGAAGTCAGCTTTGTTGCGTCATATGCCAACACATACGGGAGAGAAACCATATTCTTGTGAAGTATGTGGTTCTTTCTTTGCATTGAAGTCAGGCTTGTTGAATCATATTAAAACCCATACGGGAGAGAAACCACATTCTTGTGAAGTATGTGGTTCTTGTTTTACATGGAAGTAAAATTTGTTGCATCATATGAAATCACACACGGGAAAGAAACCACATTCTTGTGAAGTATGTGGTTCCTCTTTTGCACAGAAGTTTACTTTGTTGAATCATATGAAAACACATACGGGAGAGAAACCAAATTCTTGTGAAGTATGAGTTCTTTTTGTTCGGTCCACAGCAGCATTTTTCATATATAATTTATTGCTTCTTGGCATTCTTACCTGAACTGATTATTTCATTAAAGCCACACGAATCAGAAGTTATGGAGTAAAAAGTGTAATTTTTGTGCAATTTTGGGGCATTTTTGACCCCTTTCAGCTCCTCGTAATGCTGACTCCCAGTGAAAACGGACAACCGATGCAGTTTCTTTCCTTAAGACATGTATATTTTAATTCAGCACCATGGAAAACTACTATATAGCTGTACATATCAAGTTCTTGAGTAATATGAAAAAAGAGCTCCAAAAATAAATTTTTAGCCCTAAAAATCCCAGAGGAATGCGAACCAAAATTTTGCCAGGGTCATTCATAATGAATTCATATTAAGAACAATATCTTCCACATTTTGGCCAAGTTTCAGGAAAATCTAACAGATGGATCAAACGCTATGGGGTAAAAAAGTGTAGTTTTGGGCATTTTGACTTCTTTTGAGTCCCTGGGGACGCCGAATCCCAGTGTAAAGGGATAACAGTTCAGATTTAGGCCTTAACACATGTAAATTTGAGTTAACCACTGTGAAATGTTTTTTTTTTACTCCGGATGGAGGAGATGAAACCAATGATTTCGACGATCGTTTTTATAACCACAAGTCATGGTGAGCAACCAATGAAAAGCTTCTAAAGTTACTATAAAAAATTGTCGAATTTTGGATTCAATCAGTTCGCCGACATCTTTGTTACTGGTAATTAAACTCAGGATCGTACTACACTGCTTCGTCGCTATCTCTCTTCAACATAATGTCTCAACACTAAACAGGTTTTGTGCTCAGTTATTGTCTTTGATTTTTCGGAATCTAAATTCGAATTGTGGCAGGTAAAATGTCTGGGGTATCTAAGGATTCGGAAACTACGTAAACAACACAGAATCCTAACGACCCCTAATTTCTTTAAAAAAACGCAACTTTTTTGTAGAACTGATTCAATGCGTAGACGATAGAAGTCTGTCTCTGATTATAAGAGATGCCTTGGATGATGGACGGAAAACATTGAACATATTAAGAGAACATTATTTATCAAAAGGGAAACCGAAAATTATATCACTATATACAGAACTAACGTTTCTGAAATGTAACGAGGATGGAACTATTACCGACTACGTTATAAGGGCAGAAACAACGGCCAATGCCTTAAAACTCTCAGTTGAAATAATAAGCGATAGCTTGTTGATATCAATGACCCTCAATGGACTTCCAACCGATTTTAAACCATTTACAACTGTTTTAACGCAAAAAGAAACCCATAAATTTCAGTGAATTTAAAGTGGCTTTGCGCAGTTACAAAGAGACTAATCGAATGCTCGTGGACAATAATAACTCCAGCAATATTATGAAGTTCAAAAATGCTTCTCGAAAGCAGACACCACCAAATTACGCAACTCACCGTAACGTTTTCCCCAAAAGTAATTATCCCAAGAAAAAGAATAAAATTATCTGCTATAATGGCAGATGACCCAACCACAAAAGTTTCCAATGCCGATACAAACGCTCTAAAATGGACTCCGTAAAAAATGTTGAGAACTTTGACGAAGAACATACATTTCTATTTAGATTTAACTTTGACAATGCCACAAACGGTAAAAATCTCCTTATAGACTGTGGTGCTACAGCACACGTTATCACCAAGGAATCTGATTTTATTAATTTTCATTCAAACTTTAATCCACAAAGCCATTTTGTCGAACTTGCCGACGGTAGTCAAATAAATGATATAGTCTTGAAAAGAGGTGATGCTAAAATATCCCTAAAAATAATACATAAATGTGAAATCTGTAACTGTATTCTAAAAAATGCTCTGTTCATACCTACATTTAAGCAAGACATATTTTCCATGCATGCTACCATTAAACAAGGCGCTAATATAAAGTTTGGACAGAACAACTCAAAATGGATTTACCACAATGGAACTGTATTTGACATTAAAGAAAATGACCGACTATATTCTTAAAAAGGTATGGTTCCCTCAGAAACTGCCTGTCACGACTTGGAAACCTGGCATAAAATTCTAGGACACTGCAATACAGCTGATATTAAAAAAATACCAAATGTAGTCGAAGGTATGAAAATAATACCTTCAGACGATCTCCCAAATTGTGATGTGTGTGCACAGGGGGAAATGACAAAAGATATAAGCCAAAGGCCAAACAAAAAAGCTACGACAATTTTCTAACTTGTGCATTGTGACTTAGCAGATCCGATCAGCCCGATGGGGTGAAATAATCTAAGGTATGTTTTGAACTTTATTGATGATTTTTCCGGTTTAATTATAGTTTATTTTCTAAAACATAAATCCGACACTATCCTCGCCACTAAGAAATATTTAGCTGATATTGCCCTGTACAGCTCGGTAAAATGTATTCGCTCAGACAATGGGACTGAATTTACTAGTAAAGACTTTGAACTTCTATTAAGTAACCACTGTATTAAACACGAGAAATCTGCGCCATATTCCCTCTTCCAAAATGGCACCGCTAAAAGGGCATGGCGAACCCTTTTTGAGATGACAAGATGTCTACTTATCGAATCAAAATTAGTGCATAGTTTATTGACGTACGCATTAATGGCAGCAGCATATATCAGAAATAGACTGTTCAATAGAAGATTAGGCAATACACCGTATGAAGCGTTTTGTGGTGTAAAACCCAAAATGAACTGAATGCATATATTTGGTTCAGATTGTTTTGCATTTATAGAAAATACCATTAAACTAAATATTGAAAGTGAAAAGGCATTTTCGTAGGTTACGATAAAAATGGCGATCCAGTAAATGAAAAACGAAGAAATATTACCTAGCATCTTAATCACAATGAAAATATTAATAACGATGACAATTACAGAAGAACTACTGACGAAAATATTAACCAGACACGTCGATACCCGATAAGTGAGCGAAAAAGGCCAGACTTCTAAAAATTGAAAAGATACAAGACTACACAGTGGATTACTGTTACTCATTGAAAAGCTCACCAGAAAGTTAATGAGGCGATTAAGAAAATCACAAAGAATGGAAAAAGGCTATCATGTCCGAATTGAAAGCTTTATTAGAAAATAACACATACGAAATAGTGGCAAAATTCACAGATAAAAATATAATTTTTTCGTGCTGGGGGTTTCCAAAAAAAGAAATCACTTTTGGCAGTGAAACTTTTAAAGCAAGATTTGTTGCAAAAGGTTTTTCACAAATATCTGCAGTGGAATATTTTGCAACATTTTTACCAACGACAAACTTAATGACAATTAGAATGTTATTACAACTTGCCGACAATAAAATTTAAAAATACATCAAATGGATGTAAAAAATGTTTATTTAAATGATTCGATTGTCTGCAAAATCTATATTTACCATCTAGAGGGATTTAAAGTGAAAAATAAAAATTGTATATAGAAACTGAATAAATCGTTATATGGACTAAGTCAAAGTGCTCACAATTGGAATTTAACACTCCATAATTATTTAATAGAACAGAAATTCAAGCAATGCCCCGTAGACGCGTGAATGTATACCAAAACATGTAGGTAATAAATTGTTGATTTTGTTTTATTTTGGGTGTACGATATATTATTCGCCTCAAACTGTGACAACACTTTAAAAGATGTTAAAAGGTAAACTAAAAAATTTTAAATGGCCTTCTAAAATCTATTTTTAAACCAGATCTAAGTAAAAAAAACTACAGAATCATTATGACAACCAGAGCAGTATTTTATTAGCAAATAATTCTATGATTCATTAAAGGTCGAAGGCATATTGATATCAGATATCATTTCATAAGGGATGAAATAAGTAAAAAAATGTATTACTCTTAGTTATGTGACATATGAGAATAATATAGCCGACATTTTCAGGAAACCTAAAAAAATAATAAAATTAAACATTTTATAGCCGAACTTTATGGAATCTAATTATGAATAAATCTCTTTCCAGAAACCAAAAAAAGAGAAGCATGAACAGTCGAAATCACCGCCCCCCTACAAAAAATAAATACATTGTAAATTGTCCCAGGCACGACATTAAACTGCGACCATTTCTATCTTACTAATCAAATTAAGCAACTAATACCTAACATAATGTTTTGCATATATGTTTATATATATTTGAATAGGATTCTATTTGTATGTTTATATATATATTTAAAAAGTGTTTATTTTTATATTTATCAAAAAAAGTTAATGTGATTTACAAAAACATGGTTTCTTTTTTAACACATTATACCAATAAGTTTTTTTGATCAATGAGAATAAAGACAAAGTCCCTTTTATTATTTTATTGGTTTATTTTTATTTGTTCAGTTTTGTTTATTTTTCTTTTTGTTTATTTTTTTCTTTCCTTTTCTCAAGTCAAACCAAAATTGAATCCGAAAGGATTTTTCCATTATATCAAAAAAGGGTGTGTGTGAAATGTTTTTTACTCCGGATGGAGGAGATGAAACCAATTATTTTGACGATCGTTTTTATAACCACAAGTCATGGTGAGCAACCAATGAAAAGCTTCTAAAGTTACTATAAAAATTGTCGAATTTTGGATTCAATCAGTTCGCCGACATCTTTGTTACTGGTAATTAAACTCAGGATCGTACTACACTGCTTCTTCGCCGCCATCTTTGTTCAACATTATGTCTCAACACGTAACAACCACCGTGAAAAAACAAACAAATATAGTCAGACATTAAGTCTTTGTTAAGAAATATGAAAAAAAAGAGCCACAAAAAGAGGCGCTTTTAGCACTGAAAGTCTCAGAAGACAAACCAAAATTTTGCCAGGGTCACCCATACTGGATTTATATTAAGGACAATGGCCTCTAAATTTTGGCCATGGTTAAAAAAATCTAATGCATGGATCAAAGGTTATGGGGCAAATGTGTCATTTTGGCCATTTTTGAGCCCCTGGGCGCACAACGGGAATTTTTGTATTTTTTTACTGTGCACATGTACTTAATGAAATACAAATTGTGGCAAAATTTCTGGAAAAACTAATGGACGGTTATCTGGCAATAGTCCAGACTAACGATTACACAGATGCATGGATGCCACTGATAGGTCCCTCTCCAATAAACCGAATACACCGTAAACATTATTTAATGTGTATTTTTACCAGTGGGTTTGGGATATATATGGTCAGTCTAGGAAATGACTTAAACAGTTTATGATTAAGACATTACTTTATTTCATAGATATTTTTAACAGTGATGTGGCGGACATGAAGTCAGTCTCGGCATTGTATGAGAAAAGTGCAAATATGTACTAGCAGAATACCCAGTGTCGTACAAGATTGAATGCGATAGGTGGAAAACATATAGTATCAGAATACCCAGCATAGCCCGGGATCAAATGAGATAGGTGGAATATATATACTAGAAGAATACACAGCGTCACCCGGGATTGGATAAGATAGGTGGAATATATATATACTATGAGAATAGCTGGAATTTATTGGTGTGTTTGTAATGAAATAAACAGCCCAGGCAATACACCAAATTCATTATTTTAGTAAGGGGAAGATATGATAATGTGGATTAGGATAAAATTATGAAACATTATTGTCGAAATTAATAACATATCCAAGAATTATGAAAAATTGATGAAATGTAATGCCTAAATCGTAAAATTTTCAGCCATTTACGGGACTGACTTCATATCCCCACCCCACTGTAAAAATACACATTAAATTAAATAATGTCTAAAACGTAAATGGTTGTAGCCATTTCCGGGACTGATTTCCTATCCCCCACCCACCTGTTAAAAATATAGATGAAATAAAGTAATGTTTAATGCGTAAATGGTTTCAACCATTTCCGGGACTGATTTCGTATCCCCCACCCCACTGTAAAAATATACATGAAATAAAGTAATGTTTAAATCATAAACTGTTTCAGCAGGGTTTGGAAATTAATACATAAAAAATATTAACACGGTTAGCTATTAGGCAACCATTACTTCAACATGAATTTATGAGTGTAGTATCTCAGCATTCCAGTGGCTTTACGCCCCTTTTTTGGTCTTGGTAAATGAAGGATAAATCTTTCATTACTGATACAATTTTTATTTTTGTTACTGACCAGAGTGCCCCTTTTGGGGAGCTAGTTTCTCCCAAAATTTTAAACCGACCTCATGTCTAACTCTGCCCTCATGGAGAGACAAGTAAACAAACAAACAAAGAATAATCAGCAGCGACATTTTCCAGTGCATCTTATAATAATCAGAAGAGACGTTTCCTGGGCATTTTATAAGAAATTAGAGGAGATATTTCCAGGGAATTTTGTAATTAAATCAGAAATTACTTTTCTCAGTTACTTTTGTAATATTAAAACTTTGTTACATTAAATATAGTACCTATTTACAATGCCTCCAAACGGGACCGATTTAGACACCAGGGTCATTTTTTAACGTGGAGAAAAGGAAAAAAAAATATCTCGGTCGTGAAGGATTTCTCCTCTACTGAGAGAGAACAAGAAATTGAAAGGTAGTCTCTGAAAAACAGATACTACGCTTTGATCTTGGCTAAAGGGCATTGAGAACATATCATTTTTATTAGCTTTGCCTTAAAAGCGACACCAATATTTTTTAATGATAACAAAGTATATTTCTCTCTTCTGATGCAAGCTCGTGCACATTTGCTAATTTGCATACATGTTTTAAGGTCTACTGCAGCTAATATCTTCACAAGGCAGCTATCCTACAGCTGCTGCTTATTTTCACACGAGCTTTGTAACACTGCTTCAGAAAAAGTTTTACCTATTGTTGCAATATTTTATAAAATGAAAACAAAGATGAAAATAGATACATATGCATACACATAGAAATATATACATATGCACACATATAAAAATATATACATATGCATACATATAAAAAATATATGCATACATATAAAAATTATGTAAACTTAATAAAATCTTATAGAGAACCAAATATTTTATTTTACTTACTCCATTCTTGTTTTAATTTGCGAGAAAAGATAATAATATTCATCTTGACCTCTGTAGTATTACTGAAGAATATATATTAAATAAAACTTAATAGAAAAGATAATAACATTCATCTTGACCTCTGTAGTATTACTGAAGAATATATATTAAATAAAACTTAATAGAAAAGATAATAACATTCATCTTGACCTCTGTAGTATTACTGAAGAATATATATTAAATAAAACTTAATAGAAAAGATAATAATATTCAGCTTGACCTCTGTAGTATTACTGAAGAATATATATTAAATAAAACTTAATAGAAAAGATAATAATATTAATCTTGACCTCTGTAGTATTACTGAATAATATATATTAAATAAAACTTAATAGAAAAGATAATAATATTCATCTTGACCTCTGTAGTATTACTGAAGAATATATATTAAATAAAACTTAATAGAAAAGATAATAATATTCATCTTGACCTCTGTAGTATTACTGAAGAATATATATTAAATAAAACTTAATAGAAAAGATAATAATATTCATCTTAACCTCTGTAGTATTACTGAAGAATATATATTAAATAAAACTTAATAGAAGAGATAATATTCATCTTGACCTCTGTAGTATTACTGAAGAATATATATTAAATAAAACTTAATAGAAAAGATAATAATATTCATCTTAACCTCTGTAGTATTACTGAAGAATATATATTAAATAAAACTTAATAGAAGAGATAATATTCATCTTAACCTCTGTAGTATTACTGAAGAATATATATTAAATAAAACTTAATAGAAAAGATAATAATATTCATCTTAACCTCTGTAGTATTACTGAAGAATATATATTAAATAAAACTTAATAGAAAAGATAATAACATTCATCTTGACCTCTGTAGTATTACTGAAGAATATATATTAAATAAAACTTAATAGAAAAGATAATAATATTCTACTTGACCTCTGTAGTATTACTGAAGAATATATATTAAATAAAACTTAATAGAAAAGATAATAATATTCATCTTGACCTCTGTAGTATTACTGAAGAATATATATTAAATAAAACTTAATAGAAAAGATAATAATATTCATCTTGACCTCTGTAGTATTACTGAAGAATATATATTAAATAAAACTTAATAGAAAAGATAATAATATTCATCTTAACCTCTGTATTATTACTGAAGAATATATATTAAATAAAACTTAATAGAAAAGATAATAATATTCATCTTGACCTCTGTAGTATTACTGAAGAATATATATTAAATAAAACTTAATAGAAAAGATAATAATATTCACCTTAACCTCTGTAGTATTACTGAAGAATATATATTAAATATAACTTAACAGAAAAGATAATAATATTCATCTTAACCTCTGTAGTATTACTGAAGAATATATATTAAATAAAACTTAATAGAAGAGATAATATTCATCTTGACCTCTGTAGTATTACTGAAGAATATATATTAAATAAAACTTAATAGAAAAGATAATAATATTCATCTTGACCTCTGTAGTATTACTGAAGAATATATATTAAATAAAGCTTAATAGAAAAGATAATAATATTCATCTTAACCTCTGTAGTATTACTGAAGAATATATATTAAATAAAACTTAATAGAAAAGATAATAATATTCATCTTGACCTCTGTAGTATTACTGAAGAATATATATTAAATAAAACCTAATAGAAAATATAATAATATTCATCTTAACCTCTGTAGTATTACTGAAGAATATATATTAAATAAAACTTAATAGAAAAGATAATAATATTCATCTTAACCTCTGTAGTATTACTGAAGAATATATATTAAATAAAACTTAATAGAAAAGATAATAACATTCATCTTGACCTCTGTAGTATTACTGAAGAATATATATTAAATAAAACTTAATAGAAAGGATAATAATATTCATCTTGACCTCTGTAGTATTACTGAATAATATATATTAAATAAAACTTAATAGAAAAGATAATAATATTCATCTTAACCTCTGTAGTATTACTGAAGAATATATATTAAATAAAACTTAATAGAAGAGATAATATTCATCTTGACCTCTGTAGTATTACTGAAGAATATATATTAAATAAAACTTAATAGAAAAGATAATAATATTCATCTTGACCTCTGTAGTATTACTGAAGAATATATATTAAATAAAACTTAATAGAAAAGATAATAATATTCATCTTAACCTCTGTAGTATTACTGAAGAATATATATTAAATAAAACTTAATAGAAGAGATAATATTAATCTTGACCTCTGTAGTATTACTGAAGAATATATATTAAATAAAACTTAATAGAAAAGATAATAATATTCATCTTGACCTCTGTAGTATTACTGAAGAATATATATTAAATAAAACTTAATAGAAAAGATAATAATATTCATCTTAACCTCTGTAGTATTACTGAATAATATATATTAAATAAAACTTAATAGAAAAGATAATAATATTCATCTTGACCTCTGTAGTATTACTGAAGAATATATATTAAATAAAACTTAATAGAAAAGATAATAATATTCATCTTAACCTCTGTAGTATTACTGAAGAATATATATTAAATAAAACTTAATAGAAGAGATAATATTAATCTTGACCTCTGTAGTATTACTGAAGAATATATATTAAATAAAACTTAATAGAAAAGATAATAATATTCATCTTGACCTCTGTAGTATTACTGAAGAATATATATTAAATAAAACTTAATAGAAAAGATAATAATATTCATCTTAACCTCTGTAGTATTACTGAATAATATAAATTAAATAAAACTTAATAGAAAAGATAATAATATTCATCTTGACCTCTGTAGTATTACTGAAGAATATATATTAAATAAAACTTAATAGAAAAGATAATAATATTCATCTTGACCTCTGTAGTATTACTGAAGAATATATATTAAATAAAACTTAATAGAAAAGATAATAATATTCATCTTGACCTCTGTAGTATTACTGAAGAATATATATTAAATAAAACTTAATAGAAGAGATAATATTCATCTTGACCTCTGTAGTATTACTGAAGAATATATATTAAATAAAACTTAATAGAAAAGATAATAATATTCATCTTGACCTCTGTAGTATAACTGAAGAATATATATTAAATAAAACTTAATAGAAAAGATAATAATATTCATCTTAACCTCTGTAGTATTACTGAAGAATATATATTAAATAAAACTTAATAGAAAAGATAATAATATTCATCTTGACCTCTGTAGTATTACTGAAGAATATATATTAAATAAAACTTAATAGAAAAGATGATAATATTCATCTTGACCTCTGTAGTATTACTGAAGAATATATATTAAATAAAACTTAATAGAAAAGATAATAATATTCATCTTGACCTCTGTAGTATTACTGAAGAATATATATTAAATAAAACTTAATAGAAAAGATAATAATATTCATCTTGACCTCTGTAGTATTACTGAAGAATATATATTAAATAAAACTTAATAGAAAAAAATAATATTCATCTTAACCTCTGTAGTATTACTGAAGAATATATATTAAATAAAACTTAATAGAAAAGATAATAATATTCATCTTAACCTCTGTAGTATTACTGAAGAATATATATTAAATAAAACTTAATAGAAAAAAATAATATTCATCTTAACCTCTGTAGTATTACTGAAGAATATATATTAAATAAAACGTAATAGAAAAGATAATAATATTCATCTTGACCTCTGTAGTATTACTGAAGAATATATATTAAATAAAACTTAATAGAAAAGATAATAATATTCATCTTAACCTCTGTAGTATTACTGAAGAATATATATTAACTAAAACTTAATAGAAGAGATAATATTCATCTTGACCTCTGTAGTATTACTGAAGAATATATATTAAATAAAACTTAATAGAAAAGATAATAATATTCATCTTGACCTCTGTAGTATTACTGAAGAATATATATTAAATAAAACTTAATAGAAAAGATAATAATATTCATCTTAACCTCTGTAGTATTACTGAAGAATATATATTAAATAAAACTTAATAGAAAAGATAATAATATTCATCTCGACCTCTGTAGTATTACTGAAGAATATATATTAAATAAAACTTAATAGAAAATATAATAATATTCATCTTAACCTCTGTAGTATTACTGAAGAATATATATTAAATAAAACTTAATAGAAAAGATAATAATATTCATCTTGACCTCAGTAGTATTACTGAAGAATATATATTAAATAAAACTTAATAGAAAAGATAATAATATTCATCTTGACCTCTGTAGTATTACTAAAGAATATATATTAAATAAAACTTAATAGAAAAGATAATATTCATCTTGACCTCTGTTGTATTACTGAAGAATATATATTAAATAAAACTTAATAGAAAAGATAATAATATTCATCTTGACCTCTGTCGTATTACTGAAGAATATATATTAAATAAAACTTAATAGAAAAGATAATAATATTCATCTTGACCTCTGTAGTATTACTGAAGAATATATATTAAATAAAACTTAATAGAAAAGATAATAATATTGATCTTGACCTCTGTAGTATTACTGAAGAATATATATTAAATAAAACTTAATAGAAAAGATAATAATATTCATCTTGACCTCTGTAGTATTACTGAAGAATATATATTAAATAAAACTTAATAGAAAAGATAATAATATTCATCTTGACCTCTGTAGTATTACTGAAGAATATATATTAAATAAAACTTAATAGAAAAGATAATAATATTCATCTTAACCTCTGTAGTATTACTGAAGAATATATATTAAATAAAACTTAATAGAAAAGATAATAATATTCATCTTGACCTCTGTAGTATTACTGAAGAATATATATTAAATAAAACTTAATAGAAAAGATAATAATATTCACCTTAACCTCTGTAGTATTACTGAAGAATATATATTAAATATAACTTAACAGAAAAGATAATAATATTCATCTTAACCTCTGTAGTATTACTGAAGAATATATATTAAATAAAACTTAATAGAAGAGATAATATTCATCTTGACCTCTGTAGTATTACTGAAGAATATATATTAAATAAAACTTAATAGAAAAGATAATAATATTCATCTTGACCTCTGTAGTATTACTGAAGAATATATATTAAATAAAGCTTAATAGAAAAGATAATAATATTAATCTTAACCTCTGTAGTATTACTGAAGAATATATATTAAATAAAACTTAATAGAAAAGATAATAATATTCATCTTGACCTCTGTAGTATTACTGAAGAATATATATTAAATAAAACCTAATAGAAAATATAATAATATTCATCTTAACCTCTGTAGTATTACTGAAGAATATATATTAAATAAAACTTAATAGAAAAGATAATAATATTCATCTTAACCTCTGTAGTATTACTGAAGAATATATATTAAATAAAACTTAATAGAAAAGATAATAACATTCATCTTGACCTCTGTAGTATTACTGAAGAATATATATTAAATAAAACTTAATAGAAAGGATAATAATATTCATCTTGACCTCTGTAGTATTACTGAATAATATATATTAAATAAAACTTAATAGAAAAGATAATAATATTCATCTTGACCTCTGTAGTATTACTGAAGAATATATATTAAATAAAACTTAATAGAAGAGATAATATTCATCTTGACCTCTGTAGTATTACTGAAGAATATATATTAAATAAAACTTAATAGAAAAGATAATAATATTCATCTTGACCTCTGTAGTATTACTGAAGAATATATATTAAATAAAACTTAATAGAAAAGATAATAATATTCATCTTAACCTCTGTAGTATTACTGAAGAATATATATTAAATAAAACTTAATAGAAGAGATAATATTAATCTTGACCTCTGTAGTATTACTGAAGAATATATATTAAATAAAACTTAATAGAAAAGATAATAATATTCATCTTGACCTCTGTAGTATTACTGAAGAATATATATTAAATAAAACTTAATAGAAAAGATAATAATATTCATCTTAACCTCTGTAGTATTACTGAATAATATATATTAAATAAAACTTAATAGAAAAGATAATAATATTCATCTTGACCTCTGTAGTATTACTGAAGAATATATATTAAATAAAACTTAATAGAAAAGATAATAATATTCATCTTAACCTCTGTAGTATTACTGAAGAATATATATTAAATAAAACTTAATAGAAGAGATAATATTCATCTTGACCTCTGTAGTATTACTGAAGAATATATATTAAATAAAACTTAATAGAAAAGATAATAATATTCATCTTGACCTCTGTAGTATTACTGAAGAATATATATTAAATAAAACTTAATAGAAAAGATAATAATATTCATCTTAACCTCTGTAGTATTACTGAATAATATAAATTAAATAAAACTTAATAGAAAAGATAATAATATTCATCTTGACCTCTGTAGTATTACTGAAGAATATATATTAAATAAAACTTAATAGAAAAGATAATAATATTCATCTTGACCTCTGTAGTATTACTGAAGAATACTTATTAAATAAAACTTAATAGAAAAGATAATAATATTCATCTTGACCTCTGTAGTATTACTGAAGAATATATATTAAATAAAACTTAATAGAAGAGATAATATTCATCTTGACCTCTGTAGTATTACTGAAGAATATATATTAAATAAAACTTAATAGAAAAGATAATAATATTCATCTTGACCTCTGTAGTATAACTGAAGAATATATATTAAATAAAACTTAATAGAAAAGATAATAATATTCATCTTAACCTCTGTAGTATTACTGAAGAATATATATTAAATAAAACTTAATAGAAAAGATAATAATATTCATCTTGACCTCTGTAGTATTACTGAAGAATATATATTAAATAAAACTTAATAGAAAAGATGATAATATTCATCTTGACCTCTGTAGTATTACTGAAGAATATATATTAAATAAAACTTAATAGAAAAGATAATAATATTCATCTTGACCTCTGTAGTATTACTGAAGAATATATATTAAATAAAACTTAATAGAAAAGATAATAATATTCATCTTGACCACTGTAGTATTACTGAAGAATATATATTAAATAAAACTTAATAGAAAAAAATAATATTCATCTTAACCTCTGTAGTATTACTGAAGAATATATATTAAATAAAACTTAATAGAAAAGATAATAATATTCATCTTAACCTCTGTAGTATTACTGAAGAATATATATTAAATAAAACTTAATAGAAAAAAATAATATTCATCTTAACCTCTGTAGTATTACTGAAGAATATATATTAAATAAAACGTAATAGAAAAGATAATAATATTCATCTTGACCTCTGTAGTATTACTGAAGAATATATATTAAATAAAACTTAATAGAAAAGATAATAATATTCATCTTAACCTCTGTAGTATTACTGAAGAATATATATTAACTAAAACTTAATAGAAGAGATAATATTCATCTTGACCTCTGTAGTATTACTGAAGAATATATATTAAATAAAACTTAATAGAAAAGATAATAATATTCATCTTGACCTCTGTAGTATTACTGAAGAATATATATTAAATAAAACTTAATAGAAAAGATAATAATATTCATCTTGACCTCTGTCGTATTACTGAAGAATATATATTAAATAAAACTTAATAGAAAAGATAATAATATTCATCTTGACCTCTGTAGTATTACTGAAGAATATATATTAAATAAAACTTAATAGAAAAGATAATAATATTCATCTTGACCTCTGTAGTATTACTGAAGAATATATATTAAATAAAACTTAATAGAAAAGATAATAATATTCATCTTGACCTCTGTAGTATTACTAAAGAATATATATTAAATAAAACTTAATAGAAAAGATAATAATACTCATCTTGACCTCTGTAGTATTACTGAAGAATATATATTAAATAAAACTTAATAGAAAAGATAATAATATTCATCTTGACCTCTGTAGTATTACTGAAGAATATATATTAAATAAAACTTAATAGAAAAAAAAAATATTCATCTCAACCTCTGTAGTATTACTGAAGAATATATATTAAATAAAACTTAATAGAAAAGATAATAATATGCGTCTTGACCTCTGTAGTATTACTGAAGAATATATATTAAATAAAACTTAATAGAAAAGATAATAATATTCAGCTTGACCTCTGTAGTATTACTGAAGAATATATATTAAATGAAACTTAATAGAAAAGATAATAATATTCATCTTGACCTCTGTAGTATTACTGAAGAATATATATTAAATAAAACTTAATAGAAAAGATAATAATATTCATCTTAACCTCTGTAGTATTACTGAAGAATATATATTAAATAAAACTTAATAGAAGAGATAATATTCATCTTGACCTCTGTAGTATTACTGAAGAATATATATTAAATATAACTTGATAGAAAAGATAATAATATTCATCTTGACCTCTGTAGTATTACTGAAGAATATATATTAAATAAAACTTAATAGAAAAGATAATAATATTCATCTTGACCTCTGTAGTATTACTGAAGAATATATATTAAATAAAACTTAATAGAAAAGATAATAATATTCATCTTGACCTCTGTAGTATAATGAAGAATATATATTAAAAAAAACTTAATAGAAAAGATAATAATATTCATCTTGACCTCTGTAGTATTACTGAAGAATATATATTAAATAAAACTTAATAGAAGAGATAATATTCATCTTGACCTCTGTAGTATTACTGAAGAATATATATTAAATAAAACTTAATAGAAAAGATAATAATATTCATCTTGACCTCTGTAGTATTACTGAAGAATATATATTAAATAAAACTTAATAGAAAAGATAATAATATTCAGCTTGACCTCTGTAGTATTACTGAAGAATATATATTAAATGAAACTTAATAGAAAAGATAATAATATGCGTCTTGACCTCTGTAGTATTACTGAAGAATATATATTAAATAAAACTTAATAGAAAAGATAATAATATTCAGCTTGACCTCTGTAGTATTACTGAAGAATATATATTAAATGAAACTTAATAGAAAAGATAATAATATTCATCTTGACCTCTGTAGTATTACTGAAGAATATATATTAAATAAAACTTAATAGAAAAGATAATAATATTCATCTTGACCTCTGTAGTATTACTGAAGAATATATATTAAATAAAACTTAATAGAAAAGATAATAATATTCATCTTGACCTCTGTAGTATTACTGAAGAATATATATTAAATAAAACTTAATAGAAAAGATAATAATATTCATCTTGACCTCTGTAGTATTACTGAAGAATATATATTAAATAAAACTTAATAGAAAAGATAATAATATTCATCTTGACCTCTGTAGTATTACTGAAGAATATATATTAAATAAAACTTAATAGAAAAGATAATAATATTCATCTTGACCTCTGTAGTATTACTGAAGAATATATATTAAATAAAACTTAATAGAAAAGATAATAATATTCATCTTGACCTCTGTAGTATTACTGAAGAATATATATTAAATAAAACTTAATAGAAAAAAAAAATATTCATCTCAACCTCTGTAGTATTACTGAAGAATATATATTAAATAAAACTTATAGAAAAGATAATAATATGCGTCTTGACCTCTGTAGTATTACTGAAGAATATATATTAAATAAAACTTAATAGAAAAGATAATAATATTCAGCTTGACCTCTGTAGTATTACTGAAGAATATATATTAAATGAAACTTAATAGAAAAGATAATAATATTCATCTTGACCTCTGTAGTATTACTGAAGAATATATATTAAATAAAACTTAATAGAAAAGATAATAATATTCATCTTAACCTCTGTAGTATTACTGAAGAATATATATTAAATAAAACTTAATAGAAGAGATAATATTCATCTTGACCTCTGTAGTATTACTGAAGAATATATATTAAATATAACTTGATAGAAAAGATAATAATATTCATCTTGACCTCTGTAGTATTACTGAAGAATGTATATTAAATAAAACTTAATAGAAAAGATAATAATATTCATCTTGACCTCTGTAGTATTACTGAAGAATATATATTAAATAAAACTTAATAGAAAAGATAATAATATTCATCTTAACCTCTGTAGTATTACTGAAGAATATATATTAAATAAAACTTAATAGAAGAGATAATATTCATCTTGACCTCTGTAGTATTACTGAAGAATATATATTAAATAAAACTTAATAGAAAAGATAATAATATTCATCTTGACCTCTGTAGTATTACTGAAGAATATATATTAAATAAAACTTAATAGAAAAGATAATAATATTCATCTTAACCTCTGTAGTATTACTGAAGAATATATATTAAATAAAACTTAATAGAAAAGATAATAATATTCATCTTGACCTCTGTAGTATTACTGAAGAATATATATTAAATAAAACTTAATAGAAGAGATAATATTCATCTTGACCTCTGTAGTATTACTGAAGAATATATATTAAATAAAACTTAATAGAAAAGATAATAATATTCATCTTGACCTCTGTCGTATTACTGAAGAATATATATTAAATAAAACTTAATAGAAAAGATAATAATATTCATCTTGACCTCTGTAGTATTACTGAAGAATATATATTAAATAAGACTTAATAGAAAAGATAATAATATTCATCTTAACCTCTGTAGTATTACTGAAGAATATATATTAAATAAAACTTAATAGAAAAGATAATAATATTCATCTTGACCTCTGTAGTATTACTGAAGAATATATATTAAATAAAACTTAATAGAAGAGATAATATTCATCTTGACCTCTGTAGTATTACTGAAGAATATATATTAAATAAAACTTAATAGAAAAAAATAATATTCATCTTGACCTCTGTCGTATTACTGAAGAATATATATTAAATAAAACTTAATAGAAAAGATAATAATATTCATCTTGACCTCTGTAGTATTACTGAAGAATATATATTAAATAAAACTTAATAGAAAAGATAATAATATTCATCTTGACCTCTGTAGTATTACTGAAGAATATATATTAAATAAAACTTAATAGAAAAGATAATAATATTCATCTTGACCTCTGTAGTATTACTGAAGAATATATATTAAATAAAACTTAATAGAAAAGATAATAATATTCATCTTGACCTCCGTAGTATTACTGAAGAATATATATTAAATAAAACTTAATAGAAAAGATAATAATATTCATCTTAACCTCTGTAGTATTACTGAAGAATATATATTAAATAAAACTTAATAGAAGAGATAATATTCATCTTGACCTCTGTAGTATTACTGAAGAATATATATTAAATAAAACTTAATAGAAAAGATAATAATATTCATCTTGACCTCTGTAGTATTACTGAAGAATATATATTAAATAAAACTTAATAGAAAAGATAATAATATTCATCTTAACCTCTGTAGTATTACTGAAGAATATATATTAAATAAAACTTAATAGAAAAGATAATAATATTCATCTTGACCTCTGTAGTATTACTGAAGAATATATATTAAATAAAACTTAATAGAAAAGATAATAATATTCATCTTGACCTCTGTAGTATTACTGAAGAATATATATTAAATAAAACTTAATAGAAAAAAATAATATTCATCTAAACCTCTGTAGTATTACTGAAGAATATATATTAAATAAAACTTAATAGAAAAGATAATAATATTCATCTTGACCTCTGTAGTATTACTGAAGAATATATATTAAATAAAACTTAATAGAAAAAAAAATATTCATCTCAACCTCTGTAGTATTACTGAAGAATATATATTAAATAAAACTTAATAGAAAAGATAATAATATTCGTCTTTACCTCTGTAGTATTACTGGAGAATATATATTAAATAAAACTTAATAGAAAAGATAATAATATTCATCTTGACCTCTGTAGTATTACTGAAGAATATATATTAAATAAAACTTAATAGAAAAGATAATAATATTCATCTTGACCTCTGTAGTATTACTGAAGAATATATATTAAATAAAACTTAATAGAAAAGATAATAATATTCATCTTAACCTCTGTAGTATTACTGAAGAATATATATTAAATAAAACTTAATAGAAGAGATAATATTCATCTTGACCTCTGTAGTATTACTGAAGAATATATATTAAATAAAACTTAATAGAAAAGATAATAATATTCATCTTGACCTCTGTAGTATTACTGAAGAATATATATTAAAGAAAACTTAATAGAAAAGATAATAATATTCATCTTAACCTCTGTAGTATTACTGAAGAATATATATTAAATAAAACTTAATAGAAAAGATAATAATATTCATCTTGACCTCTGTAGTATTACTGAAGAATATATATTAAATAAAACTTAATAGAAAAGATAATAATATTCATCTTGACCTCTGTAGTATTACTGAAGAATATATATTAAATAAAACTTAATAGAAAAAAATAATATTCATCTCAACCTCTGTAGTATTACTGAAGAATATATATTAAATAAAACTTAATAGAAAAGATAATAATATTCATCTTGACCTCTGTAGTATTACTGAAGAATATATATTAAATAAAACTTAATAGAAAAAAAAAATATTCATCTCAACCTCTGTAGTATTACTGAAGAATATATATTAAATAAAACTTAATAGAAAAGATAATAATATTCGTCTTGACCTCTGTAGTATTACTGAAGAATATATATTAAATAAAACTTAATAGAAAAGATAATAATATTCATCTTGACCTCTGTAGTATTACTGAAGAATATATATTAAATAAAACTTAATAGAAAAGATAATAATATTCATCTTGACCTCTGTAGTATTACTGAAGAATATATATTAAATAAAACTTAATAGAAAAGATAATAATATTCATCTTAACCTCTGTAGTATTACTGAAGAATATATATTAAATAAAACTTAATAGAAGAGATAATATTCATCTTGACCTCTGTAGTATTACTGAAGAATATATATTAAATATAACTTGATAGAAAAGATAATAATATTCATCTTGACCTCTGTAGTATTACTGAAGAATATATATTAAATAAACCTTAATAGAAAAGATAATAATATTCATCTTGACCTCTGTAGTATTACTGAAGAATATATATTAAATAAAACTTAATAGAACAGATGATAATATTCATCTTGACCTCTGTAGTATTACTGAAGAATATATATTAAAAAAAACTTAATAGAAAAAAAAATATTCATCTTAACCTCTGTAGTATTACTGAAGAATATATATTAAATAAAACTTAATAGAAAAGATAATAATATTCATCTTGACTTCTGTAGTATTACTGAAGAATACTTATTAAATAAAACTTAATAGAAAAGATAATAATATTCATCTTAACCTCTGTAGTATTACTGAAGAATATATATTAAATAAAACTTAATAGAAGAGATAATATTCATCTTGACCTCTGTAGTATTACTGAAGAATGTATATTAAATAAAACTTAATAGAAAAGATAATAATATTCATCTTGACCTCTGTAGTATTACTGAAGAATATATATTAAATAAAACTTAATAGAAAAGATAATAATATTCATCTTAACCTCTGTAGTATTACTGAAGAATATATATTAAATAAAACTTAATAGAAAAGATAATAATATTCATCTTGACCTCTGTAGTATTACTGAAGAATATATATTGAATAAAACTTAATAGAAAAGATAATAATATTCATCTTGACCTCTGTAGTATTACTGAAGAATATATATTAAATAAAACTTAATAGAAAAAAAAATAATATTTATCTTAACCTCTGTAGTATTACTAAAGAATATATATTAAATAAAACTTAATAGAAAAGATGATAATATTCATCTTGACCTCTGTAGTATTACTGAAGAATATATATTAAATAAAACTTAATAGAAGAGATAATATTCATCTTGACCTCTGTAGTATTATTGAAGAATATATATTAAATAAAACTTAATAGAAAAGATAATAATATTCATCTTGACCTCTGTAGTATTACTGAAGAATATATATTAAATAAGACTTAATAGAAAAGATAATAATATTCATCTTTACCTCTGTAGTATTACTGAAGAATATATATTAAATAAAACTTAATAGAAAAGATAATAATATTCATCTTGACCTCTGTAGTATTACTGAAGAATATATATTAAATAAAACTTAATAGAAAAGATAATAATATTCATCTTGACCTCTGTAGTATTACTGAAGAATATATATTAAATAAAACTTAATAGAAAAGATAATAATATTCGTCTTGACCTCTGTAGTATTACTGAAGAATATATATTAAATAAAACTTAATAGAAAAGATAATAATATTCATCTTGACCTCTGTAGTATTACTGAAGAATATATATTAAATAAAACTTAATAGAAAAGATAATAATATTCATCTTGACCTCTGTAGTATTACTGAAGAATATATATTAAATAAAACTTAATAGAAAAGATAATAATATTCATCTTGACCTCCGTAGTATTACTGAAGAATATATATTAAATAAAACTTAATAGAAAAGATAATAATATTCATCTTAACATCTGTAGTATTATTGAAGAATATATATTAAATAAAACTTAATAGAAGAGATAATATTCATCTTGACCTCTGTAGTATTACTGAAGAATATATATTAAATAAAACTTAATAGAAAAGATAATAATATTCATCTTGACCTCTGTAGTATTACTGAAGAATATATATTAAATAAAACTTAATAGAAAAGATAATATTCATCTTAACCTCTGTAGTATTACTGAAGAATATATATTAAATAAAACTAAATAGAAAAGATAATAATATTCATCTTGACCTCTGTAGTATTACTGAAGAATATATATTAAATAAAACTTAATAGAAAAGATAATAATATTCATCTTAACCTCTGTAGTATTACTGAAGAATATATATTAAATAAAACTAAATAGAAAAGATAATAATATTCATCTTAACCTCTTTAGTATTACTGAAGTATATATATTAAATAAAACTTAATAGAAAAGATAATAATATTCATCTTGACCTCTGTAGTATTACTGAAGAACATATATATAAAATAAAACTTAATAGAAAAGATAATAATATTCATCTTAACCTCTGTAGTATTACTGAAGAATATATATTACATAAAACTTAATAGAAAAGATAATAATATTCATCTTAACCTCTGTAGTATTACTGAAGAATATATATTAAATAAAACTTAATAGAAAAGATGATAATATTCATTTGACCTCTGTAGTATTACTGAAGAATATATATTAAATAAAACTTAATAGAAAAAAAATAATATTCATCTTAACCTCTGTAGTATTACTGAAGAATATATATTAAATAAAACTTAATAGAAAAGATGATAATATTCATCTTGACCTCTGTAGTATTACTGAAGAATATATATTAAATAAAACTTAATAGAAAAAAATAATATTCATCTTAACCTCTGTAGTATTACTTAAGAATATATATTAAATAAAACTTAATAGAAAAGATAATAATATTCATCTTGACCTCTGTAGTATTACTGAAGAATACTTATAAAATAAAACTTAATAGAAAAGATAATAATATTCATCTTAACCTCTGTAGTATTACTGAAGAATATATATTAAATAAAACTTAATAGAAAAAATAATAATATTCATCTTAACCTCTGTAGTATTACTAAAGAATATCTATTAAATAAAACTTAATATAAAAGATAATAATATTCATCTTAACCTCTGTAGTATTACTGAAGAATATATATTAAATAAAACTTAATAGAAAAGATAATAATATTCATCTTAACCTCTGTAGTATTACTGAAGAATATATATTAAATAAAACTTAATAGAAAAGATTATATTCATCTTGACCTCTGTAGTATTACTGAAGAATATATATTAAATAAAACTTGATAGAAAAGATAATAATATTCATCTTGACCTCTGTAGTATTACTGAAGAATATATATTAAATAAACCTTAATAGAAAAGATAATAATATTCATTTGGACCTCTGTAGTATTACTGAAGAATATATATTAAATAAAACTTAATAGAAAAGATAATAATATTTATCTTAACCTCTGTAGTATTACTGAAGAATATATATTAAATAAAACTTAATAGAAAAGATAATAATATTCATCTTGACCTCTGTAGTATTACTGAAGTATATATATTAAATAAAACTTAATAGAAAAGATAATAATATTCATCTTGACCTCTGTAGTATTACTGAAGAATATATATTAAATAAAACTTAATAGAAGAGATAATATTCATCTTGACCTCTGTAGTATTACTGAAGAATATATATTAAATAAAACTTAATAGAAAAGATAATAATATTCATCTTGACCTCTGTAGTATTACTGAAGAATATATATTAAATAAAACTTAATAGAAAAGATAATAATATTCATCTTTACCTCTGTAGTATTACTGAAGAATATATATTAAATAAAACTTAATAGAAAAGATAATAATATTCATTTTTACCTCCGTAGTATTACTGAAGAATATATATTAAATAAAACTTAATAGAAAAGATAATAATATTCATCTTTATCTCTGTAGTATTATTGAAGAATATATATTAAATAAAACTTAATAGAAGAGATAATATTCATCTTGACCTCTGTAGTATTACTGAAGAATATATATTAAATAAAACTTAATAGAAAAGATAATAATATTAATCTTGACCTCTGTAGTATTACTGAAGAATATATATTAAATAAAACTTAATAGAAAAGATAATATTCATCTTAACCTCTGTAGTATTACTGAAGAATATATATTAAATAAAACTAAATAGAAAAGATAATAATATTCATCTTGACCTCTGTAGTATTACTGAAGAATATATATTAAATAAAACTTAATAGAAAAGATAATAATATTCATCTTAACCTCTGTAGTATTACTGAAGAATATATATTAAATAAAACTTAATAGAAAAGATAATAATATTCATCTTTACCTCTTTAGTATTACTGAAGAATATATATTAAATAAAACTTAATAGAAAAGATAATAATATTCATCTTGACCTCTGTAGTATTACTGAAGAATATATATTAAATAAAACTTAATAGAAAAAAATAATATTCATCTTAACCTCTGTAGTATTACTGAAGAATATATATTAAATAAAACTTAATAGAAAAGATAATAATATTCATCTTGACCTCTGTAGTATTACTAAAGAATATATATTAAATAAAACTTAATAGAAAAGATGATAATATTCATCTTGACCTCTGTAGTATTACTGAAGAATATATATTAAATAAAACTTAATAGAAGAGATAATATTAATCTTGACCTCTGTAGTATTACTGAAGAATATATATTAAATAAAACTTAATAGAAAAGATAATAATATTCATCTTGACCTCTGTAGTATTACTGAAGAATATGTATTAAATAAAACTTAATAGAAAAGATAATAATATTCATCTTTACCTCTGTAGTATTACTGAAGAATATATATTAAATAAAACTTAATAGAAAAGATAATAATATTCATCTTGACCTCTGTAGTATTACTGAAGAATATATATTAAATAAAACTTAATAGAAAAGATAATAATATTCATCTTGACCTCTGTAGTATTACTGAAGAATATATATTAAATAAAACTTAATAGAAAAGATAATAATATTCGTCTTGACCTCTGTAGTATTACTGAAGAATATATATTAAATAAAACTTAATAGAAAAGATAATAATATTCATCTTGACCTCTGTAGTATTACTGAAGAATATATATTAAATAACACTTAATAGAAAAGATAAAAATATTCATCTTGACCTCTGTAGTATTACTGAAGAATATATATTAAATAAAACTTAATAGAAAAGATAATAATATTCATCTTTACCTCTGTAGTATTACTGAAGAATATATATTAAATAAAACTTAATAGAAAAGATAATAATATTCATTTTTACCTCCGTAGTATTACTGAAGAATATATATTAAATAAAACTTAATAGAAAAGATAATAATATTCATCTTTACCTCTGTAGTATTATTGAAGAATATATATTAAATAAAACTTAATAGAAGAGATAATATTCATCTTGACCTCTGTAGTATTACTGAAGAATATATATTAAATAAAACTTAATAGAAAAGATAATAATATTAATCTTGACCTCTGTAGTATTACTGAAGAATATATATTAAATAAAACTTAATAGAAAAGATAATATTCATCTTAACCTCTGTAGTATTACTGAAGAATATATATTAAATAAAACTAAATAGAAAAGATAATAATATTCATCTTGACCTCTGTAGTATTACTGAAGAATATATATTAAATAAAACTTAATAGAAAAGATAATAATATTCATCTTAACCTCTGTAGTATTACTGAAGAATATATATTAAATAAAACTTAATAGAAAAGATAATAATATTCATCTTGACTTCTGTAGTATTACTGAAGAATATATATTAAATAAAACTTAATAGAAAAGATGATAATATTCATCTTGACCTCTGTAGTATTACTGAAGAATATATATTAAATAAAACTTAATAGAAAAAAATAATATTCATCTTAACCTCTGTAGTATTACTGAAGAATATATATTAAATAAAACTTAATAGAAAAGATAATAATATTCATCTTGACCTCTGTAGTATTACTAAAGAATATATATTAAATAAAACTTAATAGAAAAGATGATAATATTCATCTTGACCTCTGTAGTATTACTGAAGAATATATATTAAATAAAACTTAATAGAAAAGATAATAATATTCATCTTGACCTCCGTAGTATTACTGAAGAATATATATTAAATAAAACTTAATAGAAAAGATAATAATATTCATCTTAACATCTGTAGTATTATTGAAGAATATATATTAAATAAAACTTAATAGAAGAGATAATATTCATCTTGACCTCTGTAGTATTACTGAAGAATATATATTAAATAAAACTTAATAGAAAAGATAATAATATTCATCTTGACCTCTGTAGTATTACTGAAGAATATATATTAAATAAAACTTAATAGAAAAGATAATAATATTCATCTTTACCTCTGTAGTATTACTGAAGAATATATATTAAATAAAACTTAATAGAAAAGATAATAATATTCATCTTGACCTCTGTAGTATTACTGAGGAATATATATTAAATAAAACTTAATAGAAAAGATAATAATATTCATCTTGACCTCTGTAGTATTACTGAAGAATATATATTAAATAAAACTTAATAGAAAAGATAATAATATTCGTCTTGACCTCTGTAGTATTACTGAAGAATATATATTAAATAAAACTTAATAGAAAAGATAATAATATTCATCTTGACCTCTGTAGTATTACTGAAGAATATATATTAAATAAAACTTAATAGAAAAGATAATAATATTCATCTTGACCTCTGTAGTATTACTGAAGAATATATATTAAATAAAACTTAATAGAAAAGATAATAATATTCATCTTGACCTCCGTAGTATTACTGAAGAATATATATTAAATAAAACTTAATAGAAAAGATAATAATATTCATCTTAACATCTGTAGTATTATTGAAGAATATATATTAAATAAAACTTAATAGAAGAGATAATATTCATCTTGACCTCTGTAGTATTACTGAAGAATATATATTAAATAAAACTTAATAGAAAAGATAATAATATTCATCTTGACCTCTGTAGTATTACTGAAGAATATATATTAAATAAAACTTAATAGAAAAGATAATATTCATCTTAACCTCTGTAGTATTACTGAAGAATATATATTAAATAAAACTTAATAGAAAAAATAATAATATTCATCTTAACCTCTGTAGTATTACTAAAGAATATCTATTAAATAAAACTTAATATAAAAGATAATAATATTCATCTTAACCTCTGTAGTATTACTGAAGAATATATATTAAATAAAACTTAATAGAAAAGATAATAATATTCATCTTAACCTCTGTAGTATTACTGAAGAATATATATTAAATAAAACTTAATAGAAAAGATAATATTCATCTTGACCTCTGTAGTATTACTGAAGAATATATATTAAATAAAACTTGATAGAAAAGATAATAATATTCATCTTGACCTCTGTAGTATTACTGAAGAATATATATTAAATAAACCTTAATAGAAAAGATAATAATATTCATCTGGACCTCTGTAGTATTACTGAAGAATATATATTAAATAAAACTTAATAGAAAAGATAATAATATTTATCTTAACCTCTGTAGTATTACTGAAGAATATATATTAAATAAAACTTAATAGAAAAGATAATAATATTCATCTTGACCTCTGTAGTATTACTGAAGTATATATATTAAATAAAACTTAATAGAAAATATAATAATATTCATCTTGACCTCTGTAGTATTACTGAAGAATATATATTAAATAAAACTTAATAGAAGAGATAATATTCATCTTGACCTCTGTAGTATTACTGAAGAATATATATTAAATAAAACTTAATAGAAAAGATAATAATATTCATCTTGACCTCTGTAGTATTACTGAAGAATATATATTAAATAAAACTTAATAGAAAAGATAATAATATTCATCTTTACCTCTGTAGTATTACTGAAGAATATATATTAAATAAAACTTAATAGAAAAGATAATAATATTCATTTTGACCTCCGTAGTATTACTGAAGAATATATATTAAATAAAACTTAATAGAAAAGATAATAATATTCATCTTTACCTCTGTAGTATTATTGAAGAATATATATTAAATAAAACTTAATAGAAGAGATAATATTCATCTTGACCTCTGTAGTATTACTGAAGAATATATATTAAATAAAACTTAATAGAAAAGATAATAATATTAATCTTGACCTCTGTAGTATTACTGAAGAATATATATTTTAAATAAACTTAATAGAAAAGATAATATTCATCTTAACCTCTGTAGTATTACTGAAGAATATATATTAAATAAAACTTAATAGAAAAGATAATAATATTCATCTTGACCTCTGTAGTATTACTGAAGAATATATATTAAATAAAACTTAATAGAAAAGATGATAATATTCATCTTGACCTCTGTAGTATTACTGAAGAATATATATTAAATAAAACTTAATAGAAAAAAATAATATTCATCTTAACCTCTGTAGTATTACTGAAGAATATATATTAAATAAAACTTAATAGAAAAGATAATAATATTCATCTTGACCTCTGTAGTATTACTGAAGAATACTTATTAAATAAAACTTAATAGAAAAGATAATAATATTCATCTTAACCTCTCTAGTATTACTGAAGAATATATATTAAATAAAACTTAATAGAAAAAATAATAATATTCATCTTAACCTCTGTAGTATTACTAAAGAATATATATTAAATAAAACTTAATAGAAAAGATAATAATATTCATCTTAACCTCTGTAGTATTACTGAAGAATATATATTAAATAAAACTTAATGGAAAAGATAATAATATTCATCTTAACCTCTGTAGTATTACTGAAGAATATATATTTTCTTGAAAAAGGATTTCGGCCTCAACAGAAAGATGTTCAACAAAATGTTTAACCATAAAATTTACCAAAAACTATTAATATTAAACTATAAAAAGAAAGATACTAGAATTTAAGCAAAAAATATTTTATTTCAACTCAATCAGATGTGCCTTATGCACTAATAAAAATGCAATTGGCATTTTGTTGAACTTTTTAAGATTTTAAATATTTATAAATTTTCTCATTATAAAAAACGATTATTATATTGATTATAATTTTTTGACAGAAGAAATAAAATGAATATAAAACATTAGAAGAACAATGCAAAATTATCCAATTATATCAATAAATATTAGTAAATTGTGTAAATAAATCTTGAAAAAAATGATTATTTAGTAAATTGATTTTAATTTATTGTTCATTTAAAAAAATATTCAAATATTTAAAATCACTTAATTGTCAGCACATTTTTTCATTATCAAAAAAGATTATTGGATTATTTTTAATTTGCAAAATAAAAACCGGCAATGAAAAAATCGTAAATCAGCAAAAATTAATAAATTGTTTCATTATAAAAAAAATATTTATATACTACAGATATAATCTATGTTTAATTAATTTTAATCAAGTAAAACAAATGTTTTCTTATCAATAGCATTGAAATAAAACAATCGTTTTTATTATGATAAAATGTAATGAATTCGCTGATTCTGGATGTTTTAACTGTACTTCTATCTTTCCAAATTAAAATTAATCTAATAAATGTATTATTATGACAAACTTTATTGATAATTTAGTGACTTTAGATTTTTCTTATGATTTAAAAATTTGTCTTCTAATGTTTTTTATGCAATTCATTTTATTTCTTCTGTCAAAAAATTATAATCAATATAATAATCGTTTTTTATAATGAGAAAATTTATAAATATTTAAAATCTTAAAAAGTTCAACAAAATGCCAATTGCATTTTTATTAGTGCATAAGGCACATCTGATTGAGTTGAAATAAAATATTTTTTGCTTAAATTCTAGTATCTTTCTTTTTATAGTTTAATATTAATAGTTTTTGGTAAATTTTATGGTTAAACATTTTGTTGAACATCTTTCTGTTGAGGCCGAAATCCTTTTTCAAGAAAATACCTAACTTTTTAAAATTCTATTCATCAACAACATAAGCAACAATAAAAATAATAGAATTATATTTATTAATTAATAGAACATGCTAATGATCACAGGAAAAGTATTACATAAAAAAAAATTTACAGAAATTTTTTTAAAATTCTGAATTTAAGTGATTCATAAAAGTGCTATCGTTCGCCTGCAGGGATACAGTTATAGCCCCATACCACGCTGATTGGGAGGTTAGCACTCAAGTTTTTGCTATTTCGATTGGATATATGGTCTGATTTTTCTCAATTATTTGTTTCTTTTATATTTTTCCAAAGAAATGCCAATATTGATGGACGACATTTTGGAATGAAAATTAAAATTATATGAAATATTGGTGTCACTGATAATATTTCACTTGTTATTATTCTAAATAATGCAAGTAAAATGCCCAAATCGGCTTTCATAAAAGTGAAGAATATCTGGTTTTACAATGAAATTTCTGCAAAAAAAATTTATTGAAATATATAATTTCGGAATTAATTCATTGAGGATCGTAATTTTAAAATAAAAATCTATTTGTTTGAACACACACATATTCCATTGCAGTAGAAAACATTCTAGTGGCTTTTTCAAAATGCTCAGTATTTTGTTGACAATATTTGCGAATTGAAGAGTCAGTTTTGAGATAAATTTTGAATTGCTTGAGTGTAAATAAAATTGTTGTTTTTTTAACTCTAGTATCTTCCTTTTTAGAGTGTAATATTGATCAATAGTTTTCAGTAAAATAATTTTCCTGTTAAAATTTTATAGTACATTTATCTCTTGAAGCAGAAATCTTGTCTCCAGTTTAGTTATGATTCATAACAGTGCTATTGTTCGCCTGCAGAGTTACAGTTACAGCCCCATGCCATGCCTAGGTGATGGTTGAATTTTAAAAGCGAAAACCACCACTATTTATTTCTATTGAATGTATGACCTTGTTTTTATCAAATGTTTGCTTCCTTTATATTTTTTCAAAAAAAATGCCAACAATATTGGACATTTTGGAAGGAAAATTGACATTACTAGAAAAGTTAGTGTCACTGACAATATGCCACTTATTATTATTTCTAACAATGCAAGTATAATGCCCAAAATCGACTCTATTCAAAGTGTGCAGAATAGCTGTTTTTACTTTGAAATTTGTTCCAAAAATATTTTGTTTTTTTGTACTGAAATTCATAATTTCAGCATTAATTCGCCGAGGATTATAATTTTCAAACATAAATCTATTTATTTGAACACACAAATATTTCATTGCAGTAGGAAACGTTCTAGTGACATTTTCCAAGTGCTCAGTATTTTGCTGACATTTGATACAATGTTTGAGCACTGAAGCATCAGTTTTGAGCAAACTTTTAAATTGCTGTCGACCATCAGTAGGATGAAGTTGAATAACTAATCTCTGTGGTATTCCAGCAATCTGCAAGGTTTGGAACCCACAGCCAACTTTAAAGGTGCAATTACATTCACTATCTTGTAGTCTTTGGCAGTTTTGTTTGTGTATTCTAAGACATTTCATCACTTTACTTTCTTCAAAAGTGAATAATTGTTTGGCACTGTCAGGGCACTTGTTTATCAAAGATTCCCAAAATGCAATAGCACATTCTTGTTGGCCACTATTAAAAACGCCTCCGATTGATTCTCTAAGATCAGCAACACTGTGAGTGCCAGGGACAAGCAATCTTTTTAATTGCTGAATTGGCAAATCAATGTTTGGAATGCTTTTAATGATGTTAGACAACAAAGGAAGGTGGTAAATTGTCTGAACAATACTGTTAGCAAAACAAGCATTTCTTTCATTGATCAATTTGAGGTCCAAATTATTTTGAGAAATTGAATTGTCTATTTTCAGCCATTTTCTATTTGGACTATTATGTTTTTGCTTCAAATCATGATCTATAACGATTGTTTTTTTTCGTTTATAAGTCTGTTTGTACAATGACAAACTTTGAGGCTTAACAGAACAAGGAGGAAGCGGTGGCAAATCAACCCTGTCTCTTTTGGCCCTCAATCTATTATATTCAGTCCATGCACTTTTGTTACACATGGTCAATTTATGAGGGTCAAGGTCGATCAAATAGACATTGCACAGCTTTCTAGCACGTGACAAAGCTACATAGGCCATTCCATCTGAAAAGACATCAGATCCCAAGTCAACAATGATACCATCGACTGAAATACCTTGGGTTTTGTGGACAGTTAAAGCATAGCTGAGTGACAAAGGTATTTGAGATCTAGTCACAAAGAGGCCACGAGAAAGTTCATAGTCAGCTTGCACAAATTCAACATTGACTGCATGATCCATATGATCAAATTTTACAGTCACAGCAACAACTTTGCCATCTTTCATTTGTATTTCAGTGACTGTACCCATTGTACCATTGCAAAGTCCTTTTTCGATATCAATATTCCGACGCAACATGCATCTAGCACCAATTCCAATTTTAAGCACAGTTTCAAGTCCAGCTGTGTCAGAAATCTTTTTAAGTTTAGAAGTTTTTGGTGTCTGTTTTGATTTTTTTTTTTGTTACGGTTTTTTGTCTTAAGTTGGAATCAGTTGCTGAAATTTCAATGATATGAATATTATTTTTTTTCAACATTTTATAATTCACTTCCTCAGCAGATTCATTTGTGGGTACAATGCAAATAATATGCATTTTCTTTTGCAAATTTTGCAAAAGATCAGTAACTTGATCAATATTTGCTTTTTGTTTAGGATTGATTCGATGCCTTTTCAAGATCTCAATATCCTAATCAGTTGGTGACCCAAGTCTTATTCTGTTAAGAATATTAACAAAGTTTTCATTGTCATCTTTTTGTCGCATATTTATGGTCAATTCATCATAATCGAAATATGACCACAAATTTATACCAGCAATTCCCAAATTTGATTTTCTAGCATCTTGAATAGATATTTTGGAAAATACAGGTTTTTCATTAACAGGTGGAAGCTGGAATAAATCACCAAATGCAACAATTGACATGTTTGCAAATGGATACACTTGTTTCCTAATATCACCAAAAACATCTTGCAAACGTTGGTGAATAAATGCTAATTGCAAGTGACTAACCATGCTTATTTCATCAATAATGAATAATCTCACATATCCAAGCATGGTTCTCAAACTTTTTATTTTATCCTTTGATAATGGTTCATATTTAGGTGTAGAACCATGCTGCACATTTAGTTGAAAGACTCTATGGCATGTAGATCCTTTCAAAATGTAAGCACTGACACCAGTAGGAGCACAAATAACTACACTGGGTCCATTGATGGCAGGATATGTGAGAGTAATTTTATCTGCCAGTGCATTGATCAGAAAAGATTTGCCCACACCCCCAAAACCACTAATAAATTTGAGAATTTGTGGACAATCGTCACAATTGCACCTGTGAATAGGGTTTTCCTCATTCCAATGAAGATTTTGTTGCTCAAGTTTGGAAATAATTTCATTATAAATTTCTTTTTGAATGAAATTCAATTTTTGCTCATTTTCTAAAACTTGAGCTTCAGTGACATGTCTGATTTGAGGCATATTTAAATCAGCTTCATTTTTATCTGCCTCTTTAGCCATATTAGGATCGCAATCAATTTGATCATCATCAGCGTTATTTTCATTTGCATAATTTTTAGATTTTTGCTCTATTTTTTTGCTTATTTCAATAGCATCTTTAATTTTTTTCTTAATACTTTCATAATTTGTCATTTCAGACAAATATGGAGCATTTTGATAAAATGATTGCTCATATGATTTACAGCCATCAAGTAAATCAATTTCTTCTTGGCGCCAAGGTTTGAACAGCATCAACAAATTGTGATAATATCGTTCTTTTGTTTCAGAAGTCAATCTCACATTTGGCGTCTTTATAGCTTTTTCTTTCACTTTTTTTAAAAAGCCATGATTATTTCGCAGCTTCAATGAAACTTTCTCATCATCATTTGTGGAAGCATTCATTGTTCTTTCATAGTTTCTCGCAACATAGTACAAACTTTTATTTTCCATAGAATCAGGTCTATTCGGGTACCATGTTTCAACCATATTGCCATAATACAAATCTGTAGAATCAGGCTGCATTTGATCCAATTCTTCTTGTGGCAAAAATCTGCGGGTTCTATATTCAGGTATATCAGCACCGACCCACATTACAGTTGCAGAAGCTCCAAACAAGTGATGTCCCAACAGCTTATCAGCAACTTCATAAGCTCCTGAATCTCTTTTGGACAATGTATAAAGACCAGCGCTTTTGCATTTACCATAAAATGATTTTGATTGGTCCAATGACCACACACCTTCAGTCTCAGATGTTTCATATTTAGTCTGATAGCTGGTGATGTAATGGTTCAGAATCATTGAATTGTCAGAAATGTACTGCAAGTCAATATTAGACTCCCACATCATCAAAATAGCTGGGTTGTAAGCATTAATGTACTGCTCTTGTGAGCTTCTATTCAAATTATACAATTTTTTAATTTTTTTGCCACATTTATGTGACCTAACACTTTCTTCAATTGTGTTAAATTTGAAATTTCCAGCAGATTTAGGAAATCCATAGCGACAAATTGTGTAAAATTTATTTCTGACAAATTTTTTACGGTAACATGATCCACCACAAGTGTGTCTTTGCACTTTATTCACCAAATAGGCTAATTTAGGTGATTTAAAATGGTTGGGAAGTTGACAAGTAATAATAGATTCAATGAAAGTTTGGACTATTTTGTGTGAATCTTTGTCAGTCTCATCAAAAATAGGAGCATCTTTGCAGTACACTTTCATGTGTACATGAGGAGTGCCTCTGTTTTGATACTCTAATCGCCAAAAATAATGGGCAACTTCAGTCAGAGGGCCGTTTTTGTCAAGTATGACAATCTTCAAAAATGATGTGAATCTATGATAAAAATGTTCACTGACTGCCACAATATCATCATTATTTATTTGTCCAAATTTTTTAGTTGTATTATTCAACTTTTCAAGAAATTCGTGCAAATCTTTGAGGATATATTCATTGCAAGACAGTGTCAAAAAGAAAGTGGGTACTCCATAACACTCATCAAAAGCTTGCAAATCCGTGTATTTTCGAGCCCAAAATTCCTTAGATCCTCGCATATTTGCCATCATCATCGACAAATTGCCTTCCAGTTGCTTATCATTATTTGTCAATCTTTTTTTCAGTTCAGCAACTGTTATTTTTGGCATTTTTGCTGTTTTCATTATAGCATAAATACCAGCATCAATGGCTCGTTTATCAGCTTTATCGGCAGAAAACATCAAATATTGAATATTTCTTCTGAATCTAGGATCACAATGGTTCAATCGATTTCTGATGTACATGTATGGTTTTACTTTGCCATATGGACGTTCATTTGAAAACATTCCAAATCTACCTCTTGTGAACAAATCAGGAAAACAAAACAATTCCAATAATGGGTCATTGTCAGTTAGTAATACTCCTTCAACTCTTTTTTGCCTGAAAATCGTCAAATCCTTTTCAGGTGGCAACATTGGTTGCATTTCAATGAGCGTGTGATGCTCATATGAAATCTGAGCCCCAGTCTGAGTCAGAAAATGATCCATTTTCAGACTATCATTTCGCCCAGTGCATGTGACAATTTCATCCAAGTTGGCATTTCGATCAATTTTAATGTCATTGTACAAGATATTGTTGTTTTTCAACCAATCCAAAGCTTTGAGAACTTTATCCATATTAACCAATGAGCGCCAAATAATATTTTTTTTGTTTGGCAATGTATCAACTATAATTTCAAGTAATTTATGATCATTGTTTGGCAATGTATTCATAGCATGGTTGATAGTTGTTTCCATTGGCATTGGCAAATGACTAGCTATTCCTCTGATAGCTGGGATCAACTGGCTTTGCAGTCCTTTAAACTTGTATGGCACCAATTTAATTATATTCATAAAGCATTTGGCTCTTTGAATAAGAAGACTTTCATACATATTCAAAATGGAGATTTCAGGTGGGATGTGATCAACTTGAAGACCATTAATCGATGCCAAATTTGGTACTTTTTTGTATGTTATCATATCCGATTGACATTTTTTGCATACAATACATGGTGATGTGTAATTTGCTTTAATAATAGTATTGTTTGAGATTTTATTTTATCCCAGTTGTCCCATTCATGCAATTCTGAATCTTTTTTGCGCATTTTGCAAATGTCACAATGATTTATTTTAAAATCATAAATTGCCTTTTGAAATTTTTTAAACAAATTGGCATATTTTGTTGTTACATAAACCTCAGTGTGAAATTCATTTTCATTTGAAAAGGATTCATTGTAAAGGTCAGAAATAGTAGCATCTCTGCTAACCTGGTAAATTAACTCAGTATATAATGACCAGTCACCTTCAAGTATTGCGATGTCATATTTGTTAAGCCATGTTCCAATCGACAATAATCGATATACTTTTCTGATCACTGTTCTCAGGTGTTGCGAGTGTGGTGACAAGAGTTTCAGCAGGGCCAGCTTGTCCGTGCAATCACTTTGGCCACAGCAATAAATTCTATCAGAATGCATACCTTTGCAACTTTGGAAACTATCCAATTTCTTCCTCATTTGAGCAATTGTCAAATTCGGACTCAAATCAGACAAATTGTTATGCAATCTTTTAGCATATTCCAATTTCTGAGCTGAGTCTGGACAGCCATCTTCGATTCTACACAGACGAGTCATTGATATTCTGTAGTCACTGTTATTAATTTGATTTTCATTGTTTTCATTTATGGGGACTTCAAATGTGTTTAATTCACTGCAATCACATTCTTGGCAATGCATAAATTTAAAATTGTGTCTTGACAACTGAGCCAATGGCACATATTCATATTTGCTTTTATCGCAAAGAAAGTGCTCATTGGTGAAGCAGTGGAACAAATTATTGCCCCAATAAGTCTGCAGACCGTCATTGTTGGCTTTTTCTACATAAGAGTGGATGCATCTGAAGTACTTCTTCAATTGGTTGATCATGAAGTTTCTCATGCCAACTCCTTCAATATATTTCTTGTTGACAGTGCTGAATGCACTTTTATTAGCCAATCTGCGTTCCTGTAGGTCTGTTATATTCTCTTTGACAATATTTTTGTATGACATAATCATTTTCCGCATTATAATCATTTTTTGCATTAATTCATTATAACATCTTCGTCGTTTTTTAATTTGTCTCATATTTCTAATCAGAATGTGTCGATGTAAATTAGCATCTTTGCTTGACATTTCGAATTTGCAAGTAAATTTAGATGCTGTTTTTCTATGTTTATTTTTATATTTGCTATAATATGCTTTTGCACAAATTTTTTCTCTATTTTTTTTATAATATTGGGCCATTTTCGCATGCATTTTTTCTCTATTTTTATTGAAATATTTTTTATTTGACTCTTTTTGCTTTTTTTTATAAGTATCATTATTTACCGCTTTGAGTTTTTTTTTTATAATTCTGAACTCTTTGTTTTATTTTATCTTTATTTTTTCAATAATATTCAGCTTTTCTAGCTTTTTCAGCAATTTTATCATATACTTTTTTATTGCCATCATTTGCATTGGTGTACTCCATTTCATTTTGCTTATCAATAGGTCCTGGGTTAATTTCGACTCCACCAATGATCAGAAGCATCAGAATAATAGATCTGTTTTTATGCATAATGTAGCATTTATTGTGATAACGAGGCTTACATTCGAAATGAATTATGCAATTTTTAATTGTGAAATATAATTTCTATTTCATAAAAGATATATTTTAATTAAATTTTATCTTGTTCACAGTGAAAATAGAAAAAATATAATCACATATTACATTTTTATAATTATGAACATAAATACAATTTTAATGACTTTGCAATGCAATATAGTTGGCAAAAATATGTCAATTATGTGCAAATTGAACAAGAAACGAGTCAGAAAATGTATAAAAATGGTCAAACAAGTGGTAGGAGTGACAAGCCTTATGCAGTGTCTTGACAAGCTTGAGTTGTCTTTTCCTGTTCTGAGTGCCCTCACTCTCAGAAAGTCTGTTCTTGGCGATATTCTTCCTCTCTTTCACTTGCTTTCTCCTTGCTCATATCTCTCTCTGTTTGTTCCTGAACAATCTATCACTCAGGCTTTCTTTTACTTTGACTCGATCCTTCCTTTTCCATTACAATCTTTTATATTCCCTCCTGCGTCACTCTCTTTCTCTCTAATTAACAGTCTGAGTCTCTAATTGTCACTTTGTAGTCTCAAGTCTCGGATGATCTGAATGAGCAATATAAAAAAAATAAAATAATTAAATAAAGGTCAACAATGAATAGTAGAGAGAACTGAGAAGTATTGAGAGTACTATTGAGAAGAAGAAGAATCGGTCAGGGAGGTGGAAAATAGGGGCAGTGAAAGGGGGGTGGGAACATGACGAAGTGAAAAAGTGGAGGAATAGTGACGTTGAGGTAGGGGAATGGGGAGAGTGATAAATAGATTGTAGAAAATGAGGGGGGGGCGAATGTATAGTAAGGGTGTGCAGTAGTAATATATACATACATGTGTGAAAGGAGAATAAAGATAAATAAAAGAAATGACCCCCAGAATAATATAATACCCTATAAATTTGTCATTTTAATCTAACTCAGCCTATCATCAAAGAAAATGACAAAGATGGCTTTATTTGCTAAATCGTTTTAAAAACTTGACTGTTTATTTCGTTTCTTAGAGTCTTCCAATTTATTTATCGTCTGCTAATGCGTTATTAATCGGTGATTTTTTGGTGGGCGTTGTTGAGCAAGAATAAAAATATGAGATTTAAACTGTTGGGGCATTTTTGACAACTTCTGTGCCCTTGGGGGCGAAATGGGAAGTTTAGAAAACATTTTTTTTTACTATGTAAATCTATATAATGATTATTGTCGTAATATTACTTCTTGTTAATTTTGTACTTAGGTAAAAATGTGCTTCTGCATTTATGTTACCGTTGTTACACGAGTATTTGTTACACCCTTATAGTAAAAATGTTGGTGATCATGCACTTATTGTACCTATTTACTATGCCTCCCCACGGGACAGAGTTAGACACCAGGGTCGTTTTTTAACGCGGAGAAAAGGTACAAAAATAAAAATTGTCTCAGTCGTGACAGATTTCTCCTCCACCGAAAGAGAACATGAAATGGAAGTGCAGCATCTGAAGAACAGATGCACTAATTGTAACACACTATTATTTTCTTAATAATGAGGTTAGGACATTACGTCGTCGCCGGCAAACTTGCGAAGAAACGATAAGAAATATCGAAAGACAAAAACTGGCTGTAACATATTCTTGCATTATTTACAAAAAGTTGTAAATAATGCAAGAAAATGTTACAGCCAGTTACAAAATTAAAAATGATAATAATATATTCATAATATATTCTTGACAGGCCACAAAATCACCGCAATACCACATTTACTCCGGGGAGGGGGGGTCCTACGTAAGTCCCAGGAATTTGTATAAACGAAGTTTAACCAATTACGCATAACTATAAAAGAAAGTAAGAATTTTATTGACACAGCATTTGTAAACAAACAACAAAAAAGTTGTAAATAATGCAAGAAAATGTTACAGCCAGTTAAAAAATTAAAAATGATAATAATATATTCATAATATTCTTGACAGGCCGCAAAATCACCGCAATGCCACATTTACTCCAGGGGGGGGGGGGTCCTACGTAAGTCCCAGGAATTTGTATAAACAAAGTTTTACCAATAACGCATAAATATAAAAGAAAGTAAGAATTTTATTGACACAGCATTTGTAAACAAACAAAAAAAAAAAAATAGTACGCTTACCTGTTTTAAATATAATGCAAGAAAATGTTTCATGTAAGGCTGCACCGCAGACATAAATAAACAACTTTACGGATGTGTGTTTGTTACAATTTAACGTCTGCTCATTCGGTAATAGTCGGTAATTTTCGGTGGGCGGTGGTGAGCATGGATGGAAATGCGGGATTTAAACTAAATTTATTTAGCAATGGTATTAATGTAACGGATAATCAAAAATAGGGGAAAAATCAGTTATGTAATATTTTACACAAATACTGAACAGTAGCCCCCCCTCTCTGTCTGTCTGTCTGTCTCTCTGTCTCTCTCCCTCTCTCTCTGTGTCGCTGTTATTATGGTAGTACGAATAGTGGTTTAGTGGAAAACTCTTATGAAACTAAAATCCGGCAATTTTTATTTTTTTAATAACGGTATTAGTATCAAAATATCTGAAAATGATATCTTAAACTAAACAGAAGAATGTCAAGGTAATTATTGTACTATTTCAGAAAATGTTCAATAAGTATGTCTCAAGTAAATTAATTTTTTTATTTTTTCCACCGGTACCCTACGTTGGATTACTCAATAGTAGTCTCTAAGTAACATTTTGTTTGTCTCGCAGTTACTTGCGAGACTAATTAAATAAAACTTAATAGAAAAGATAATATTCATCTTGACCTCTGTAGTATTACTGAAGAATATATATTAAATAAAACTTGACAGAAAAGATAATAATATTCATCTTGACCTCTGTAGTATTACTGAAGAATATATATTAAATAAAACTTAATAGAAAAGATAATAATATTCATCTTTACCTCTGTAGTATTACTGCAGAATATATATTAAATAAAACTTAATAGAAAAGATAATAATATTCATCTTAACCTCTGTAGTATTACTGAAGAATATATATTAAATAAAACTTAATAGAAAAGATAATAATATTCATCTTGACCTCTGTAGTATTACTGAAGAATATATATTAAATAAAACTTAATAGAAAAGATAATAATATTCATCTTAACCTCTGTAGTATTACTGAAGAATATATATTAAATACAACTTAATAGAAAAGATAATAATATTCATCTTGACATCTGTAGTATTACTGAAGAATATATATAAAATAAAACTTAATAGAAAAGATAATAATATTCATCTTAACCTCTGTAGTATTACTGAAGAATATATATTAAATAAAACTTAATAGAAAAGATAATAATATACATCTTAACCTCTGTAGTATTACTGAAGAATATATATTAAATAAAACTTAATAGAAAAGATGATAATATTCATCTTGACCTCTGTAGTATTACTGAAGAATATATATTAAATAAAACTTAATAGAAAAAAAATAATATTCATCTTAACCTCTGTAGTATTACTAAAGAATATATATTAAATAAAAACTTATAGAAAAGATGATAATATTCATCTTGACCTCTGTAGTATGACTGAAGAATATATATTAAATAAAACCTAATAGAAAAAAAATAATATTCATCTTAACCTCTGTAGTATTACTGAAGAATATATATTAAATAAAACTTAATAGAAAAGATGATAATATTCATCTTGACCTCTGTAGTATTACTGAAGAATATATATTAAATAAAACTTAATAGAAAAAAAATAATATTCATCTTAACCTCTGTAGTATTACTGAAGAATATATATTAAATAAAACTTAATAGAAAAGATAATAATATACATCTTAACCTCTGTAGTATTACTGAAGAATATATATTAAATAAAACTTAATAGAAAAGATGATAATATTCATCTTGACCTCTGTAGTATTACTGAAGAATATATATTAAATAAAACTTAATAGAAAAAAAATAATATTCATCTTAACCTCTGTAGTATTACTAAAGAATATATATTAAATAAAAACTTATAGAAAAGATGATAATATTCATCTTGACCTCTGTAGTATGACTGAAGAATATATATTAAATAAAACCTAATAGAAAAAAAATAATATTCATCTTAACCTCTGTAGTATTACTGAAGAATATATATTAAATAAAACTTAATAGAAAAGATAATAATATTCATCTTGACCTCTGTAGTATTACTGAAGAATACTTATTAAATAAAACCTGATAGATAAGATAATAATATTCATCTTGACCTCTGTAGTATTACTGAAGAATATATATTAAATAAAACTTAATAGAAAATATAATAATATTCATCTTAACCTCTGTAGAATTACTAAAGAATATATATTAAATAAAACTTAATAGAAAAGATAATAATATTCATCTTAACCTCTGTAGTATTACTGAAGAATATATATTAAATAAAACTTAATAGAAAAGATAATAATATTCATCTTAACCTCTGTAGTATTACTGAAGAATATATATTAAATAAAACTTAATAGAAAAGATAATAATATTCATCTTAACCTCTGTAGTATTACTGAAGAATATATATTAAATAAAACTTAATAGAAAAGATAGTAATATTCATCCTAACCTCTGTAGTATTACTAAAGAATATATATTAAATAAAACTTAATAGAAAAAATAATATTCATCTTAACCTCTGTAGTATTACTGAAGAATATATATTAAATAAAACTTAATAGAAAAGATAATAATATTCATCTTGACCTCTGTAGTATTACTGAAGAATACTTATTAAATAAAACTTAATAGAAAAGATAATAATATTCATCTTAACCTCTCTAGTATTACTAAAGAATATATATTAAATAAAACTTAATAGAAAAAATAATAATATTCATGTTGACCTCTGTAGTATTACTGAAGAATATATATTAAATAAAACTTAATAGAAAAGACAATAATATTCATCTTGACCTCTGTAGTATTACTGAAGAATATATATTAAATAAAACTTAATAGAAAAGATAATAATATTCATCTTGACCTCTGTAGTATTACTGAAGAATATATATTAAATAAAACTTAATAGAAAAGATAATAATATTCATCTTAACCTCTGTAGTATTACCAAAGAATATATATTAAATAAAACTTAATAGAAAAGACAATAATATTCATCTTAACCTCTGTAGTATTACTGAAGAATATATATTAAATAAAACTTAATAGAAAAGATAATAATATTCATCTTAACCTCTGTAGTATTACCAAAGAATATATATTAAATAAAACTTAATAGAAAAGATAATAATATTCATCTTGACCTCTGTAGTATTACTGAAGAATATATATTAAATAAAACTTAATAGAAGAGATAATATTCATCTTGACCTCTGTAGTATTACTGAAGAATATATATTAAATAAAACTTAATAGAAAAGATAATAATATTCATCTTGACCTCTGTAGTATTACTGAAGAATATATATTAAATAAAACTTAATAGAAGAGATAATATTCATCTTGACCTCTGTAGTATTACTGAAGAATATATATTAAATAAAACTTAATAGAAAAGATAATAATATTCATCTTGACCTCTGTAGTATTACTGAAGAATATATATTAAATAAAACTTAATAGAAAAGATAATAATATTCATCTTAACCTCTGTAGTATTACTGAAGAATATATATTAAATAAAACTTAATAGAAAAGATAATAATATTCATCTTAACCTCTGTAGTATTACTGAAGAATATATATTAAATAAAACTTAATAGAAAAGATAATAATATTCATCTTGACCTCTGTAGTATTACTGAAGAATATATATTAAATAAAACTTAATAGAAAAGATAATAATATTCATCTTGACCTCTGTAGTATTACTGAAGAATATATATTAAATAAAACTTAATAGAAAAGATAATAATATCTATCTTGACCTCTGTAGTATTACTGAAGAATATATATTAAATAAAACTTAATAGAAAATATAATAATATTCATCTTGACCTCTGTAGTATTACTGAAGAATATATATTAAATAAAACTTAATAGAAAAGATAATAATATTCATCTTGACCTCTGTAGTATTACTGAAGAATATATATTAAATAAAACTTAATAGAAAAAAAAATAATATTCATCTAAACCTCTGTAGTATTACTGAAGCATATATATTAAATAAAACTTAATAGAAAAGATAATAATATTCATCTTAACCTCTGTAGTATTACTGAAGAATATATATTAAATAAAACTTAATAGAAAAGATAAAATATTCATCTTGACCTCTGTAGTATTACTGAAGAATATATATTAAATAAAACTTAATAGAAAAGATAATAATATTCATCTTGACCTCTGTAGTATTACTGAAGAATATATATTAAATAAAACTTAATAGAAAAGATAATTATATCTATCTTGACCTCTGTAGTATTACTGAAGAATATATATTAAATAAAACTTAATAGAAAATATAATAATATTCATCTTGACCTCTGTAGTATTACTGAAGAATATATATTAAATAAAACTTAATAGAAAAGATAATAATATTCATCTTGACCTCTGTAGTATTACTGAAGAATATATATTAAATAAAACTTAATAGAAAAGATAATAATATTCATCTTGACCTCTGTAGTATTACTGAAGAATATATATTAAATAAAACTTAATAGAAAAAAAAATAATATTCATCTAAACCTCTGTAGTATTACTGAAGAATATATATTAAATAAAACTTAATAGAAAATATAATAATATTCATCTTAACCTCTGTAGTATTACTGAAGAATATATATTAAATAAAACTTAATAGAAAAGATGATAATATTCATCTTGACCTCTGTAGTATTACTGAAGAATATATATTAAATAAAACTTAATAGAAAAGATGATAATATTCATCTTGACCTCTGTAGTATTACTGAAGAATATATATTAAATAAAACTTAATAGAAAAGACAATAATATTCATCTTAACCTCTGTAGTATTACGGAAGAATATATATTAAATAAAACTTAATAGAAAAGATAATAATATTCATCTCAACCTCTGTAGTATTACTGAAGAATATATATTAAATAAAACTTAATAGAAGAGATAATATTCATCTTGACCTCTGTAGTATTACTGAAGAATATATATTAAATAAAACTTAATAGAAAAGATAATAATATTCATCTTGACCTCTTTAGTATTACTGAAGAATATATATTAAATAAAACTTAATAGAAAAGTTAATAATATTCATCTTGACCTTAACCTCTGTAGTATTACTGAAGAATATATATTAAATAAAACCTTATAGAAAAGATGATAATATTCATCTTGACCTCTGTAGTATGACTGAAGAATATATATTAAATAAAACCTAATAGAAAAAAAATAATATTCATCTTAACCTCTGTAGTATTACTGAAGAATATATATTAAATAAAACTTAATAGAAAAGATAATAATATTCATCTTGACCTCTGTAGTATTACTGAAGAATACTTATTAAATAAAACTTAATAGATAAGATAATAATATTCATCTTGACCTCTGTAGTATTACTGAAGAATTTATATTAAATAAAACTTAATAGAAAATATAATAATATTCATCTTAACCTCTGTAGTATTACTAAAGAATATATATTAAATAAAACTTAATAGAAAAGATAATAATATTCATCTTAACCTCTGTAGTATTACTGAAGAATATATATTAAATAAAACTTAATAGAAAAGATAATAATATTCATCTTAACCTCTGTAGTATTACTGAAGAATATATATTAAATAAAACTTAATAGAAAAGATAATAATATTCATCTTAACCTCTGTAGTATTACTGAAGAATATATATTAAATAAAACTTAATAGAAAAGATAGTAATATTCATCCTAACCTCTGTAGTATTACTAAAGAATATATATTAAATAAAACTTAATAGAAAAGATAATAATATTCATCTTAACCTCTGTAGTATTACTAAAGAATATATATTAAATAAAACTTAATAGAAAAGATAATAATATTCATCTTGACCTCTGTAGTATTACTAAAGAATATATATTAAATAAAACTTAATAGAAAAAATAATAATATTCATCTTGACCTCTGTAGTATTACTGAAGAATATATATTAAATAAAACTTAATAGAAAAGACAATAATATTCATCTTGACCTCTGTAGTATTACTGAAGAATATATATTAAATAAAAATTAATAGAAAAGATAATAATATTCATCTTGACCTCTGTAGTATTACTGAAGAATATATATTAAAGAAAACTTAATAGAAAAGATAATAATATTCATCTTAACCTCTGTAGTATTACTGAAGAATATATATTAAATAAAACTTAATAGAAAAGATAATAATATTCATCTTAACCTCTGTAGTATTACTGAAAAATATATATTAAATAAAACTTAATAGAAAAGATAAAATATTCATCTTGACCTCTGTAGTATTACTGAAGAATATATATTAAATAAAACTTAATAGAAAAGATAATAATATTCATCTTGACCTCTGTAGTATTACTGAAGAATATATATTAAATAAAACTTAATAGAAAAGATAATAATATCTATCTTGACCTCTGTAGTATTACTGAAGAATATATATTAAATAAAACTTAATAGAAAATATAATAATATTCATCTTGACCTCTGTAGTATTACTGAAGAATATATATTAAATAAAACTTAATAGAAAAGATAATAATATTCATCTTAACCTCTGTAGTATTACTGAAGAATATATATTAAATAAAACCTAATAGAAAAAAAAATAATATTCATCTAAACCTCTGTAGTATTACTAAAGAATATATATTAAATAAAACTTAATAGAAAAGATGATAATATTCATCTTGACCTCTGTAGTATTACTGAAGAATATATATTAAATAAAACTTAATAGAAAAGAAAATAATATTCATCTTAACCTCTGTAGTATTACTGAAGAATATATATTAAATAAAACTTAATAGAAGAGATAATATTCATCTTGACCTCTGTAGTATTACTGAAGAATATATATTAAATAAAACTTAATAGAAAAGATAATAATATTCATCTTGACCTCTGTAGTATTACTGAAGAATATATATTAAATAAAATCTAATAGAAAAAAAAATAATATTCATCTAAACCTCTGTAGTATTACTGAAGAATATATATTAAATAAAACTTAATAGAAAAGATGATAATATTCATCTTGACCTCTGTAGTATTACTAAAGAATATATATTAAATAAAACTTAATAGAAAAGATGATAATATTCATCTTGACCTCTGTAGTATTACTGAAGAATATATATTAAATAAAACTTAATAGAAAAGACAATAATATTCATCTTAACCTCTGTAGTATTACTGAAGAATATATATTAAATAAAACTTAATAGAAGAGATAATATTCATCTTGACCTCTGTAGTATTACTGAAGAATATATATTAAATAAAACTTAATAGAAAAGATAATAATATTCATCTTGACCTCTGTAGTATTACTGAAGAATATATATTAAATAAAACTTAATAGAAAAGATAATAATATGCGTCTTGACCTCTGTAGTATTACTGAAGAATATATATTAAATAAAACTTAATAGAAAAGATAATAATATTCATCTTGACCTCTGTAGTATTACTGAAGAATATATATTAAATAAAACTTAATAGAAAAAAAATAATATTCATCTTGACCTCTGTAGTATTACTAAAGAATATATATTAAATAAAACTTAATAGAAAAGATAATAATATTCATCTTGACCTCTGTAGTATTACTGAAGAATATATATTAAATAAAACTTAATAGAAAAGATAATAATATTCATCTTAACCTCTGTAGTATTACTGAAGAATATATATTAAATATAACTTAATAGAAACGATAATAATATTCATCTTAACCTCTGTAGTATTACTGAAGAATATATATTAAATAAAACTTAATAGAAAAGATAAAATATTCATCTTGACCTCTGTAGTATTACTGAAGAATATATATTAAATAAAACTTAATAGAAAAGATAATAATATTCATCTTGACCTCTGTAGTATTACTGAAGAATATATATTAAATAAAACTTAATAGAAAAGATAATAATATCTATCTTGACCTCTGTAGTATTACTGAAGAATATATATTAAATAAAACTTAATAGAAAATATAATAATATTCATCTTGACCTCTGTAGTATTACTGAAGAATATATATTAAATAAAACTTAATAGAAAAGATAATAATATTCATCTTGACCTCTGTAGTATTACTGAAGAATATATATTAAATAAAACCTAATAGAAAAAAAAATAATATTCATCTAAACCTCTGTAGTATTACTAAAGAATATATATTAAATAAAACTTAATAGAAAAGATGATAATATTCATCTTGACCTCTGTAGTATTACTGAAGAATATATATTAAATAAAACTTAATAGAAAAGACAATAATATTCATCTTAACCTCTGTAGTATTACTGAAGAATATATATTAAATAAAACTTAATAGAAGAGATAATATTCATCTTGACCTCTGTAGTATTACTGAAGAATATATATTAAATAAAACTTAATAGAAAAGATAATAATATTCATCTTGACCTCTGTAGTATTACTGAAGAATATATATTAAATAAAACTTAATAGAAAGGATAATAATATGCGTCTTGACCTCTGTAGTATTACTGAAGAATATATATTAAATAAAACTTAATAGAAAAGATAATAATATTCATCTTGACCTCTGTAGTATTACTGAAGAATATATATTAAATAAAACTTAATAGAAAAGATAATAATATTCATCTTGACCTCTGTAGTATTACTGAAGAATATATATTAAATAAAACTTAATAGAAAAGATAATAATATTCATCTTGACCTCTGTAGTATTACTGAAGAATATATATTAAATAAAACTTATTAGAAAAAATAATAATATTCATCTTGACCTCTGTAGTATTACTGAAGAATATATATTAAATAAAACTTAATAGAAAAAAAATAATATTCATCTTAACCTCTGTAGTATTACTAAAGAATATATATTAAATAAAACTTAATAGAATCTTATCTAGTGTAGTCATATGAAATTTTAAGAAGGCGATGGGGTGTAAATTTGTGTCATCCTGTCGTTGTAATGATACTGCTCCAAGCCCGTTAGATGAAGCGTCGCTTGAAACCACAGTCTCATTTGATGGGTTGTACAGGCATAGCACAGGTGAATGCATCCAGTTGTGCATTGTCACAAACAAACGCGTATTTCTGACTCAATAAATCCCTTAATGATTTTGTCATGTCTGCTATGTTTGAGATTAATTTTCCTAATTGATTCACCATCCCAAGAACCCGGATTTCCGTCACGTTCGTTGGTGTTCGAAATTTGAAGCCTTTCTGGATTTTTTCGCAGGCCGTCAGCACTCAGTATATGGCCAAGAAATTTTACTGATGACATTTTTCTGAATTTATATGCATATGGATCCAATTTCTGTCTCTAGTACTTGTGACATGCGCCTCTGGTAGATTTCAGTCGCTGGTGCAATACCAAACGGGAGGCGGTTGAATTGGGATCGTCCTAATGAAGTTATGAAGGTCGTCAGCGAACGGAATGAGCCGAAAGGTGGGCGACCGTGGCGAGCATGTGAAGTTCACGTTTTACACACTTATTGAGCTTTGTGAGATATACATACATCCCGTTTGCTTTTAGTACTACCATCATAAGAGATGTTGCAGATCAGGATATAAATATCTTAACTCGCTACAAAAGTTAATAATGAAACGAATGGAATGAAGGAAACAAAAACCCAATTGCTGGATAAAATATTTAGCTACGTACTTCATAACATCCCCTTATTCAATATTGGGGCTTTTTATTACCCATTGCAGTCTGGGCTTATGTGTGTTTTTGTTTATTACTTTTAAATGTGTTGTGTTTTGCTGATATTTGTGTGTCTGTGTATTCATTTTAAATGTGTTGTGTCTCTTGTGTTTTGTTCATGTTTTGTGTGTGTTTGTTGTCTAGTGTATAGTCTCTTAGTCGGGTAGGGAGTTTGACAACACGACTAGACCTGCGAGGTTGTTTTTCATGTGTTGACAGTTGTTGTAGCACTGGTTTCGTCTGGTCAGCATTATCTTCTGCTGCTTGCGGTATGGGAACATGATTAGGTATGATGGGTGTATTGGTTGAGCGGGTGGTTCGTTGGCGAATGTGTATTTGGTTTCTTCTGTAGATTTTCCCATTTACTTAGACTCCGTAGCTGCGTGGTGCTTCTTTGCTAGTGATGATGCCAGGTTTCCAATCGCTGTGAGGGATCTGCGGGTGACATTTTACTCTAACAGACTGTCCAATGGTGAGGTCCGGCAGAGGTTTAGTGTGTCTATCATAGTCCTTTTTTGCTAGCTGTCTTTTATTTATGAGCGCTTGCTGTGTATTTGCTTGCACTTGTGGTATGTAGTCTGTGGGTTTGCAAGGTAGCATGGAGCGAGTGCGCCTTGAAAAGAACCTTTGTGCCGGTGAACTATGCATGCCAGGTGTGATAGCATTGCGCCATTCAAGTATGGCTTGCTAGAAGTCTTTCCTTTCTTTTGTTGACTTTTTTATGATTCCTTTCATCAGCTTCACTGCCGCTTCAGCCCATCCATTTGATTGGTGATGGTGAGGGCTGGAGGTTATGTGCCTGATGTTCCATGACTGTGTGAATTTGTGACACTCGCTGCTTATATAGTTGGTAGCATTGTCAGTTATCATGGTAGCTGGTGTGCCATATGTGGCAAACATAGGTTTGATCACCCTGACAAGGGAGTTTCCGCTTAGATCAGGGAGTTGGCCAACTTCCACAAAGTCTGAAAATATGTCCACCACTACTACAAAGTGTTTGCCGTTTATATCAAAACAGTCATTAGCAACAGACTGCCAAGGGTGAACTGGTATCGGGTGGGTCATCAAAGGTTGCTTTTGTTGTTGTGGTTGTGTCAGTTGTCAAATTTCACACCTTTGAACAGCTTCTGTGATCTCCGCATGCATTCGTGGCCAGAACATTATATCCCGGGCTGTGTTTAGTGTGTATTGAATGCCCAGATGGGATCTATGTGCCCGAGATAGTGTGTCACTAACGTACATTTGGGGTCCTGGTTTGTATCTCACAACTAGAGAGTATTTTTGGAGCCTTAATCGCATTCGTTGGAGTCGCTTTTGGCTCACATGAATGGGTTTTGCCAATATTGTCTCTAAGGGTTTGTGGTCGGAGAGTACTTTGACTTTCTCTTTGCCAAGGATGTATTGTTCAAATCGTTCTGCTGCGAAAACGATAGCAAGGCACTCTTTCTCTATTTGGGCATTGTTTCGCTCAGTTTTTGTGAGTGCCCGGGATGCATATGCTATTGGGTGTCTATCTTCGATAACTTGGGTATTTTCAAGTCCTTCAAAGCAGTGGGCGAGTCATCGCTGCCATTCTTCGGGGGATGAGCTGATTCCGAATGGCATTCGAAGCCATCATATTCTGCCAAATGGGGTCCAGCAGGTTGTCAAGTGGGAAGATGATTCATCTAAAACAACCTGAGGAAAGCCATCTTTATTATCAACAACAGAAAACAATCTGGCCTTCTTCATTTTAGTTGCAATTTCCTCAACAGTCGGTGTTGGGTAGTGGTTGCGCCTGATCGCCTTGTTTAAGTGGTATGGATCAATGCATATCCGCAGTTTGTTTGGCTTTCGGACGACAACCAGGTTGTTGATCCATGGGGTTGGTTCTGTGACCCAGGCTATTACTCCTTGATCAACCAATTCATTGAGTTTTCTTTCTAATTCCGTTTTCAGTGGCAGAGGAACCCTACGGGGATTATTTTGTATAGGCTTGACGTTTTGGTCGATTTCGATTTTGTATTCGCCTGGTAGTTTCCCCAGGCCAGAGAAAACGTCTTCATATTTTCTGAGGATGTCTTCTTTAGTAATTGTCCTTGTCTCCTTTACTTCACTCAGTTGTTGCACACATTCTGTATTAAAAGCTATCAGCCTCAGAGCTGAGCTAGCCTGTCCGGAAAGTAGTGAAGGTGAGTTGCCGTCCACCACTTGAAAGTTGACTTTTTTTCTTATGCCATTTATCTCACAATGAAGTATTACTGAGCCCAAGGGTTGCAGTATGGAATTGTCGTACAGCCTTAACCTTGAGTGAGAAGGCTGTAGTGGTTTTTTTTTAGATGTATATAGTCAGCAAGGGCCAAGGTGCCGCAGCTTGCTCCTGCGTCAATTTGGAATCTACATGTGGTCTTTGCACTGTTTCCTGGGATGGATAGACAAATGTCTGCATGGTACTGTTTGCGGTCTGACAGAGACCCAAGAACATAAATACTTTTGTCACTGCTGGGCACTTCTGTTTCGACATAACGCACTTTTGCAGTTCGTTGCGTCATGGGTTTGTTTGGCCGTTGTGGTAGGTGGGCTGTGTTTGTGATTGGCATACCCTGGCAATGTGATTGCGCTTTAGGCAGATTGCACACGTTAGTCCATAGGCCTGACATTTCCCTTTGTCGTGACTCTGCCTACAGAATTTGCAGTCCTTTATAAATTCGCGTGTCTTTTTTTTTTGTCAGCTTTTGAGAAGTGGATGTTCTCTATTGATTTGTTAAGTTTGCCGAGCTCTTGTTTAGCCTGTTCAGTGCTTCAGCAAATATCTATTGTCCGATCTAAGTTAAGTCCAGATTCGCTAAGAAGTCTGGCCCATACATTATTATTGCTGGTACCAATCACAATTCGGTCACGCAGTAATTCATCCTCAAGCGCACCATACTTGTAGGTTTTAACTAGGTTTCTTAATTTATTTAAATAACTGTCAAATTTTTCGTCCTGTTCCTGTGTGCAGGAATTAAACATATACCGTTGGTATATGATGTTTTGTTTAGGCTCAAAGTAGTCTGTGAGCCTTTCCAAAATATTACGTTGTTCCGGAAAGAAGAAAAAATTAAATCCCACTTCGTTACACCATGTAATGAGGCGAAATGTAAACAAAAGAGGACAAAGGCCGTGGTTTGTATGTTAAGCGCCAGAAGCTTTATTATCAGCAGATGTCTTCGTACAGAGCTGTGTGTTCTTCGCATGCAGTTTCGTATTTAGTTGTAGCCGTAGCTACGTACTTCATAACAGCAACAAACAAAAATTTTGCAAACACAAAAATTACGAAAGTCCAAAATTTCAGGCAGTCGAAAATCTGTGAAAATGACGTCATGTAATTAAAAGGGAGAAAGTTATTTTTTTTTTCAGTCACGCATTCGTACATTCCTTTTCTGAACGTTTGTATTAATTTTTGCATTTTTTAATTTATTTTTCTATGTTCCTATTTTTAAATTAATTTTTTTTCTTAATTATTGTTCAATATTATATAAAAAAATATGTTACACTGAAAGTTTCACATTCTTGCAAGGAAATTATTAAAATGTTGCATATAAAAATTATGCGAAACCCGTAATTTAAACAAAAAACGTAGAAATATACTTTTTTGCAATTATAATTTTTTGTGTGAAAATATTGATTAAGCAATGCTTAATTCAGTAGTATTATCGGTAGTTCGAGAAATTCATTTTTCTTCGAGTTATATAGAATTCATTAATACAGATTTATGGGCTTTTTTCGTAATGTTCCTATAAAAATCATGTTATCTTATTTTATTTGTTACAAATTACGATGCTTTATTTACATTATGGTTTCATTGTTTATAAAAAAGATCGGAGGTGGTTTAACAAAGGAGATGAATTTCGTAAACTGTTTGTAGGTATGTATGAATTGACAAGGAATGAATGTTCGCAATTTGTAACTTATCTTTTGGACGATGGAGAGGGTTAGGGTAGGCCGGTCATCCTGCTGCCGGTGATGCATGTCCTGGCTTGTAACTGGAAAGCGAGTGACTTCTTTTATCAGCGCTAGCAGCCCGGCGTCTTCATCTTCTTTCTCCTCCTCTCTTCTTTGGTTTGTGTGAATTAGGCATTGTTTAGAATTGAAGTCTTTTGCCCCATAACATGAGATCGCAGTCGGCTTCAGTCCACTGGTGCCTTATTTCTTTTTCTTCTTCATCTCTTTAGATCGGGTGGGAGAATCTGTCCGTGCGTTCACTTCTTCAAACAAAATAATACATTTTCACTAAGATTTAAATAAAAATAATAAGTTCATTATATTCCGCGGTCATTATTTGAAAAATACTGAAAATTTCATTAAAATTGGTTAATTTCCTGATTTTTAATGATTCTTTAAGTGAAGGGAAAGGTCAAAATGTTTATACATTTTAGCATCGGCATTCATTTTGCCCGGACCTAAGAGTTAAGTTCCAAAATTAACTTTATAACCGTCTTTTCAATTTAAAAAAAAATACTTTTTAAAATATAAATAAATTGCAACAATTGTAAAAGTCTTCTTTTTTTTTTTTTAATAGTTGTCTATTTTGCATGTATTATGTCCCTTAGTTTATTCCTTTCAACAGTTACCTCCCTTGGCTGGACATTTTTCTTATAGAGTTTCTCCTGAGTCGACACCGGCAGGTTGACCGGTGTTGTTGTAGTCAGCAGTTTTTCTAGTCCCGCTGGTCTCTGTCTTTTATCTTCTGCTGTCCTTTGCCGTTTTATCTCCGGTAAGAAATATTATATATCTCCTTCTTCGTTATTTTTTTAATGTTATTCCGTCTTAACTACGAACTTTGTTTATTTTCTTTACCCACATGCCCGACCCCCTTACTTCTAGTTGTGTTGTTCATTTCCTTACGCATACGACTTTCCATTCAGCTTTTTATAACTTTTCGATTCTTATCTTTTCTCTTTCTGTTCTCAGCAATGTTTTTGTTGTTTTATTTCTTTCATTTTTTTTTACCGTATCTACTCACAAATTAAATTAAAACCTATTCTCACAAATTTTTTTTTTTTTTTTTTTTTATTACATTTTCACCCCAAACAAGGCAAATTGCCACTTTGGTGTAGGGGGCTACTATCAGGGGCAACAACTACTGGGGTACTATGTAGGGATTTGGGCAGCAAGGTGTCGGTTCACGTTACACTTGAACTTCTGCACGTCAGTACTGTTGGGGAAGCAGGGACCTGGAATGGAATTCCAGAGTCTTGCGGTTCTGGGGAAGAAACTATTGGAGTAAAAAGATCTTTTACATCTAGGGACCTCTACAATGTGGGGGTGGGATCTAGTAGCCTGTCGGGTTTGTCGAGGGTGCTCGCGTCGTGGGGGCACAAGTGATTGCAGTTCATCAGAGCATTCACCACTAAAATACTTGTAGAACAGGCAGAGGGATGCAACATTTCGTCGATGGGACAGAGGCTGAAGCTTAGATGCCAGTTCAGGGCCTATCAGATTTGCGACTCTCTTTTGAACCTTGTCAAGGAGCGAGAGACTAGTAGCAGATGCACCAGCCCAGATGTGGCAGCAATACTCCATACATGGGCGAATGGTGGCCTTATAGAGGTACAGGATACTTTCGGGTGTTAGTAGTTTTCTAGCACGGTAGAGAGAGCCCACCTTTCTTGCAGCGGCCCTGGCAATGCCTTCAATGTAATTGTTCCAACTCATGTTTCCTGTGAACGTTAGGCCAAGGAGTTTGAAAGATGGACTCTCAGATAAAGAGTCGTTGGCCATTGCTATTGGTGGTAGAGAGGGTTTCTTGTAATTATTGAATGAAACTAGTTTAGTCTTGGCAGCATTGAACGCGACCAACCACTTTTGTCCCCATTCCACTACAGATTGGAGGTCTTCCTCTAGTGTTTCTGCCATTTCTTTAGAAATGTGTTCATTCGTCTTCCTGTCGTGTCTGCCATAGAGTGTAGTGTCATCAGCATATATACCCATCTCAGAGGCAATGTTGTCGGGGAGGTCATTTATGAATATCAGGAACAATAGACGTCCAAGGATAGAACCCTGGGGCACTCCCGCATTTATATCATATTGTTTAGATGTGCGACCGTCGAGGACTAATCGAACTAAGGGAGATAATAACTTCCGTTGAATGCCGTAAATTAAAACCTATTCTCACGAGATCCTCATTTAAAAATAAAACATGTTAACAATTAAAAATACGGTGCTAATGCACTTACTGATCCGCGCTATTTTTAAATCGTATTTCCAAGTTTAATTAAAGTTTTATGATATGTTTTTTATTCAATTGTAAGGTTAAAGAATAAAATAGGTACAAAATACCCTCCCCATGTTAAGAATGGCTTTTTAAATAATAACGTTATGATGTTAGCACGGATCAATACGTGCAGTGCACTAGTACCAAAAATACTTTTAATATTTCAGGAACATTACGATAAGTAGTATTTATTTAATATTTTCACAAAAAATAATATCAAAAATATTTAATGTGGTTTTAATGATAAATATTATAACAAAAAAATTTCGATTCCATGGTTTAATGACCGTTTTTCTCTCAGAAAATATTCACATTCATTTCAAGCCACGTGTGACAGTTTGTTCATAAAAATCAGTAATTTTAAACTTCATGTTATTCTCACGAGATCCTCATTTAACTAAGCCTGCATAATGAACACTCGTTACAAGAAAATATTTACGTTCGAACGATTTGAATTAATATTCCTAACACGTAAATAAATGATATTTCATCTTAATACAGTTGTTTGTCAAGTGTCGCTATTTTCTGAAGTTATTTCTATATTTTTATTTTATGTATGTGAGGATGTGCCTTGGTGGAAACCTTCTGTTAATCGGTGATTTCGTTAAAATGTTATTTTAATACAGTGATTTGGAGGTTTTATCAAGTCTCGTTATTTTCTGAAGTTATTTCTATATTTTTATCTTATGTGAAGATGTGCCGCTCTATGGTTGTTGTTGTTGTCTTTTAGACAAGTTACACTTCGACCATCGTTACCCATTTGTTACTTTTACAAGGAAAGACTGCTTGTAAGCAACGTCGACATTTCGTTGCAAGACTTAAACCGTCTTTTCTTCGCCACCCCCTACTCGTCGGTAAGCTAATTTCGATAAACCTTCTATTAATCTGTGATCTCGTTAAATTTACTTTTTTTTTTCACATGTAATTTTTTTTTTCAAATATAGAGATGCTTTAATCATTCAAACACAATAAAAAAAATAATTGGCAATCTATAAAAAAAAAATATGGAAAGCCGGTTTTCTATCAGTTGCCTCCATTAAATCCATGCAACAATTATAGAATTAATAAAGATGAAACTTGTAATCTGTTCTCTCTTATGTAAATATAAAAATGTTAAATAAAATAATACTAATTTTATCTGTGATATTCACTAAATAGATTGGCTCTATTTCGAAATGAATTCTTTTTTATTTTCCCTCTTCAATTTTGTTTTCTGCGAACTTGCTCTTCCGTTCGTCATCGTGAATGTTAAGTTGAGCTTGTAAAGTCAATCACATTTGAAAAATTGTTTCCTTTATGAAAGCAGATAAAGTCAATCGAAATCAGATTATAAAACAAAAACGTAAGAATTACTACATGAATTTAGTATCGATTTTTGCGCATTTGCAGAATATGTAAAAAAAAATCTAAGGGAGATAACTACATTTACTCTGTGAATAATCCTAATGAAAATGAAGATTTATTGTTGAGAATTTTTCGCTGTCAATTGATTTTTTTTGCTTTTCAATATTGACTTAAGCATAAAAAATAACTTCTTTATTGTTTAAAAATAATATTTATTTATTTATTATTTTTTATTTAATTTATAAATTTTATATGTTTTGTAACTGTTTCAGGAGTTTAAAGTAAAAAAAATTGTCTTGTTTTTTAATTTTTTTTTTTCAGCAAATTATTCTATAGTTTTTCGGGTGTGTTAAAAACGAATATATACTTCAAAAGTGGCACAGAGATTTTGTTTTCATGAAATGATGAAATTACTTTTTCATCAGGGTCAGTTTTCTATATAAATTTAATGCAAAATAAGCGCCCACTTTCTGATGATTCTTTTATTTGTTTTGTTGGCCTGCCTGAAAGCCGTTTTGGTAAATTGTAATTTATTTTCCACCTTAACAATCATCTTTAACATTACAACTTCAATAGTTTTTCGGGTATGCTGAAAACGAATATCTCATTTAAATTTGCTGCAAACAAGTAGGTATCTGGATATAAAAAACTGTAATTGTTTGTTATCAGTGGTCGCCAATTAAGCATGCATTTTCACATATAGAATTGGCCACCACCGATAACATAAGGAATTACATTTCTTAATATTTGGAACACTACTTATTTGTGTCAAATATATGTGTGCACTTGAACATACAAAAATGGTCACCACTGACAACATAAGTAATGACACGTATCTGTATACAGATTATACTTTATTTTTGTTCTTAAATATCCTTGTGTCTTTATTGAAAGAGGAAATCAGAAAAAAAAAACAAAAAAATACTTTTCGCCTAAAAAACAGCAAAAAATGACTCCCTTCCTAGCTGGCCACAAAGTGGGTGCTTATTTTACGTTTAATTTATATTTAAATGTGATTCCTGACTTTTTGGAAAAGTAAATTTTTCATATTATGAAAACTATTTCTCAGTACCATTTTTGAAGCATGTATTTGTTTTTAGCACCATCGAAAACTTATAAAAGTCATCATTGTAAATGATTTTTTAGTGTTTGAAAAGATTCTAGACATTGACCAAATCAACAAAGCTTAGAAATTAATGAATTAGAAAAATAATCATGATTCTTAAACAAATTACAATATTCCGTTGTTTAATTTTTTAGATGAAGAATGATTCTTTGTATGATTTAGATTATTAAGACTACTGTTCTCATCTTGAGTGTTATTTATTATGCACTATGTACGTTATATTACAAGAACATGTGTTTTTGGATAGCTGAATTATATATGCAACATTTAAATAAAATCTGAGTATTATATCTCTAATTTCTTTCATAATTTATTTCAGCTGGTAAGACCCTTCTTGAAAGTTGTTTAATCCAGGTATTTTGAAATTTGTTTAAGAAAAAACTGAGATTATTTTAGTTTTCAATAAATGTGATTCATTATTAATTTTGCTTGGTGTTGAATTGTATGTTTTATTGTTAATTCTTCTTGTTATTTATTACTACTCCTGTTACTCTCTCTTTGCTATCGTTATGACTTTTATTTTTCTTCTGGTTATGACGGAAGGTAGACTTGTGTTCATGGAAATTAAGTAAGGAACTGTTATCCCCCTCTTGTTATTTGTATGATTATTTGGATACGCTTCAAATGTTACCTATGATGATTTAATTCCGTTCCCCATTTTCAGGTCAATGAGGATAAACTCCTAGTGATTGTCACAAGGAGAGGTGCTTGTTAGTTTTATTTGGATTATAGGGCATCTTATTTTCATCGGTTGCTAAAAGGACATCATTTCTTAGAGTAGCATAAAAAAGCTGATCGTTGCCTGACATATGCAAAAGATTTCAACTGCAAAATCATCAAAATAGTTTCTCGTTTAACCCCCCCCCCCAAAAAAAAATTCCCCTCAAATCATATGAGAAACTAACGAAACTTCCTTCTCTTCCCTTCCTCTTTCCACAGCCAACTAAAGGTAAAAGATCTCTGTCCATAAACGAATAAAAAGAGAAAATTAAGGATATGCAATCAAAAATGCAAATTGAACACTTCTGCTAATCATACGGAAGCACAATCATCTCATGGCAAAATTGAGGTACTCACTGAACGTCCTCGAAACTGCACGATTGATCCTAGTGGTGAGGTTAAGTCTAAGGGTGTATGAAGCATGCTAGTCGAGGCAAATGTTTATTCCTTTCATATTTCACCTCTCTTAGCCATCACCAAAATTACCAAAAACAAAATACATCTTTATTTTTTGTTTTAAAAATGTCTTCATATGCAGAATTTAAAATTAGATGACACTCAATAACTCCCATGCGTGCTTTTCCTCAAGTATATAAACAAGTAAAAATTCATTTATTTTGTCTCATAATTCGTTTCTTTCATTCTAAAATGTTACGTAGCCTGAGAAAAGTAAAATATAGATCTTACACAACCTAAACAATTCTTTTGCATTTGTTCTAAACTCTGAACTTTTGGACTTTCTGAACAAAGATATTACCGCCTTTGACATCCACCAGTGATGCAAATAGGAGATAACTCGTGTACAAACTACTTACCTGTTTCGATGTCATGACTCTCCTATCCATTAACTGTTTGCCCTTTCCCGCTAATGTCGACTCTTCCCTATTGGGATATCAATGTCTGAATTGCTAGGAAACTCAGAGCATATAATGTCGTTTTTCTTAACAGTCTTTCCATGCTGGGAATTTCCCATTGCTCGATCGATACTGCCCAAAGATGTTCCACATATGCCTTTGTCACTGCCCTCTCCATCAATAGCACATCAGACTCCTCATCTGGCCTTTTGCATTGACGTTGACTCCTCCATATTGGGATATCAGCTTGTTCTGTGGCTAAATAGCTATCTGAATCACTGGACCCCTTTAGAGCGGCCAATGCAGTCTTTCTTAACGTGCTGAAATTTCCCATTCCTTGATTGATGTTACCCACAGATGTTCCGGATGCACTTTTATCAATGGTGCTTTAATTCTTTATGACAAGGCGCCTGTTTTATCTAAAACGTAATATGCTTTCCGACATGTAATTTTATTTATAACAACAATATGCTTTCCAACAAATATCTAATATTATCTATAGCAACATAATATGCTTTCCAACATGTAGTTTTATCTATAACAACATAATATGCTTTCCAACATGTAGTTTTATCTATAACAACATAATATGCTTTCCAACATATAGTTTTATTTATAACAAGATAATATGCTTTCCAACAAACATCTAGTATTATCTATATCAACATAATATGCTTTCCTTGTTTTCCTTGCCTCTGGTGGTTCTTATTATAAACCAGATCTCTAATGTTTAAATTTACAGACTTTGTTTTCTTAATCGAGTCTTCGGTAAATTTTTTCTCGCTTTCTAAATGTTATTGCTTTCCAAGGAAAATGATCGATACATCTAATCTAATGTCAGGTTCTCGTTTCTGTTGTAAAGTAAGTGGTATAGTTAGAATTTTGTCATTTCTCTCACATGTAATATGACGGCTGCAAAATTTGGTTAATGTATATTTCTCATAACTGTTTATTGTTCCCTACTTTTTTGTTGCTAAAATATCATGCATCGTTCTATGAAATCTTTTTTTTACTTTCTGGATGATAAAATGACGTTGTCCCGTGATGCATATTGATTTCATCCAATGCTTTCCTCATCACTTTATTCAAATTTTAGAGTCCATTGTCTGTTAACAACTGAAATGGTGTCTTTAATCTGGCGAAAATTTCACCCAACAACTGATGTACTTCGTTTCAGAAAATACTCAACCAGAAAGCACGACACAAATTAGTTTCCTACAACGCCGAGCAAATACAAATTTGAACCCTATCATTCTCTAAGAGTAAGGTTAGAAAAACATTGAAAAGCTGTAATGTGCGGAGATATTGAAAAATTACTTATGGCGGAATACATATGGATGGAAAAGGGAAACCAGCTACCCTTATAGGATGAAGTAAAAATTAGAGATGGGGAAGAACAGTGGCTATGACAACAAAATATTCTTTTCATTAATTTGACTCTTGAGTATATATCCGACACAGTCAGACACAGTTAATCAACCGAGAAGTACATCTCTCTATATAAAGGCGTATAAGATATCACGGATACACACTCGAGAGTCAAACCAATGAAAAGAATATTCTGTTGTCGTACCCCTAGTGATTATAAACTACTAAACATACCTAGTATTGTATTTAACAAAAGGTAGGGATCACTACTTATAAATAATAGATTATATATATATATATGTTAGTGTGATCAAAAGAACAAAAAGTCAATCCCAGTGTTATGAAGCTGTATCCAGGCAAACAAAAAGAACACAATGGGAAATCCCGAGATCTAGAACGACCTATATACATGACATCAATCGGTCATGGGTCAGACCCAAACCAGCAAAAGTTCAATAAACAAGCTGGCGAGAAAAAGGTCAACAGGTCAAAGTGATAAATAAAAAGGAAAACAGAGGAGAGACAGGAGCGAATACAGGTTGACACAGAGTCCTGCGACCAACCCTCGCCTAACCTTCCACCCCCGATGATGATAATCAACTCTGTTACTTTAAAAGTGTAAATAAACAGTGTCTCGTATTCTTTTTAAACAAAATAGCTTTCCATTTTATACATCCTTGACGATCACAAGCCAGACATATATGTAACATATGTGTGTGTGTATGTATGTATGTATGTATGAATGTATATAGTAATAAGTAGTAAAACCTTTATGATTCCACATATATATGCTCTTATTTATTTACCAATTAAGCTTTTAGTCATTTTTATTATCATAAAATTTAATTAACATGTCACAGAATAAATCTTATAAATGAAAAATTGTACAAATTTGGATTTAGTAGATTAAACTGACTTAATGAAACAGCGCATAATCTGGATAATCATCAATTACTAAGCATGCCTAGTATTGTATTTAACACAATATGGGAACCATTAATTGTAAATAATGGATAATGTCTACATAATGTCTGCATAAAATAAGTAATAAAAAGTGTCTTTCGATCCATATATAAAGTGGCACTAAAAAGAAAGTCTGCATTTGTCATTTTTTTCAATAACTGCAAAATTTAATCTAAATTCAATCTAACTAGTGTTCACATCAATCAAAAAAAATTAACTTTCAATCGAGGAGGCAAAAAGAAAATTTGCAGTAAAAATTAAAACCAGCTTAAAATATCCACTTTGTAGGCAACAAAGCATTTCTAATCGTAATTGTTGTGGTTCCAAGTTATACAACGTAACATTTAGTCCACATGCCTCGACTTTCTCTTAGTGATCATCAGGAGCTCATCAATCTCCGCCATCAATTGTTTATCTAATCGAGAAATCGGCAGCAGATTAAAATATGATGATAAAACGGTACGAGTCACTGTGATAAAGCACCAAGAAACTGGTAGTGTTCGTGATGCCTCTAAATCCCTTCATCCTAGAAGTACTTCTTACAGGGAAGACAATGGTATGAAGATTCGCAGCCTCAGAAACACATTTGAAATATCTCCTCAAATCCAACAACAGTCTGTATATCCTGACTAATCATATTGGTTGAAAGTGGTTTTTAGCAATGAAAGCAAGTTCAATTGGGTAAGCAGTAATGGCAGGAAGTACATAAGTGGAAGGAAGGATGAAGAATTTAATCCTAAGTGAATAGTTTCAATGCTGCAAGGTGGTGGAGGTTCAGTTTTGGTGTAGGACGTTATTAATGCTAATGATCCAGGATCTATAATTTACTTGATAGTTCAAATTCGCCCAAGTACATTAATATATTGACTGAGAATTTTCTACCCTATTTTGGCTGGAATTTGGATTATAATCTCATCTCCATGTAGGATAATGCTCCCATTAACACAATTAGCAATGTCAAGAGGTTCCTTGAAAAGAATGGTATTCTGTGTTTGGATTGGCACATTAATTCTATGAAAAACAATAGCATTACATCAAGCAACAGATAAGAAATGATAAAATTTAAAATCTGGAAAAAGTTTTGAGAAAAATTATAATGAAGCAGGGTGTTCTTTCACCGGAGTATTTTCTCAGACTAATTCAAGGAATGCCAAAAAGATTGCAGACTGACAAATTGCAGAAGGGCTATGCTACTAATTATTAACTAATTCATTGTGTTCCTGTTGTATTTGTTACATTAATGTTCTAATGTAATATTAAAATACAATTTTCATTGTGCAGAGTTTCATTTTTGCCTTCTGGATATGGAGTTATTTTTTCAAATTGACCTGAACACTAGGATACTTCAATTAGAAGTCAAATATGAACAGGTAAAATTATAGAAGAATAAAAGGTGAATCAAATATGATAAAAAAATTTTAAACAATTACATTCTATTTAGCTTTAATTTGCGGTTTTTAAAAAGTGACAAATACGGACTTTCTTTTTGGTGTCACTAGGAAAATAGTTCCTCAAATTCGACTAGGATTTTTGTCTAGGACCCCTGGTGCTATGGTTAGAGTACTTGGACAAATTCGGTTGTAATTACATACTCCTGCATATTGAAGGTTAAATCATCGTTGAGATTGAAAACATAATTTTGAGTTGGATTTCTAAAAACACAAGAGCATACTACTCATGTACTAAGTAAAGCGTTCCATTTAGAATTCTGAGTTAAAAAGAAAGGTTTAAAAGTTCGACAAAATATACCTTAATTAGATCAGAGGTAACATAGAAATGTTGTGAAAATAACACCCAAGATGAGAACAATATTCTGAAGAATCAAAATAATATGAATAATAAATCCTCATCTCGAAAATGTAGATTTTTAATTAAATATTTGAAAACAGAAACAAATAAATTTTGTTAACTAGTATTTTATTTTAATCTTATTTTAAATTTCATGAATAATAAATGTAAATATTTTAAATAAAAGTCAACATAAGAAATTTAATTTTACCACATGAAATGTATTGTTTATAATTTATTTTATATTTCCAGAATTTGCAACAATGAAAAGAAATCCATTTTCTTTATTCGTGATTTAAAATGGTGTAAAATAAATTTATTCACTTTTATAAAGTGAAAATTTATAAGACTCACTCCATTGCATATGCTTTTTCTGGAATCAGACGTAAGTAAACATGGCAAGAAAACAACTATGTAAAGTAAAAGTAAAAAGTAAAAAAAAAGTTACCATTCTTTTCTACTTTTGAAGTAAATTAAATGACTGCACGGATCAAATAGTCATTAAAAATCTTTGAATAATATTAATAGCTTTAGAGACCTCAATGATTTTATACCGAAGGTTTAGTTGAACACTATCTTTCACTAAGAAGAGCGGATGCTATAGTAGTGCTTCCTGCATCAAATAGTTTGCTAATTGAACTGTAATGCCAATTTACTGTCTATAACGACAATAGTTGACTGTTTCCTCACGTTACCATTGCTTCTGTCATACTTATCCAGCGTCATGCCAAATGCAATCTTCAAAGAAAGACAATAAAAAAATGAAAAACACCATTCTTGTGCAAATGTGGTTCTTTTGCACGGGAGTCAAATTTCTTGCGTCATATGACTACACATACAGGAGACAACTGGGCTTATGAAAAAGAACTTTAAAAAGTACATAGTAAGCATACCCGGTGAACCAAGTGCAAGTGAAATACAAACGATTGCACTGAAAGGGACGGCTAGAATCCTGAAAAGATCTCTTGGTTGGACTCACTAAAATAGGGTTAAATGTCAGACATCTGGTTGGATGTCCCATCCCCTAGAAGAAAAAGTTTAAGAAAAATTAAAAAAAGAGACAAACAATATTCTTGTGAAGTTTGTGGTTCTTGTTTCTTACATAGGTAAACTTTGTTGTGTCATATGACAACACATATGGGAGGTAAACCACATTCTTGTGAAATATGTGGTTCTTCCTTTGCTCGGAAGATAACTTTGTTGAATCATATGATAATACATACAGGAGCAGGAGACAAACCACATTCTTGTGAAGTATGTGGTTCTTTTTTTGCACGGAAGTCAACTTTGTTGAATCATATGACAACACATACGGGAGACAAACCACATTCATGTGAAGTATGTGGTTCATCTTTTGCGCTGAAGTCAACTTTGTTGCGCCATATGACAACACATACAGGAGACAAACCACATTCTTGTGAAGTATGTGGTTCATCTTTTGCACGAAAGTCACATTTGTTGAGTCATATGACAACACATACAGGGGACAAACCACATTCTTGTGAAGTATGTGGTTTGTCTTTTGCACGGAAGTCACATTTGTTGCGTCATATAACAATACATACAGGATACAAACCCCATTCATGTGAAGTATGTGGTTCTTCTTTTGCACGGAAGTCAACGTTGTTGTATCATGTGAGGACACATACGGGAGAGAAACCGCATTCTTGTGAAGTATGTGGTTCATCTTTTGCACAGAAGTCAACTTTGTTGCAGCATATGAGAACGCATACTGGAGACAAACCACATTCATGTGAAGTATGCGGTTTTTCATTTGGGCACAAATCAACATTGTTAAATCATATGACAACACATACATGAGAAAACTATATTCTTGTGAAGAATGTGGTTCTTTTGTAAGGGAGTCAAATTTGTTGCATCATATGAAAACACGTATGGGAGACAATTATACTATGGAGACTAATATACAGTTCGGCACAATGGAGTGTGGAAGTGTCTCCACTAGAAATTATGTAAAACATTGAATATCCACGAATATGAACGGTTGGAAATAAATTATATATATCAACTTTAATTTCGAAATTCCTACAGCTACATACCTGGAAAATGGGGCTAGTACGCCTGACATAGTGATATTAGACTATTTGTTGGTTTATTTTTTCACAAAAGTAAACTTTGTTGTGTCATATGACAACACATACGGAGACAAACTACATTCATGTGAAGTATGTGGTTCTTCTTTTGCGCAGATTCTATCCAGCATGCCAAGATGAGAGAGGCTAAGCTAAGAATATTTTAGCCAGGTAAGGAAAAATTCTAAAACTGAAACCATTAACAAGAATAAAGATACAGCAATTAACCAACTTGCCATGCCAGTGCTAAGATATAGTTTTGGCATTATTAGCTGGCCTCACAAAGATATAAATTGGCTTGATACAAAGACAAGGAAAATGTTAACCTTGTACCGAATTATTTATCGAAATCAGTGCATGCCTCGTTTGTACCTACCCGGGCAAGAAGGTGGTATGGAACTCTCAGAAGTCAACCATCAACACAGAACCACAATCGTCAGCATAAGTCAGTAAATACTAAGTTCCTGTAACCCCAAGTTGATGAAAATTAAAGACCATTATGAGAATCTAACCAGAGTAAAGCATCTATAATAAAACTTGCCACTCATTTTGGAAAAGAATGCCTTACAACTGGTGTCGAGCACACAAACAAGCCTGCCAATGACATAGCCCACAAAAGTTGGAAAAAATACACTAGTCAGTTCCATAGAGGAATGGGCCAACCATAAAAGGGCAAATTACCTACTGATTGAACTATCCCAAGAATATATCGATAGGGACGGTTCTCAGGACTGGCTCAAAAGAGGATCCCTCCATTACGATCAAGCGAGGTTGATATTGGCTGCACAAGACCAGGGCCTCATGACAAACGCCTTCAAAAAGATGAGTGGTGTAAGCAATAATAATAAATTCAGGTTCTACAACACTGAGGTTGAGAGTGTGGGCCACCTGATTGCTAGTTGCAAAGTCCTACTTGGAGATGGTTATGATACAGATCGCCATAATGGAGTTTGCAAATACCTTCATTGGAAGATATGTAAGAAACTAAACGTTCAGTGTAGTAAAAATCCTGGGAACATATAATCAAACGAACAGTTGGGAATGACAACTACACAATTCACTATGACTACATAATCCCTATGGGTACATATCTAGAAAACGCAGCTGTTAAACCATGTATAGTGATTTGGCACAAAGCAAATAAAAAAGCGATCATAATAGAGGTCAATGTACGCAATGATGCAGGGCTTAACAGAGCTGAGAGGGAAAAGATAACAAAGTATCAGGGACTTATGTATGATATGAAACGAAATTGGAAATTAAAAGACGTTTCACTTATACCAATCATCATAGGAGCAACTGGGCTTATGAAAAAGAACTTTAAAAAGTACGTAGCAAGCATACCCGGTGAACCAAGTGCAAGTGAAATACAAATGATTGCACTGAAAGGGACGGCTAGAATCCTGAAAAGATCTCTTGGTTGGACTCACTAAAATAGGGTTAAATATTAGACATCTGGTTGGATGTCCCACCCCTTAGAAGAAAAAGATTAAGAAAACTGAAAAAAAGAGAAACTACATTCTTGTGAGGTATGTGATTCTTCTTTTGCACAAAAGTCAACTCTGCTAACACATATAGCAAACAATATCAATAATCAAAATGGTATACCAGCAGCACAAAACAAGAATTACAGGAAAATGAATAAATTGGCCAACCCACAGTGTAGTTGGGGTTTTCTGGATTTATTCACACAGGAAGATATAAATTAGGAAGGCTTTATAGACTGGCTTAAAAGCCGATAGCTCCAACAATATTAGGACAGAATTATAGTGATAGCTCTGTATCAAAACTTGATGACCAATCACAAGTGCAGTTTGTACCACAGAAACGTAGTTAGTTACAAGGAGTTGTAAGGTTCTGCAAAAGGATTGCTCTTATATAATGGAATACGATGGAATGTGTAAATATATGACGATCTGTCAAATGTTACATATTGAATGCTGTAACAACAGTTATACATTTTATACACAATATACTATGGGGATAAACAGTGAGAGGAAATTTTTTTTTAAATACCTGGGTCGTACATACGATATAGAAAAAGGTAAATACCCGGCATCTGGTAGGATGCGCCATCACCAACTTTAAAAACTAATAGACAACCACATTCCTGTGAAGTATGTTGTTCTTTGCATAGAAGGAACATTTGTTGCATCATATGCAAAAACATATTGAAGACAAAGAACATCAATAAAACATTCAAATATCTATGTATCTCATGTAGAGTTCAAGTGTGAACCACAGATAGGGAGCCCCTTGATTTCTGAGAACTTCGACTGAGGAAAATTGAAAACAAAAGAGACGAAAGTATATGAAATATACTAACTGAAAAATCCTAAGAAATGTTTAAACAAAAAACCTTATAAATTATGCGATAACAGAGATAACAACTGTCCATAAATGTGACCACGGATATGAATATATATTGTAATAAAAACACTTTCAGCTCAAAAATTTGACACTCTCTTGTAAAAGCTTCCAACTCCACAACTAGAAACTCTTTCGTGTTGACTTGCATACGTCTGTTTCATGCTTTCTTCTATGTTCTCTATTTGCTTCACGTCTGTTTTTATTCATCTGTCTCATTTGCATAGAAATGGCGACATTTTGTGTCGCTCTCATGACCATCAGCCACAAAACCAACTGTGTGTAGGCATTTTAGTTTTTTTGTATTTTTATTACTCAACTGACCCCTTGAAGCATACACACATACCAGTCAACAGTCAGTTTACTCAACAAAGTAAAATAAAAACTGAAAAGACATATTTTTGTAATGTAACTCTTCTGTTTTAAAACTAAAACGAAAAATGTTGAAAAAGTAAAAAACATATTCTTGTTATGTGTGTGGGCATTCTTGTGTTAAAAATGTGTGTCACTCTCTCACGCAAAAACTGGAGAAAAGAATATGATCCTTTGATTGTGTAAATAATTTTCTTTTAAGAAACTTTTATTGTGTAAATCTTTAAAATCACCGTAAAGTACACACCCCTTTGTACCAAAGTCATGTCTTAAGATTTTTTTTTAAATCGATACATCTCAATAAAACGTCTATTTTAAATCAGGTATCCATGTCTTAATATCTACTTAAGGATTTACCATTTTATCATTTTGTTTCCTTAAAAATGTTTATTGTGCAATATTTTTTTAAATACGAGGAACGTTCAATAAGTCATGACTGATCCACTTTCGTTTGTATCATCTAGTAAAAATGTTATACATGCAATGATTTATATCTCTATGGGTCATGTGGCAAATTACAACTCTGAACTAATTGTGAATTCCAATATTTATGAAATCTGGAGCAGCAGCACCTACATCTGGTTGCTATTCATCTGTAATTGATTAGGCAACTGCAATCCATGATGAGGCTTCCTTTTTTTTAAAGATCCATGCTTGACTATTCACCAAATCGCCGAAAAGTTCATGAATAGTGCAGGGTCTGTTGAAATTATCTGATGAATTCCTAGGTTGCTGACGACGTTCCAAAAGCAAACACGCATCAGGAATCATAGTGTGTGGAAGCAGTATTCACTCTAGATGTGTTTAACTGGCTTCAGCCGAAAGAAAAACAAGTTTCATGGCAATATTAATTTACAAGCCTCCTCCATTTGCATGCATCAGAAGAAATTACGACATTAGGTTTTTGCTAGTTTTTCTATATATATATAGCGCCTGGTATTCCCAAATAGTTACTAATCTCATACTAACCAGGCTAAACGTTGCTTAACTTGGGTGAAATAATGAAAACTGGTGTGCAACGTGATTATGACATGCATGTGTCGGTTGCTCTAGGATGCATTTTGAGATATGCTAAGATTATGAGGCAAACGTTTTCGAAAGACTGATTACACCGGATGAAACCTTGGTCTATCACTGCGATAAAGAAATCTGATCCTCTCGCCTAGTTATGTGGCTTTGTTACTTTGACTTAATGTACTGTTTTAATGTTTAACAGAAATTCATAAACAGTTTTTTTATAAATGCATAGTTTTTTCTCGCTTATGTTTTCGCCTTCAATCGATCAAGTTCTTTATTTTATAGTCGATTTAATTATTGTTCCTGACTTGTGGTGATCTCTTTCTTCAAATATTTTTTAAAGAGAAATTGTTCTTCTATAAAACGCCACATGTAAAATTTCCGTTTGCCGATAAGTTATTCTTAGATGTACTACTCTCTTGAGTTGGAAGCCATGTTTAGTTTCAGAACAGTTTCCAATAAATAGTTGTTCTATACAAGTCATTTGTTTTGTATAGGTTCCTGACTTTATGATTTTGTAGCTAAAGTGCAAAAGATTCTTCCCGTGTTGACACTAAGAAAATATATCCAAGGTTGCTAAAAATTTCTAATTTTTATGGAGCAATTCTGGTTTCTGATTGGTTGGTCGCGTAACGTGAATTAATTTGATTCTTCAGTTCCTAGTAGTAGCGTTTATAAATAGAATCTTCCAACTGTAAAGGACCATACCCATCCATAATAAAAATATTGCACCCCCCTATTTTTTTAAATAATGGGGAAGTCTTTTTGGTTCATATTTTATTATGTGCAAAAATTAATATTTATTTTCATATTTCTATAAGAAATGTTTAAACACAATTCCTTATAAATTATGCGATAACAGAGATAACAACTGTCCATAAATGTGATCACGGATATGAATTTATATTGTAATAAAAACACTTCCAGCTTCAAAATTTGACACTCTCTTGTAAAAGCTTCCAACTCCACAACTCGAAACTCTTTCGTTTTGACTTGCATACGTCTGTAGCATGCTTTCTTCTAATATGTTCTCTATTTGCTTCACGTCTGTTTTTATTCATCTGTCTCATTTGCATAGAAATGGCGACATTTTGAGTCGCTCTCATGACCATCAGCCACAAAACCAACTGTGTGTAGGCATTTTAGTTTTTTTTGTATTTTTATTACTCAACTGACCCCTTGAAGCACACACACATACCAGTCAAGTATGTTTCGATTTACTCCACAAAGTAATATAAAAACTGAAAAGACATTTTAAAACTAAAACGAAAAATGTTGAAAAAGTAAAAAAAAAAACATATTCTTGTTACGTGTGTGGGCATATGATCCTTTGATTTTGTAAATAATTTTCTTTTAAAAACAAACTTTTATTGTGTAAATCTTTAAAACCACCGTAAAGAACGCACATCGTTTATGGCAAAGTCATGGCTTAATAATTTTTTAATTTAATACATCTCAATAAAACATTTTATATCACCTATCCATGTCTAAATTAATTTTTAAAAAATTAATACATCTCAATAAAACATTTTATATCACCTATCCATGTCTTGATAATTTTTTAAAATTTAATACATCTCAATAAAGCATTTTATATCACGTATCCATATCTTAATAATTTTTAAAAATTTAATACATCTCAATAAAACATTTTATATCACGTATCCATGTCTTAATAATTTTAAAAAATTTAATATATCTCAATAAAACATTTTATATCACGTATCCATGTGTTAATAATTTAAAAAAAATTTAATACATCTCAATAAAACATTTTATATCACCTATCCATGTCTAAATAATTTTTAAAAATGTAATACATCTCAATAAATCATTTTATATCACGTATCCATGTCTAAATAATTACTTCAGGTTTTACCATTTTATCATTTTTATTTCCACAAAAATGTTTATTATGCAATATTTTTTTCAAATTACGAGGGACGTTCAATAAATTATGACCCTGACTCACTTGTGTTTGTCTGATCTCGTAGAAATGTTGAATATGAAATTATTTACATATCTATGGGTCATGTGGCAAATTACAACTCTGAACTAATTGTAAATTCCCATATGTCATGAAGTCTGTAGCAGCAGCACCTATTCACTCTAACTTTAGCCGAAAAAAAACAAACCAATTTTCATGGTAATATTAATTTACAAGCATCCTCCACTTGCATGTATATCTCAATATGTTCAAATTATGACATTAGGTTTTTGCTAGTCTTTCTATATATAGCGTGATTATGACATGTGTGTGTCGAGTGCTCTAGGATGCATTTTTAGATATGCTAAGATTATGAGTCAAACGTTTTCAAAAGACTGATTACACCGGATTAAACCTTGGTCTATCACTGCGATAAAGAAATCTGATCCTCTCACCCAAAGCACATGTTATATAGGTTTTGTTAATTTGACTTAATGCAATATTTTAATATTCAACAAAAGTTCATAGTTTTTTTTTATGAATGCATAGTTTTTTTTCACTTGTGTTTTCGCCTTCAATCGATCAACTTCTTTATTTTATAGTCGATTTAATTATTGTTCCTGACTTGTCGTTTTTGACCTTTTTGATTAAACTTAACGAACAAAAAGTATACATGTAATAAAACACAATGAAGATTATCTGGTTTTCAAATGTTTTATTTAAATAGAAATTGTTCATGGGAGAAAAAACTAATATCTAATAAACTAATTTCTTTTTATTCAGGTTTTTCTTCAAAGTTAGTCTTAACAAGGGAAATTGAGAGACGTAGACGACCAGACATCGAGGTTATTTTTTCCCATTTTCAGACACACCTTGCCTGTCCTGCTTCTCAATTAAGACTCCCTTCTTTGTCATATCATGTGACACTTGCATTTCTCATGCATTTTTCTAGGGTATCAGACGTTCAATAAAACGCCACCTGTAGCATTTCTATTTGCCGACAAAGTAGTCTTAGATCTGCTAATCGCTTGAATTGGAGCCCTGTTTAGTTTCAGAACACTTTCTTATCATTAGTTGTTCTTTACAAGCTCTGGAGATGACGGCTTCTCAGTAGACAGTTGTTTTGTACAGGTTTCGACTTTAGAATTTTGTAGCCAAAGAGAAAAGATTTTTCCCATGTTGACACAAAAAACATATGCAAAGTTTCTAAAAAAGGTTTAATTTTCATGGAGTATTTCTGGTCTCTGATTGGTTGGTAGCAGAACGTGAATTAATTTGATTCGTCAGTTCCTAGCAGCATCGTTTATAAATAGAATCTCCAAACTGTAAGACAGCATACCCCATTATAAATTAAAAAAAATATTGCATCCTGTATTTTTTATATAATAGTGAAGTCCTTTTGGTTAATTTATAAGTCTGTGCAGAAATATATATATATATTATATTTAATTATACATAATATAAATAGAAATCATTTGGATCTTAAAATTTGAGCATGTAAAAAGAATCCATTTAAATTTTTTTGCAAATGTCAACAAATATACATATGTGTATAGAAGAGAAATAAAAGAAATGGATTTTTATTTTTACCTTAAAAAACGAAAGCCATTTCTAAAGTGTCATTATGCAGTATCATTCAAAAACGCACACACACACACACACTTATATATATATATATATATATATATATATATATATATATATATATAAGAACAGGGTTCGTTGTAATTAAGATATATAATAAGCTCGATAGGCAAATATCCTAGAGCTACTTTAATATTTAATAATGTGATTGAAAATTTAAAATTTAAATTAGATTTTAAATTTTTTATTCGAATTTGAATTTTAAATTATCAATCACATTACTAAATATGTACATATGTATGTATATATATATATGCAATATATACCCATTAAACAGAGATTGTTTTTTTGTTAATTAAAACAATGCAAGAAGAACAGAACATTTTTGATAAAGAAAGAAAACTAATGTGCGTAAAATAAAAGTAAAATATAATTTAAAATCAACAACAAAAATATTTACAAAGAAAATGTTTTCAAAAAAGTGATATTTTTCTTTCTTTTCTTTATTAAAACAATGCAAAAAATAGGAAATTTTCTATAAATGAGAAACTAATGTGCGTAAAATAAAAGTAATAGAAAATAAATTGTAATACATGCGCGCCTTAAAATAAGCATGCAATATATATAATATATATATATATATATATATATATATATATATATATATATATAATTTCAAAAAGTGTTTTTTAAATGTTTTTATTTTTTATTTTAGTAAAAGTATTAGCTACGCATTAGTAGATTAGAGTGTTAATAGTTAATAAAACAAAATGGATGCAGCTAAACGTCTTGCCCAGGACATATTTTCAATATATATATATATATATATATATATATATATATATATATATATATATATATATATATATATATACATAGGCCCGTGAAAAGTTTGGAGGTAACTTTAACTTTATTCTTTTGAAATAATTAATTTGTTTATTTCTTGTCTAACTAAGATTTAGGGTGATTTTCTATGAGAATATGCAAAAATATTATAAGTACCTGGATTTCAAATAATTCCACTTATTCATATAGGCAACCAGTTACTTCGAGTCGATTTGATTACTGTTTACATTTGTACTTGATAAAAAGTTAACTACGGAAGATCAAAAGGCAAAAAAAAAACTTATTTTTCAGTGACGAAAATTTCAATGTATTATTAACGCTGAGGCTGGCCAGTACCAAATGGGTGACCATTTGTATGATTTTGGTTTTTAATGTGTATTTGTGTGGGGGCCAGGCTCTCCAAAATGGGGAGGGGGCAATTTAAAGCAGAATAAAAAAAAATATATTACAGCGCGTTTGGTCCACCGTAGTCGAAAGGCAGCAAACGTTTCCAAACCGGATCGAAAAAATAATGATATTTTTAACACAAAGGGCACAATATTTATCGACATTTTTTTCATCGATTCTTCAAAGCATGTCCTGTTTAATAATGGTCATGCATTATTCGGCTCGCTAAAAAGAAATAGTTAATTTATTCATCAAAGATTTTAAAATGGCTTTTTTCGTATAAATATTTAAAAAAAAATATTTTTTTGTTTTGCTTAACTTAAATTAATTATTTTACTTAACATATTCACCGAATTTCACACTTCAAAACTCAAAAGCGGGATAATTAAACACAATCTAAGTTCTGATATTCAGACGTGAAAATAAAGTATGCAAACAAGTTTTTTTTTATATCTATAATCCCGTCCCTAACAACAACACAATATGTTTTGTTCAGTTTCAGATGATTATTTTAAACATATTTGAAACCCCCTCAAAACAAGGGGGTTTGTAAGCAAATATATATATATATATATATATATATATATATATATATATATATATGTATTGTTTATGAAAAATAAGTACACTGTTATAAAGGTCATACTACTCCTAATAATCGCTGTAAATTTCGTATTGATTTGATAATTATCTGATTTTTGGTAGATTTTTAAAAAGACGGTGCGTCAAAAAATACTTACCTGCCCCCCCCCCCCTCAGTTTTGGCTGTGCCTACTTCATTGTCTCTCTAGATAATTCTTGTGATAATTTTGTTACTGTGTACCATACGTCGGTCTCGTAGCAAACATATGCAACGTTCCTACAAAAAAGGTTTAATTTTTATGGGGCAATTCTAGTTTCTGATTGGTTGGTAGCAGAACGTGGATTAATTTGATTCGTCAGCAGCGTTTATAAATATAATCTGCCAACACAAAAAGAAATATAATTATAATATAAAAGGTTTAATATTTATGGGGCAATTCTAGTTTCTGATTGGTTGGTAGCAGAACGTGGATTAATTTGATTCGTCAGCAGCGTTTATAAATATAATCTGCCAACACAAAAAGAAATATAATTATAATATAAAAGGTTTAATATTTATGGGGCAATTCTAGTTTCTGATTGGTTGGTAGCAGAACGTGGATTAATTTGATTCGTCAGCAGCGTTTATAAATATAATCTGCCAACACAAAAAGAAATATAATTATAATATAAAAGGTTTAATATTTATGGGGCAATTCTAGTTTCTGATTGGTTGGTAGCAGAACGTGGATTAATTTGATTCGTCAGCAGCGTTTATAAATATAATCTGCCAACACAAAAAGAAATATAAATATAATATAAAAGGTTTAATATTTATGGGACAATTCTAGTTTCTGATTGGTTGGTAGCAGAACGTGGATTAATTTGATTCGTCAGCAGCGTTTATAAATATAATCTGCCAACACAAAAAGAAATATAATTATAATATAAAAGGTTTAATATTTATGGGGCAATTCTAGTTTCTGATTGGTTGGTAGCAGAACGTGGATTAATTTGATTCGTCAGCAGCGTTTATAAATATAATCTGCCAACACAAAAAGAAATATAATTATAATATAAAAGGTTTAATATTTATGGGGCAATTCTAGTTTCTGATTGGTTGGTAGCAGAACGTGGATTAATTTGATTCGTCAGCAGCGTTTATAAATATAATCTGCCAACACAAAAAGAAATATAAATATAATATAAAAGGTTTAATATTTATGGGGCAATTCTAGTTTCTGATTGGTTGGTAGCAGAACGTGGATTAATTTGATTCGTCAGCAGCGTTTATAAATATAATCTGCCAACACAAAAAGAAATATAATTATATAAAAGGTTTAATATTTATGGGGCAATTCTAGTTTCTGATTGGTTGGTAGCAGAACGTGGATTAATTTGATTCGTCAGTTCCTAGCAGCAGCGTTTATAAATAGAATCTGCCAACTGTGAGGGACCATACCCCATTATGAATAAAAAAATATTGCAACATACTCTAACCCTTGCCAAAATTCATACAACTAATTGTCTAAGGTCAGAAATATTTGGAATTAGCACGTTCTTGTAGGAACTAATTTGCTTTTGGAAATAAATATAGGAATTAATCCTCACTACAAAGTATACGTGGGTACTATTCTAAGTTGTTTATGTTGCAATGCTCATATATTTCGTGTTTTTGAGGTCAATTCATATTCAGAATTAAGCCCTGAAAATTGTCAAATTAATCTGCAGACGGCCTTCTTAGTTATATCGTCATACTTCACACCATAAGTAATATAATATTTGTCATACTTCACACCATAAGTAATATAATATTTGTCATACTTCACACCATAAGTAATATAATATTTGTCATACTTCACACCATAAGTAATATAATATTTGTCATACTTCACACCATAAGTAATATAATATTTGTCATACTTCACACCATAAGTAATATAATATTTGTGATCCGAAATAAGTAGATAATGCCTAAGAAATTGATTTACAAACAAAATACTTGTCTTTATAATAATTATAGCTAATAGATATCATGCTGAGATAATAACGTTATTATTTCGAAAGCCTTCATTAACAATGGAAGGGAAAGGTGTTTTGTAACTATTCTGTGCTTCCACTTAGCAATTTAATAAAAAATATATCGTGAAACTTGGATTTAATCTGTAAAAACTATTTAGAAGTTCCAAAAGACTCAGGCTTTGCTTTGTACCCTTTACTCCTTGCCCCGTCCTTCATCTAGCTGAACGCACTGAACTACTTCCTTTGGTCATATGTCCCATGCTTTAAGTGCTTTGGGTCCTTGCTGATTAATCTGAAGGTTTCCAGTTTCATTTTAACCGTATCTGCAGACAGTATGTCCTCATTAACGTAGATGTCATCAATGTAAGCTGAAGTAGCTTCCACTGTGGTCTTATCTTGCATCAAAACAGTTTTAATGATATTAATGTCATTATTAAGGTGCTACGTTTAGACAAAAACCTAAGCGTGTCAAACAGTATCATTTTCCCTTGATTATCACTGTCTGAAATGGCCACAGTGACTCATGGACCTGTATCTGTAGGTAGGCTCTTTTCAAATCCAGCAGTGTTACATAACTCCCTTTCTGACGCCACTCTCCTAGTTTAGCAGCGCACACATCTGCATTCCCGGTAAATGCATCAACATGCTGATTCAATTCTCGATAATCCATTACGAGTCGAATTTTGTGTTTAGTCGGTTGCTCAATAGTCATGAGCGGAATTAATCTTTTGGGTGGTCCTAGACGTTCTTGTGGGTATTATATTAACCAACCGTTATCAATCCACGTCTGAAGATCTTCTTCAGATGCAGCCCGATTCTTGGTAGTAACTGCATACTATGGAATGGTGTTGCATAACCGATCTGGCGATTCGATCATGGTCGATTTCCACGTCGCCGTCAATGTCCTTTGTTTGTTGTCAAACATAGCAGAGAAACCCCTTTTCCTCAATAGCCAAAGCTGCACTAGGTGTGTCAGAAATTTCGTGAAAAATATTGAATAATTCACCCTCTGTCTTTCCAAGCTAATAACTACTCGAAAAATGTAATTCAAGCCCAAATATTATTTTCAATTAAAGGAGCAAGGACCAAGCTTTCATTAAAAAAACAAAACAAAAATAACAAACAACGTTGTTTTAAAAAAAGGTTTAAAACTTCGGACTTTACAGGTAAATTTCTAAAAAACACTACTTTTTTGTTTTAAATTTGAATATATTATTTATTGATCTTTTATCTTCAATTTGTGATATATAACACTTTGGTGAGTAAATTAATTATTTACTTTCTAATAGACATTTCAAAATGGGAGACGTGAATTAATTCGACACCCTGGCTTTCAAAGCTTATAACTAATCGAAAAATGTAATTCAAACCCTATTTTTTTCAATTAAAGGAGTAAAGACCAAGGTTTCATTAAAAAAAAACAAAAAAAATAACGTGTTTTTTTGTTAAAAAAAGGTTTTAAACTTCGGACTTTACAGGTAAATTTCTAAAAAATAACACTACTTTTTGTTTTAAATTTGAATATATTATTTATTGATCTTCAATCTTCAATTTGTGATATATAAAACTTTGGTGAGTAAATTAATTATTTACTTTTTAATAGACATTTCAAAATTGGGGTGTGAATTTAGAACAAACGTTTGTCTAAAATATTATATTCGGTTTATTGGAAAGAGCATAAAATTTCACATTGACCCTGAAAATATCGTAAAAATAGAATCAATAAAAATATTTTGATAGATTTTTAAAGTTTAAAAATTGAAAAATATTGAGTTCGTAAAATTCAATTAATTTCATTATTGTTTTTTTTTTAATAAAAAATAATATTTCCATTACTTTTCATACATCTATAATAGTTTATTTTTTAAGTATAATCCATGAAGAAAATAAATAACCCACTTTTAAAAGAGAAATTACGAGTTTTTCTATATTTTATTCTCAGTTTCGTGTTAGGGGTGTCAAAAATTTCTACAAAAATTCCTACAAAAATTCGGATACACATAAAGCTGCACATACTTCTTTCTCTCTCCCAAGCGATATACCTCCGCCTGCTCTAATCATGACACGTCTTAGAGCTCGTATTGTGTTAATTCCAAGTAATAAATCGTATCCAAGGGATTTTTCTTGCATCACCAGGACGTCAACTTCAGCTGTAATACCTTTCTCGGCCTAAAGTGCTGAACATTGCACACCATTAATTTTGACACCGAGAACAGGTAATTCTGCGTTCATTGTTTGGCAAAGAGCAAGGGTGGCGACAGTACCTTGTTCTTGACTAAGTTTTCCGACCAGTTACGAGATATGTGACCTAACTTATTGCAGCGAAAACATTGTAGTGTTCTGTGTGCTTGTGGATAAACCTTCATCGTACTACTTTGACTCCGGCAATCCGTAGCAAAATGGTTAGGGCCCCCACATTTTTTTTACATAGACGTCACCACTTATCAAGGCCGATAGGCCACTCAAGGATAAGGGTTAAAAAGTGTAGAGTAGTCAAAAGGACAATATAGTAATCGATAGTAATGGAAGTTCGGTAAATTTGTTAACTTAAGTGGAACGGCTCATCAGAAACTAGTTCACATTGGACTTGAAGGCAGTCATATTATAGACAGCTGGAAAGCAGGAAAACGGAAGACAATTCCACAGGCGTGCAGTTCTAAGAAAGCATGATAGCAGACAGGGCTCTCACGCATAGCGTTAGCTGGGAGGGAATCTACATTGTCTCCATAAGGTTTAGATGCTGCACGACTAGTGCTGCTGGTTCCTTAAGGATGTTTTGCGTTTCGGCCAATAACTCGTCTGTTGTTAATCTGTCAATACGTGACGACGCTTGCAAAAGTCTACTGACATCCTCAGATAAGTCCATTAAAAATGGCACAGCTTAACATTTTGTCGTTGACACCACCAAACGGTGCTGATAACTTCCATGAATCAGCTACGAAAACGTCCACTGTTTCATTGGGATATAGTCGCCGGGTAGTGAACTGCTGCCATGCAACAAAAGGATCTGTACCAAATGCTGTATATAAGTGTTAGGAGTGTCAGAAGTCGCCATTAAAAAGGAATGATGAATTAGACTCGCTATCTTTCGAATAATGTTATTCAAACCCTATTTTTTTCAATAGAAGAAGCAAAGACCAAATTTTAAAATAATAAAAAGTTTAATCGAAAAATATACAATATTTTTTTAATCGGTTTTCTTTAAAAAAGATTTCACGAAATTCAACGAATTTTAACTAAATCTAAATATAATAAATACATATAAATTCAAAAAATCACTTACCTACATAAAATACTAATGGTTCTTCCATTTTTCATTTCTAAGAATTTGTCCATATTTATATTTTATATTCCATGTACTTTTTAAATAAAATAATTTTTTAAGTAACCATTGGAAAGATCGCCATTCTGTAAGCTATTACCCGGTTTTAACGAAGCGGTGTTTCCTTGCTTTCTTGCAGTTGTCAAATACGGATTGCTAAAAGGGCCATAATTAATTATTTCAAAAACGTAAAAACAACACATATGCATGAAATATGGGTCACCATACTTGAAAAATGATCACATTAAACTTATCAGTTTTTGCCGTTTAAGCAAAATCCATTCGACCAATTTTCCGTTTTTTACTCTCTTCTAAGAAATACATGAGTTTTTGATCTAATATATTTCATTTCCTCTTTATGCAGTGATTTTTTAATTAAAAAAACATTGAATGAAACAAAAAATTGTTGTAGGTGTTCAATTTTTCAGGACAATATTTTTAAAATGTGAAGTTTCACTTAAATAAAATCAACGTGGTTATTTTTGAAAAAGGTTTTAAACTTTTGACTTTACAAATTTGCACAAAACTATTTTTGTTTTAAATTACACCATTTTATTTATTGATCTTTTATCTTCAATTGGTGATATATAAATCCGAGCGGAGAAAATTAATTATTTTCATTTTAATAGACATTTCAAAATGTGGGGGAGGGTTAAAAACCGTTTGTCTAGAATATTATATTCGGTTTATTTGAAACAGCATAAAATTTCACATTAAACCTGGAAATATTGTAAAAATAGACTCAATAGAAAATTTTTCATCGATTATTAAATTGAAAAAATTTAAAAACATTATCTCGTATAATTCAATTCATTTCATTACGTGGAAAAATGGTTGCATGAGCGCGCACATTCACTCTGTAAACACTGTTTTTTTTAAATAACAAATAATATGTCTATTATTAAAAAAAAAAACTTTACTAGTTTATTTTGTGAGTATATTCCACAAATAAATTAAACAAACCACTTTAAACAGAAAAATTTCGAGTTTTGTATATTTTATTCGTAGTTTTGTGTTAAGGGTGTGAAAAATTCCCCAAAATTCTGACATGTAAACGTCCATCGCCATGCAACAAAAGGATCAGTACCAAATGCTGTACATAAGCTCTGCTTATTTTTCTTCCCAGTCAGGTTCATCCTCGAGTTGCTGGTAGACTACATAGGCCCCTTCAGTTAAACTCAACGGAATGACTGTTGCTGGCTCCTTTTATTTTGCACAATTTGCAAATACGCTCAGCCTTCTCAACGCATTCGACAATAGACGGCTCAGCAATAGATCCATTAAATTCCAATATTAAACGAACGTCGAATCTGTCTGTTTTTTGACACCGCTTATCAAAGTCACTCGAAAATAAAATAAAACGCCGAGATAACTTATAAAATGAAAAAAGGAAAAAAAGTGACAATTCTTAAAACACTTTCTTGTTGAAACAACACACGAAAGTCTTTTTGTTTTCTTTTTCTTTTCTCAACTTGCAACAACAACTCGTGTATTCAATATTATCTTCCACCGTTCGTTCTCGGTCTAAACTGTCCAACAAAATAACAAAACTCGACCCTCATATGTTTTAGAATTCGTCCCTTTTAACAGTTACCAACTGTGAACACATATGCAAATTAATGACATACGTTCACCAACCAGCGACCTACAAATTTTTTTAAATTGTTTTTTCTTCTTTTCTACAATTCTACATTATCATTTTACACGCTAAGCAAACAGGAGGTCGTTTGCGAGAAGCACCCCCAACTTCCCAAAACCTCAAACCCAGCTTGATTTCCGTCTCCGCCGCATATTTGCTGAGCTCCCACTGGCGTTTCTGGAAAAGGCATACTCCCACTTCCAGATTCGTATCGAGCGAGTGATTGAGGCTGAAGGCGGCTACATTGAATAGTCAGCTTTACTACATACTCAAGTTATCTTAATTGATTTTTTTCAATAAAAGTATCAACATTTTTTTTTGGGGGGGGGGGTGATAATTTTATAGTTCGACCCTATACATAGGACAATATCATTAACGTTAGATTAATAAATGAAAATACATTTATATCAGAGTGGTTCCAATATGGGGGATCGAGTTAATAGCACGTTTTATTAGAAAGTAGGCATGGTCACAATAAAGGCGGAAATGTCGACGCCACCATAACAATAATAACAGTAAAAACTGGTAAAATAAAATCGATTCATTGTAATTGTTACAATATTCTTAAGAAGAAAGATTCTGTAAAAAATCTGGCAGGATTGCAGTTTACAGGGAAATCAAGGGACGCAACTCCTACCAAACTAAAAAGGACGCAAACAGAATCACCGGGGGGCACCTGTTTCAATTTTTAAATTACGAATTTTAACCGAACCTACTACACGTGGAATAATATAACAAGTTTTAAGATTTCTTTTGAATAGTTCATTTCTTTCTAATTCCTTTGTTTTTTATTCGTTTTACTTCTAAATTATTTTCTTCTTTAATTTTTTTGTTTTTACAATCTTTTATTATACTTTTATTCTTTACGTTTTTATTTTTTTTACCAAAATGAGAACTACTATCGTTGACCACGTTATGTCTACGACTGAAGTGGAAGAGCAGAAGTGGACCTATGAGCATTTGTATAATTTGCTGCCACCAAATAACGAGGTACAGTTACAAACAGCGGCCTTATTGGGACTCATACCGAATAGGAGTTTCTGCAGCTCGTGTGAGAGAGATCGAATTCTCTATAAAATCGGAGCCAAAGGGGATGGTTTTGCGTGGAAGTGTCCTGTCTGTAAGAAGGGTGGTTTGCCAAGGATGGGTTCCTTCTTACAGAGAAGTCATCTGACAATAAAGCAGATTTTAGTTATTTTGCTCAGTTGGAGCATGGAGATGCCGCAGATTAAAATTAAACAGGAAGCAAGTGTGAGTAACCATACAATCGTAGATTGGATGTCATTCATAAGAGAAGTCTGTGAACAGGACATGCTGGACCATCCCATCATGTTAGGTGGGAGAGACGAACATTCGACACCTAAAGAAGTGGAGGTGGATGAGTCATATTTTTTCCGACGAAAGTATAATAGGGGACGTGTGAGGAAGGGCGTTTGGCTTTTTGGCGCAGTGGAAAGAGGCTCGAATTTGTGCAATTTCGCAATAGTGGAAAATAGGGATCGAGATACCCTGTTTCCAATCATAAATTCATGGTGCCTGCCAGGAACAAGAATTATTTCTGACGGTTGGGCGGCTTACCAAGGACTTGATCGACTCGCTCAAGGAATTTATGAGCACGACACTGTCGTCCACGAAGACAACTTCGTTGATCCGTTGGACCCTTCAGTGCACACACAGACTATTGAAGGACTATGGTCACACGCCAAAAAACATATACGAAAGTTCGGGAATCGACAAAATATGTTCGGCTTGCATCTGATGGAATTTTTATGGCGAAAAAGAGAGAAGGGTGAATGTTTTCCACGAATCATCAGATGCATCCGCGAACAGTATTCGTTTTAAAAATTAACTGTTTAATAAAGTTCTATGTTCTTAAAATAATTCTATGTTCTTCAAATAATTCTTTCTTAAAATAATTCATAACTGTTTTTCGTTTTAAAAATAAACTGTTTAATAAAATTCTATGTTCTTCAAATAATTCTATGTTATTAAAATAATTCTTTCTTAAAATAATTTATAACTGTTTTATAAAGTTCTATGTTCTTCCTTTGTTAAAAAAATAACTTATTCAAACAGTTCATTTAAATTAACAAGAAAAAGAAAAATTGAAACAGGTGCCCACCCGGTGATTCTGTTTGCGTCCTTTTTAGTTTGGCAGGAGTTGCGTCCCTTGATTTCCCTGTAAACTGCAATCCTGCCTCATATTTTATTATAATCCGTAAAATCTGTAAATTTTCAAAGAATTCCGCCAAAATCTAAAAACAGGAAAATTGGAACCGCATGGGCGCATGTTATTCCAACAATGAAAATAACGTGATTTTTAAAATTCTATCAAAAATTAAATAATCAATTTCGTTAATTTTTTATAGACTTGTTTTTTAAAAAAGCCTATATATGAACTGAGATGATATTTAAAAAAAAATATCATATTTTGACCCCCCCACCCCACCCACCTACTCCCCATACACGTAATCATATAAGAATTTTATTTAGGGAAGGGATTTACATCTTATTTATTTTTTTTTTTTTTACATATAAAAATATACTGGAATGATAGAACACAATATATATAAACTGAGATAATATACAAAAACATTATTGATTAACTCAAACTGTGTCGGATATATGCTCGAGAGTCAAAACAATGATAAGAATATTCTCTTGTCACAGGCCTAGTTATAAAATAAAATGGGGTTCTTTTTTTTCGCTAATGTCTTTTTATTTAATCCAATATCTTAAGACTTTACTGATTATCTTTGAAATAGTACCAGAAAACTAATATTTATCTTTCAGGGGATTTTTTTTAATTTCTAAATTTAAATGTGTCAGTTTCTGACGCTGCCGTGAAAACATTTTTCATTAAAACATTTTTTTTTCATGCATCGTTGCTTGGTCACAATTAACAAATAAACACCCCCTTAAAAAATTACCCCCCCCCAAAAAAAGGTGGCCGTAAAGTGGGTGCTTATTTTACGTTAAATTAATATAGAAAAATGATCCCCCTCATTTTCACACGATAATTTTTTCATAACTGAAAAACTATTTATTTCCTGAAATTTTAAACGTTGTTTTCGTTTTCAGCGACCAGAAACACCTGAGTAGGAGTAATTTTAAATTTGAGGGTGGGACCTTTAATTAAATAGAAGCCCCCCCCCCAAAAAAAAACTAATAAAAAGAAAACAAAATTAAAAATAAAAGGAAAACAAAAACAAATTTCATTTCGATAAAAAAGAAAGAGACAAAAAAAAAATTAAAACAAATAAAGCTGTTTCATTTCATTTTCTATTTCGAAATAATTTATTTTTTTTTTTATTTTTTTTCTTCAATTTTGTTTTCTGCGAACTTGCTCTTCCGTTCGTCATCTTGAATGTTAAGTTGAGCTTGTAAAGTCAATCAATCACATTTGAAAAATCGTTTCCTTTATAAAAGCAGATAAAGTCAACCGAAAGCAGATTATAAAACAAAAACGTAAGTATTACTACATGAATTAGTATCGATTTTTGCGCATTTGCAGAATACGTTAAAAATGTAAGGGAGATAACTACATTTGCTAAGCGAATAATCCTAATGAAAATGTTGATTTATCGTTGAACATTTTTCGATGTTGATTGTTTTTTTGTTTTCATTACTGGCTTAAACATAAAAAATAACGTCACTAATCTATCAGATTTTTTGTTCAATACTGACTTAAACATAAAAAAAGGTCAATACGTAATTCTTTATGTTATTAGTGGTGGCCAATTCTGTATGCACATTCGGAAAGAAATCAAGAAAAAATGTTATCAATTCTGTACGTGAAAGCCGTTTTCACGTACAGAATTGATAACATTTTTCTTGATTTTTGTTTTTTAATGTTCCTGTGTCTGTATTGAAACGTGAAATAACAACAAAAAAAAACAACTTTTGGCTTAAAAAAAAAATATCCGCCCTTGCAGGTGGCCACAAAGTGGATGCTTATTTTACATTTAATTTATAATCAAAAGTGATCCCCCACTTTTTGAAATGGTGAAGTTTTCATATCATATAACTATTTCTCTGCGCCAATTTAAAAGTATATATCCGTTTTTAGAACCCCTAAAACTTATAAAAGTCGTTATTGTAAAGAAAAAAAAATAATTGCATAAATTAAAAATAAAAAAGCTCAATGTCTAGAATCTTTCTGACTCCAAAAATACAATGAAGACTTTTTTTCGGGTGTGCTGAAAACGAATATATACTTCAAAAGTGGCGCAAATAATTAGTTTTAATGATATGAGGAAATTACTTTTTCCAAAAAGTGGGGATCACTTTCCTATATAAATTTAATGTAAAATGAGCACCCATTTTCTGACCACATGGTGATGGGGGGGGGGCTAGCCGCTTTGGTAAATTGTTATTTACTTTCCACCTGAACAATAACCTTTAACATGACGATTTCTTTAGTTTTTCAGGTATGCTGAAAACAAATATCGAATTTAAATTTGCCACAAACAAGTAATTTTTCAGATATTAAGCAATGTAATTCTTTGTTATCAGTGGGAGCCAATTCTTTATGCATTTGAGCATACAGAATTGGCGACCACCGATAACATAAAGAATTACTTTGCTTAATATTTGGAAAACTATTTCTTTACAGCAAAATTATATGTTTATACATGCAGAAATGGTAACCATTGTTAACATACGAAATGACATGAATCACAATGTTTTCTTTATTTTTGTTCTTTAATGTCCTCGTATCTTTATTGAAACATGAAATAAAAAAAACAAAAAACTGGTACTCATGCAGAGAGTGATCCGTGCTGAAATAATAACATTATTTAAAAAAGCCATTCTTTACATGGGGAGGGGAGGGCGTTTTGTACCTATTCTGTATTTTAACCTTACAATTAAATAAAAAAAAACATAAAACTTTAATTAAACTTGGTATTACGATTTAAAAATAGCGCGGATCACTCTCTGTATTATTACTAAAAACTGTTTTAAAATAAAAAATGTGATCATTTTACATGAAATTTATTTAAAAAAAAAAACTATTTCTCTGCGCCATTTTTAAAGTATGTATTCGTTTTCAGCACCCCCAACAACTTACAGAAGTTTTCATTGAAAATTTTTCGGAGGGTTTGTAAAGATTCTAGACATTGACTTAAATATTGACCATTGTTTTTTTTTGTTATTAATGAATTAACACTCATTTTTTTAATATGCCACAGTACATATAACCTTATCAATATTTTGTTATTGGTACTGAACTATACAGTGCATATAACCTTATCAATATTTTGTTGTTGGTACTAAACTATACAGTGCATATAACCTTATCAATATTTTGTTGTTGGTACTGAACTATACAGTACATATAACCTTATCAATATTTTGTTGTTGGTACTGAACTATACAGTACATATAACCTTATCAATATTCAGTTGTTGGTACTGAACTATACAGTACATATAACCTTATCAATATTCAGTTGTTGGTACTGAACTATACAGTACATATAACCTTATCAATATTTTGTTGTTGGTACTGAACTATACAGTGCATATAACCTTATCAATATTTTGTTGTTGGTACTAAACTATACAGTGCATATAACCTTATCAATATTTTGTTGTTGGTACTGAACTATACAGTGCATATAACCTTATCAATATTTTGTTGTTGGTACTGAACTATACAGTACATATAACCTTATCAATATTTTGTTGGTACTGGACTATACAGTACATATAACCTTATCAATATTTTGTTGTTGGTACTGAACTATACAGTACATATAAGCTTATCAATATTTTGTTGTTGGTACTGAACTATACAGTGCATATAACCTTATCAATATTTTGTTGTTGCTACTGAACTATACAGTACATATAACCTTATCAATATTTTGTTGTTGGTACTGAACTATACAGTGCATATAACCTTATCAATATTTTGTTGTTGGTACTAAACTATACAGTGCATATAACCTTATCAATATTTTGTTGTTGGTACTAAACTATACAGTGCATATAACCTTATCAATATTTTGTTGTTGGTACTGGACTATACAGTACATATAACCTTATCAATATTTTGTTGTTGGTACTGAACTATACAGTACATATAACCTTATCAATATTTTGTTGTTGGTACTGAACTATACAGTACATATTACCTTATCAATATTCTGTTGTTGGTACTGAACTATACAGTACATATAACCTTATCAATATTTTGTTGTTGGTACTGGACTATACAGTGCATATAACCTTATCAATATTTTGTTGTCTGGTCGCAACAAGTAATATCTCGTCCATCACTGTAAGCATGTTTGTTCCATTTTACATTTGACCATTTTCATCCACATCTTTGAATCTAAAAATTTCCTGATCTCCCTCTTGTTCCCTAATTATATCTAAACCCAATAGAGGATTTGTGACAGACATTGCCCTAATCGCATGATTGTTGACATCTGTGTACAGTCTGTAGTCCTTCTCAGGCTCTGGATAAATCATTATAACAATATCTGTGAGTTTCATTTTTACGCCATTGAAAGCAGGATGATGTGTCGTCCCATTGAAACTTCGCATATTTCCTTGTCACACAGACTTAATGGCTCAGCGATCTCGGATTTTTTTTTATAAATCGCTAATAATATGACATCATACTGATGAAAGTTCTGAGTTGTTTCACAGTAGTTTGAGTTGAAATCAATTTTATCACTTTGACTTTATCCATGTCTGGCTATATGCCGCGTTCACTTACTTTACCCCCCCCCCTAGATACTGTACTTCTCTCCTAAAAAAATCACACTTCATAGCTTTCACCCTAAGGTTGTGCTTAGGTAAACTGTCTAGTACCCTATCTATGTTATCTAAGTTACATCATACATATATATATATATATATATATATATATATATATATAACAAAAGCTAACTAAGTTATATCATATATATATATATATATATATATATATATAACAAAAACTAAGACTTCAAAGAATGGGTTGATACCAAAGAATAGTGTATTTCATTGTTAGTTACAATGAAATACACAATTTTTTGGTATCAAACATTATGTCGTTTGAAAATTTTCTCAAGAACAGCCTTTCTTCAGACTTATGGAATAAAAACATTTTAACAATAAAACATTATGGAAACCATTCCCCTTATAAGGAAAAGAAAACAAGCGAAACTATTTTACCTATATCGCATCCTTGCAAAGTATTTTTTTTTTAATTTATATATCTACGTATTTTCGTATCTCGATTTAAAAATGTTCAAACTAAATATCATACGATGTTACCATTAATTACCTATGTCCATTTAATATGTTTTATTAATACTATTCATTGAGTTTTTAAATTAAATTTCTTTATTTAAAAGTTTTGTTTTTAATTAATTCGGACTAATCAACTAATTAAACCGTTGCGATTCTATGTTACTTCCCTATCAGGAATTTGCTTTGTTTTTTTACAAAAATATCGGTTAACCTATTTATGTATTTAAGAAAACTTTTTGTTTAAAACTTATTCAATAAGGAAATAAAGTTTAACATTACTTTATACTTAGTTCAATTTTTCAATTCTTTATTTAAAATTTAGGATCTCAATCTATTTTTTATTTTTATTTTCTTTCGTTCTTTTCGATTAAGATTTATGATTATCGGATTTTTTAGATGTAAAAATGGAGATACTTCTGTAAGTTCGAAATTTTAAAGGTTTAGTTGAAATTATAAGTTACCAAAATCCTAATATGTATTCATGACGATGAAAGAGAAGTAACTAAAACCGTTCGATGTTTATAGTTTTGTAAATTCCTATGATTCATTTATTAATCAAACAAATCCAATTAAAACTAGGCTAACTTATTCAAAATATAAGTTTGTAAAGCATATCTTTAGTTTTGTAAATTCCTAATATGCATTTATGATTCATTTATTAATCAAAAAAATCCAATTAAAACTAGGCTAACTTATTCAAAATATAAGTTTGTAAAGCATATCTTAACCAAGATACTAATTTTATTACTATAGATTTTACCTACGTTTGCCATCCAACCATAATTTTCTGAGGTTATGCATGACTCTAATACAAAATAACAATAAGGAATTTTATTGATCTAGAAATGGTATCAACTATTTTACCATCAATATGACTAAAATTGTGTTCCCAGTTTTGAAACAATATTGTTAATCCTTATTATAGATCTAAATTTCTTATCTAGTAATCTATCTAGTCTTTATTTCTAAAAATCTAAATTTCTATCTAAATTATCTCATCTAAATTTCTTATCTAGTAATCTATCTAATTTTTATTTCTAAAAATGTGTTTCTAGTGTAGAATATTAAATTCCAGATTTGCTTGCTAGATTTGAATCATTCATCACATCTAATTTACATCATTCTTAGCTATTTAACTCTATTTTAACTTTGGTCTTGCACCCAAGAACCTTTATTTTTCTCAGCATGTTTTTACCTCAACTACATTTAAGACATGATAGCAAAAATCTATTCATGTGAAGACATCCCTGTATAGCATCCAGCCTTTTATTTAATATTTCTACTTTACAATTCACTATGTAGAATCCACTATGTAGAAGGCTTCCAATAAACACAGATTACACCTTTTTGATTTCCCAGGTTTATACTTACTACCCCTTTCTACTATTGATGATTTCAATTCAAAATCTTTTTGTTTCTATGAAGTTCCCTGACCCAATCACCTAATGCAGTTGTGTTCCTCTTTTTATTTCTAATGTTGATTCTTGTACCATCTCCCCTTCAATCATCAACACCTTCTCTATTAGTTTCCGTCTCCGGTTTATTTTGAAAGATACAACCAACATGGTGTCTGTATCTTTTCTTAAAAACGCACACTGTGGCCCTAAGATATACCTTCAATCATTAACACCTTCTCTATTAGTTTCCGTCTCCCATTCATTTTTGAAAGATACAACATGGTTTCTGTATTTTTTCTTAAAACCCCACACTGTGGCCCCAAGATATACCGTCTTAATATTATCAGCCTTAATCTCACATTTGTACACTATTTCCGAGGTTAAGCATGTGCCACCCAAAAAAACACGTTCATCCGATACTGGCTTATTATTATTCCTAATATTGCTTATTCTCCTGTTATTATAGTGTTGGCTAAGTTGGCAGAGGTGGATACAGATAGTTTTACTGAGTTCCTAATAATTATTTTGCTTAATCTATTGTCAATCTATTATCAATTGTTCTACAAAATTCCATAGGTATATTGTTTTGGATATGCTCGCTAAACGGTGGATTTTTTATTGCAGAAGTGGAGAGCCATGTATTTTACAGCTGTGCTGTTTTTAGGTCTCTGTAACAGCTACATGGTATGCAGCTGATGATCCCCATTTATGATTTAACAAATTTAGCGGTTTTTTTTTTTCATTTTAGAAGTTTCTTATGAAAGTGCTAAATTCACGATAAGTTAAATTTTTTTTCAGGTATTTTATACTACATTTTTTACTCGAAGCTTCTTTAGACTTTATATTGACTATGCTATGATATGTTGCTATGATATGTTTCTATGATATGTTGCTATGGTTAGAGTGCTTGGTAAAATTTGGTTGTAAGTTGCATACTCTGGAACGCTGAAGTTTCAATCCTCAGTGAGATTGAAAATAAAATTTTAAATTACCTAAATATTTTATACAGTCATCGCTAACAACACAAATATTTTATACAGTCATCGCTAACAACACAAGAGAATGTTATTTCCAGGTTCTATTCAGATTGATGTATAGATTTCTTAGTTAAAGAGAAAGTTTTCGGGAAAATACACCTGAATTTAATTAAATATTTGAAAAAAAATTTCTTCATAATATTTAAAAAATTATACTCGTTTTATTTTGAATTTTATTTATAAGCAATGTTTTGTATATTTTAATAAAATCAAGATAATTCATTTTTACCACGTTTAATGTGTTTTTCAATTTCATTTTATTTTCAGAATTTTCAACAAAAATCCATTAATGGATAAGAAGGACCTTTCTTCATTGATGATTTAAAAAGATTTTAAATAATTATAGACTTCGTCGTATAAATTTTATAAAGTTGACATTAGCAGTGTCCCTATCATCATACATGACGTTGCACATACATTTTGTGGAATCAGATGCAAGGAAAGATGGGAGAGAAACCTCATTTTAGTGAAGTACGTGGTTCTTCTTTTGCATGGAAGTCAAATTGTGAAGTGTGTGGTTCTTTTTTTGAAAAAAAGTCACGTTTGTTGCGTCATATTAAAACACATACAGGAGAAAAACCACATACTTGTGAAGTATGTGGTTCTTCTTTTGCAGAGAAATCAACTTTGCTGAGTCACATGAAAACACATACGGGTGAGAAACCACATTCTTGTAAAGTGTGTGGTTTTTCTTTTGCAGAGAAGTCAAATTTGGTGAGTCATACGAAAACACATACGGGAGAGAAACCTCATTCTTGTGAAGTATGTGGTTCTTCTTTTACACGAAAGTCAGATTTGTTGAGACATATAAAAACACATACGGGAGACAAACCATATTTCTGTGAAGTATGTGGATCATCCTTTGCACGGAAGTCAAATTTGCTTGGTCATATTAAAACACATACGGGAGATAAACCACATTCTTGTGAAGTCTGTGATTCTTCTTTTGCAGATAAGTCAAATTTGGTGCGCCATATGAAAACACATACGGGAGAAAAAACACATTTTTGTGAAGTATGTGGTTCTTATTTTGGAAGAAAGTCATGTTTGTTAAGTCATATGAAAACACATACAGGAGAGAAACCACATTCTTGTGGGATATGTGGTTCTTCTTTTGCATGGAAGTCAAACTTGTTGAGTCATATTAAAACACATACGGGAGAGAAACCTCATTTTTGTGAAGTATGTGGTTCTTCTTTTGCATGGAAGTCAAGTTTGTTGACTCATAGGAAAACACATACGGGAGAGAAACCACATACTTGTGAAATATGTGGGTCTTCTTTTGCAATAAAATCAGGTTTGTCCCATCATATGAAAAGACATACTGGAGAAAAACCACATTTTTGTGAAATATGTGGTTCTTCTTTTGCACAGAAATCAACATTGTCGAGTCATATGAAAACACATACGGGAGAGAAACCACATTCTTGTGAAGTGTGTGGTTTTTCTTTTGCAGAGAAGTCAAATTTGGTTAGTCATATGAAAACACATATGGGAGAGAAACCACATTCTTGTGAAATATGCGGTTCCTCTTTTGCACGAAAATCAACTATGTTGAGTCATATGAAAACACATACAGGAGAGAAACCACATTTTTGTGAAGTATGTGGATCCTTTTTTGCACGGAAGTCACATTTGTTGGGTCATATGAAAACACATACGGGAGACAAACCACATTCATTTTAATATGTATTTTCGCATGGACATCACATTTGAGTAATATTAAAACATTATTGTTAAGTATGTGTTTCTTCTTTCGTCCATAAGTCAACTTTGTTGAGTTATATGAAAACACACACAGGAAACATTCTCTGATGGTCTTCCGAAATGCAAAATCACAAAATGGTATACTAGCATCACGAAAAAGCAGCCAGCACGACAACCTTTATCAAAAACCGGTTGTTAATTTTTTTTACAAAATCGTCTTACAAATATGATTGAATGAGAAAATAAATCTGCTAGAGAATCACCTTTAAGTGTTGTTAAAAATGCTCCAGAACATCCCTTATCAAAAATTGAGAAAATGGACCAAACAATAGCGTTACAGGTATTTCTGTATTTATTTACCCGGAAATAAGGAAGCTTTTTAAAGATGATACTTTCACTATGATCAGAACAAAATTATAATGACTGTTCACGATCAAATTTTGATAACCAATGAAGGTGAGTGATGTCAGCAATGACAAGTGCACTTTGTATCATACAGAGCTATTTAACATCGAGCTGTAAGGTTCTGCTAAAGGACAGATACTATACAATCGAATACAGTGGAGTGTGTAAATATATTCACATGACAATCTGTAAAATGTTTGATATTGGATGCCACAGCAAGTCCCAGGAACAAGTTTAACATGTCATGCACCATCGACTCTTACTCCGATTCCTACAGCTATTAAACCCGACCATATGATATGGGACAAGAAAGGGAAAAAAGCAACCTTAGAAGTTTATGTTTTCAATAATATTTGGTTAAACAGAGTGAGAGGGAAAATAACGAAATACTAACATAAAAAAGAATCTGAAATATTTGGAAAATCTCGATTTCAGTAATTATAGGAACAACTGAAATTAGTTAAAAGAATTTTTTTTAATTCCTTGAAAATATACCTGGTGAACCAAGTGCAAGAGAGATTCAAACCATTTCACTAAAAGAGACGGCAAGAATCTTAAAATGATTTCTCGGTTGAATTGTATGAGATAAAGCCTGAAAGCCTGGCATCCGATAGGATGCGCCATCTCTAGCTTAACCGAAATAATTAAATAAAATAGGAGATAACTAGATTCCTGTGACGTATGTAGTTCTTTGCATAGAAGGAACATTTGTTGTGTCATATGCAAAAACATATGGAAGACAAAAGAACTTTTATAGAACATCCAAATATCTATGTATTGCATATAGAGTTCAAATATCTATGTATTGCATATAGAGTTCAAGCATGTGCTCCAGGTAGGGAGCCCATTTATTTCTGAGAACTTCAAGTGAAGTAAATTGAAACAAAATAGACAAAAGTATATGAAAATAATATTTAGACACAATGCCTAGTAGACCAAACTTTAGCAATGAAATGATAACAAGGATAATAACTGAAAAATAAATCTTCCACCTCTAAAACACGACAATCTTTCAAGTTGATTGCACATGACTATGTACGTAATACACCTTCTAACATTTACTCTATTTGCTTCAGGCCTGTTTTTATTCACCAGTCTCATTTGCATAGAAATGGTGTTGTGTAGCAGGATACTTATTATGACACATACATAATGGGTTCATGTATAATGACGATGATTATAACATTATTCTTTGAACATCGTTACGATGATAAATACAGAGGGAGACATTTATATCTGACTGGGATGATATGATGCAACAGTTATTATCAAAGGAAGGGGAGGAGGTACTTCACTTAACATGGATGATGGAAGGGACACATAAATTGAATGGAGTTACACAATGTTCGTTAAAATTTACCTTTTTGTTGTAAGGAATGACAACACAAGACAACTTACAAAACATAGTTGGTTCTTTATTCGTCTGATCGACTGGTAGATGACGTCAAGAATTCAAACTTGTATATACATGGTCTAATGTTCTACCCTCTCGCTTCTAAAGGGGCTCTCCTCTCCAACTGACTCATCAACTCTTGACTTCCAACTCTCTCTGTCTGATCAACTGACTCCTAGCTCCTATATTGAGAAACTCCTTTGTTTATGACGTCAGAGGTGTGTTTACTTTTCACGTAGCTTTACATATGTTTATCCCAAACACTTTTGGCAAAGAAACGAATCCTCAATTCTTTCTAACCCATTTTTAATCAATATAACTTAACTCGCATTGTGCATTCATTTACTGACACATTTACTATCATGATTTCTAAACAACAGACAATCGACTTTTCCGATATAAACAATTTAATTATTTCTAATAGAATTAACATAGACTTAATTTCTTACATTTCATTTTTTTCATTGTCTTTAACACTTGCCTAGTATGTCTCCCTAATTACATGATAAGGGACCCTTTTTTCATGTAACATCCTGACGTCACCCATAAACCCAACTGTGTATAAGTATTTTACACTTTTGTTCTATTTTTTGTTAAACAACCAACCCTTAGATGCACGTTGACATGCTAGCCAAGTAAGTTTCGATTTTTCCTTCAAAGTAAAATAAGAAAAACTGAAAAGTCATATTTTTGTCATGTATGTAGCTGTTCTGTTTTATTAAGTCAGCTTTAGACAAACATGTGAAAACACACTTGTTCTGTTTAAGATATTGTGACATCTGGTATACTTCATCCACATCAAGAACTAAAATGATAACATTTAAAAAGAACATTCAACCTTTATGCCAAAGTCACGTCTTAACTTTTATACATTTAATACATTTCAATAAAACGTCTATTTTCTATTCAATATTCATGTCTAAATGTCAATTTAAGGTTTTAGCCTTTTATCATTGTTGTGTTTATAAAATATTTGCAAGATTTTTAAATAGGAGGAACGTTCAATAAGTAAGGACTCTGAATCACTTCCGTTTGTCTTATCTAGTTAGCAATATTTCATATGCAATGATTTATATCTCTATGTATTACATGGAAAATTACAACACTGAACTAATTGTGAATACCTGTATGTCATGACATCTGTAGCAGTAACACTTAGATCTGGTTGGTCTCCATCTGTCATTGATGAGGCAATTGTCAGCCATTGTGAGTCTATTTTTTTAAGATCCATCCTTGACGTTTCGCCAAATAGCCTAAAAGGCAATGATTAGTGCAGGGTCTGTGAAAATTATGAATTTTTAGACTAGAAACAAAAACGTGTCAAGAAAGGACGTCACATCATTATTTTGTAAAACTTTGGCATTTGAAATTTCAATATTTCATAAAATCTGTAGCAGTAGCACCTGAATATGGTTGCCTTCCATCTGTAATTAATGAGGCAACTGTAAGCCATGGTGAGTTTATCTGTTTTGAAGATCGATGCTTGACTATTCGTCAAATCGCTTGAGTACCATGATTTGCAGGAGCTTTAGCAACATCAGACTCGCATTCTTATATGACCTAAATGAAGAGGACACATTTCTTGGTAAAGTTTACCACGATTCTAGGACCTTACGCCACCCCATTTTTACATTAACAATTTTGGCATTGTGAATTTCAATATTTCATGAAATTTGTAGCAGCAGCACCTAAATCTGGTTGTCTTCCATCTGTCATTTATGAGGCAACTGGTAGCCATGGTGAGTCTATCTGCTTTGAAAATCCATGCTTGACTATTTGCCAAATCGCTTAAGTACCACAATTTGCAGGAGCTGCTGGCAACGTGATGCATTCTTTAAGAACCAAAATTCTATAAACTGAATGGAGATGAGAGATTTCCTGACAAAGTTTATCACAATTTATACCATCCGATTTTAAGCCAGAAAGTTGTTTTTGAAAGGAAAGCGTTTTTCAGGTGACGCAGCTTGATTTTAAAATTTTCGTTTCGTCTACAAAATGTCCCAAGAGATGCATAAAACGATGCAATAAAATTGTAACTCCATGATGTTCTTATAAAAAAATAACTAATAACTGTGCCAATGTTTGTTCTACTTATATGAGAAATTAGATCAGAGCATTATGTATCATTTTCTGTTGCAGTTTCAGGATATCGAGAAAAAAATCAACAATTATTAATTGATTAGCCATATACAGCCTCGATGTAGATAGTAGGTTGTGTAGCAGTATAGTTTGTGGGCTGTTTTTTTTATATTATGTGAACGAATCTTTCTACATAGAATAATTGATCTGTTATTATCAGATGAAAATACTGTGTGAAGTGTACTTCTACTAAACTAAACACTTCTCCCGTATCTAAATCAGTCAGCATCAAAACATCAACAACACCGACCGTTTAAATGCGCCCATCCAAGTCACCATCGATATGACACAACATTTGGTATTAAATCATTTCTGGACTTTTTCCTAAATGAAATTAACAAAATGTTAGAAACGACATTTTCACTAACTTTGCATTAAATAGATTTTTCCGCATGTGCATGAGATGAAGGCATGTATGTGAGTTATTAAAGATTCCTTTTTGACTCTTAACCTCTTTCAGCCAAAGACAGACAGATAGTTGTCGGTGGGGCATTAGAATACGCCGACTGCCCCCTGCCCCTGCAGAGGGTAAAAGTCCCTCAATGGGGGTCCTGGATATGACCTTAAACTATATCCAGTGGTGAGGCCCCAGCTTGTGGGCTTTGGGGAGTGTGGACCCACCCTTTAATTACCATTGCTCCCAGGTCCACTCTGACCCGAAGTGGTAGTACCTGTTAGGGTCCCAACTATGGGTTGAATAGAAACCGGCGTGAAAACAACAAATATATTCTATTAAAAGAAAATTCTTCAAAATCTTTGGATTTGGCATTAAATAACCCGAAAACAAAACCAACCAGCAGACAGATAGGGTTGATATGTCGTAAAACAAAAACAACCAACCAACTCTTTGCCTCCTTCGGCCAAAGACAGACAGAGAGTTGTTGCTTAGCACGCGTTCTTGATAATTTTGGCTGAACAAGTTTGAAAAATTTGAAGAAATCTGATTTTATTTCCCAAGACACTAGTTATTCGGGCTTTGTTAATTTGACTTAATGTAACATTTTAATGTTCAACAAAATTTCATACACGGTTTTTCATAAATGTGTGGTTTGAGTTGTCCCCCTTTGCAAATTGGCTGTTTGGAGGAATGGAAAACTAGATGGCTCTGGTTAAGCAGGCGAGAAGAGCGCAGAGAGTTAAACGACGGTTGGAAGAAGTGACGGTGAATTCTTTTTGTGACCTTGAATTATTTTTGGACGTTGAAGAGCTCCACCTTTTGGAAGGAACAGCTGTGTTTTATATATATTTTTTAAATCTCTTTTTTCTACTTCACTACAAAATGCATAATTTTTTCTCACTTGCGTTTTTGACTTCAAGCGATCAAGATTATTGTTTTATAGTCAATTTAATTATTGTTCCTGACTTGCTGTGATCGCCCGGTGGTTGTTGACTCTTAGTCCTCACTTTAATAAAAGTACTGATGTAGTAAAACATAATTAAGATTTGCTGGGTTTCAAATTTTTTATTTAAAGAAAAATGGTTGATAAGAGGAAAGACCAATATCTAATTAACTAATTACTTCTTAATCACTTTTTACTAAGTTAGTCTAAACGATGGGAAGTGAGATACGCTTACGGCCAGACATCGAGGTTACAATGACATAGATTCTCTCTACATTTTCAGAAGCATTTCCCTTCTTTGCCATATGTGACAATTGTACCAACTGCAGCACGGTATACTTCTGTTTGCTGACAAGTTATCCTTAGAGGTACTATTCTTCCCTCGCCAAAATTCATACGAAATTATCATAGGCGTATGGTCCCCATATATAGCATTAAGAGTGTTATTTTTCCAGTTCAAATAAATTGTCTAAGGTTCGAAATATTTTGAGTGAACACGGTCTTGGGGGAAAACAAATAAATGAAACAGCGGAAAGCTGAACTGGCCTTCAGTCAACCTTCATTTCTGCACCTGCATATTCACTTAGCAAGTCAAAGTTTTGATTGACATCGCTAAATTTGAACGCTTTTCACTTCCTATGGCTTCGTAGCGGTAAGATGTCACGTTTTCGTTCACTTTTTCCGTCTTTGCGTCACCGCATCATGTGTTTGAGCCTGCCTGACTACTAACACTGTTTTTCTGTTACACCTTCAACACAAGGGCAACGCCGGTAACCCCTGCTAGTTTAATTTAAATGGAAAGACAAATTCCATAAGATATAATGCTATAGATGAATTCTTATCTTTAATTCTAGTTTATTATTTAGTTAGAAATGTTTCTTTTAATACAATTACTTGCTTGGAATTTTTAATTATTATTGTCAGAGACTGTGGTACTATCGGCACTCCCTTAAACCTGACAGCAACTAAGATGATAAGATGCAAAGATATCCACTTTCTGATGTGATACTTGTTAATTGTTGGTATAAAGAATAGATCCAGCCAAACTGTGGAGCAAGTTTTAGTAGCTTTATCAAAAAGAAAAGCTAAGCCGGTAATGTAAGTGAGAAGAGGTGAATATTTTGTGCAATACTATAACATTAGTTCTGTGTGTTTTTTGTTTGTTTGTTTTTGTATGGTGTGTTATGTCCTTGCTTCATAGTGTGGGATCAGTTCTTGTACCGTGAGGGTGTTTTTAGAGTTCTCTCAAATTTAGTTGGAAGTAAGCCATACTTGTTTTTGTCTGGTAGAGATGTGTTTATATTTGGTTACTTGATTTCGTCCCTGAACCTCTGGTTTGGCTGTATTAGCTATGGTATGTTCGATGATTCCGCATGTAACTCGTTGCGCTGGTCTTCGTTGTCTGGTTCTGACAGGCTGGGTAGGGTGGTTGGTATCGGTCTACCAAATAGTATTTCAGATAGTGGTGGAAGTTTGCTGTCTAGTGGTGTTGCCCTGACCTGTAGCAGAGCAAGATGGGTGTCAGTTCTCTCGCTTTGGCACTTTTTTAATAATTGACTTAATGTGTCTCCCTGCCTCTTCACGAAGCGATTGCATATTGATTCGAGCTTCTCACATGTCTGATTCCATAGGTAGTTATGAAACTTTGGAAAGCGTGTCCAAGGTGCTGGGTGCCATTGTCAGTCAGGATTTCATCTGGAAGACCAAAAAGCGAAGTATCATATTTAATTTTGTCTGCCACTGCCTTGTTGGTTACTAGCATAGGCATTTTGTCGACGATGGGATACTTAAAGTATCTATCGACAATAAGCAGGAAGTGCTGTCCATTGATTTCGAATACGTCGGATGCGATGAATTTCCAACGCTGAGAGATAATATCATGTGGGAAAAGTGATCAGTACCTGTGAGCATTCTGGTGTTCTTGGCAAAGCGCGTATGACCTGCACATCTTCACAATACCATTCTTATATTGACCCAGTACACACTTTCTCTGATGAGCCTGCGTGTTTTAACTCTGCCTGGGTGGAGCTGGCATTTTTGTTCATTCTCACATTTTATGATCGAATCTGCAATAAATGCAAGAGACAAAATCATTTTGCAGATAGATGTCCTGCTAAAAGAATAGTACAGAAAGTGCACCAGTGAGGCATCTTCTACAGATGATGAGAATCATGAAATTAATTGACATTCCTAGGACACAAAATATCCAGTAGAGGGGTTGAACCTGATGACAAAAAATGCAAAGCGATCATGAACATGCCAGATCCAGCAAACAACACAGAACTCCAGCGTTTTCTAGGCATGATAAATTACTTAGAAAACTTCATTCCTAACTTATCAAATGAAGCTGCACCTCTTCGCCTCTTGTTGGAAAAAGATAATATGTGGTCTTTTGATAAACCACAGAAAGAAGCTGTTCGACGACTAAAATATTAGTTACACAGAGTCCAACATTAAAATATTTGACCCAGCACTTCCCATCAGAGTATGATGATAGGCCCCGTAATAAGTTTCAATTCATATGTGGAAATATATAATTATTTCAAACCTTTTTAAATCATCAATGGAGAAAGGTCCTTCTTATCAATTAATGGATTTCTTTTATTATTACACATTCTGGAAATTAAAAAATTTTAAAAATACATCACATGTGGCAAAATAGAATTGTTTTAATCAAAAATATCCAAAACATTATTAATGAAATTCCAAATAAAATGACAATAGCTTTTGAAATAAAGATAGGGAACAAATCTTTCTTCAATTGATTATTTATATTTGGATTCTTTAGAATAATGTTCTCATCTTGGCTGTTATTTTCACAACGTTTTTTATGTTACCTCCGATCATATTCAGGTGTATTTTCTCGAACTTGGAAACTTAATCTATTATTAATAATTAATGGTTCCCATATGTTAAACACTATACTTTGTATGCTTAGTAGTCGATCATCACCAGATTATGTGATGTTCTTTAATTCATTTTATTCTTCACTGTTCTTCTTTATCTATAATTCTTACTTCATCCCATATAAATGTAGCTGGTTTCCTATTTCCATTCATCTATTTTCTGCCAAAATTTATTTTTCAATCACTCCGCATATTACAGCTTCTCAGTGTTTTTCTAACCTTACTCTTAATGAATGACATGACTTACATTTGCATAATTTCACATATTTACATGATTTTTGCAGTACATATTAATTTTACTCTGTGTTGTAGGAACAGACTGATACTTAAAAGATCTCAAGAAATATTTAGGGTGTTATGAGAGTCTTTTAATGATTTTTCAATCCACATATTACAGTATTTCAGTGTTTTTCTAACCTTAGTCTAAATGAATGACATGGTTCCTTTAAGTTATTTTATTCTTTACTGTTCTTCGTCATATATAATTTTTAATTCATCACATAAGGGTAGATTATTTCCGTTTTCCATTCATATTCTGCCTTAAAAGGTATCAAGAAATATTTAGGGTGTTATGAGAGTCTTTTAATATATCAAGAAATATTTAGGGTATTATATATTATATATATTATTATTATAATTATTGTGTTATGAGAGTCTTTTAATGATGGTGACCCTACGTAGAATCACATGATTTGGAAAATAAAATTCTATTTTCAATCTCACTGAGGATTGAAACGTCAACATTCAGGAGCATGTAACTTACTACTGGACTTTACCAAGTACTCTAACAATAGCAGCATGGATCGTAGCAGACAATCATAGTATATGCATGTGTATATAAAGTCTAATGAAAGTTGTAGTAAAAAAAACGTAAAATAAAAGAATGCACTATAAATTCCTGACAAAAAACTAATTTTTACTAATCACAGATCTGGCACTTGCATCACAAGCTGACTTCTAAAAGGTTACAATTACAAAAGATAATTCAACTATATAAGGATAAAATAAAAGGTTACAATTACAAAAGATAATTCAACTATATAAGGATAAAATAAAAGGTTACAATTACAAAAGATAATTCAACTATATAAAGATAAAAAATATATATAAGGATAAAAACACGATAAAATTGTTAAATCGAAAATCAGCTGCCTTCCATGTATCATGTTGTAGAGATTTAAAAGATAGACAGCTGTAAAATGTATGTCTCTCCAGTGGCAAATCCGACTTCTGAAACACCAAAATGTAGAAACAATACAGTTACTATTTATATTAATATATAAAAAAATGAAATATTAATAATATATATGAGTACATTTTATATTAATAAGATTATAAGATCTATTCTGCGACATGTTAACTAGCATATAAATTTTATGATAATAAATATGCATAAAAATTACCAGACAAGCAAATATATATGTGTGTGTGTGCATATATATATATATATGGATTTATAAACACTTTTTACTTTATGTATATGCATATATATATATGCATATATATATGCATATATATATATGCATATATATATATATGCATATATATATATATATGCATATATATATATATATGCATATATATATATATATATATATATATATATATATATATATATTACTATTTCTATATATAATCTATTATTTATCATTAATGGTTCCCATATGGTGTTCAACAGTATACTATGTATTCTTAGTAGTAGATTATGCTTTGTTCCTTTAAGCCATTTTAGTCTTCTTCTCCCTCTATAATATTGACTTCATTATATAAGCTTTGATTATTTACCTTTTCCATTCATCTATATTCTGCCGTAATTGATTTTTCAGTCACTCCACATATTGATGAATGACATGACTTACATTTGTATACTTTTCCACATTTACATGGAATCTCTTACTCATGATTTTTTTTGCAGTACGTATTGCTTTTGCTCTGTGTTATAGGAAACAGACTGTTACTTTCTTTAAAGATATCAAGAAAAATTTTGGTTGTTATGAGAATCTTTTAATGATGTTAACGGCAAGTGGAATCACATGACCTAGAAAGTAAAAGAGACAATACTTAAATTCTTTGGTGTCACATCTGCAAAAACAGGTCACATATATAGCCCAGAGAAAAGGGCAAAAGACGAGACAGCTGGCAATCAACATCGTACAAGCATGGCTCCATCTACTCACGTTCCGGTCAACACTCTATCTCTAGCTGGGCTCACCCATATTAAAAAGTAAATAAACCAAAAATTTTAAAGTATTCTTTTTACAAAAACGAAGCATACAAGTTTTTTGCTGACGAAACATCGACTGTGCAGCATAAGTCTCATTTGTTGCTTTAACACAGAATAATTAGAGCGGTGGTATTCGATTGTTTTAACCTCGTGTTCCTGCTAAAAAACTGATATATATATATATATATATATATATATATATATATATATATATATATATATATATATATATATATACACTTTAGAATTGAAATAGGCAGTTGGGTCAGTAACAAGACCGACAAGATATGGTGACAAATAGAACAAGAGCAAACTAATGCACATAGACGATAACATGAGCACATCAAAGTCTTTTTTTCAATGAGGGAAAGAATTATAGAACTCTAGTAATAAGGGAACAGAGGTGTCAGTAATAATGTTTTAAAAACATTGAGACAGGTACCTGAACTATATGATAAAAAGTTAGTTTAAGTACAGCTAATTGGAAGAGGGTCTGCTCAATTAATATTACGGATAGAAAGCCAGTACTTCTTTGTTGCAGAGAACCTCAACAGAAGTGTGATATTAAGCTACGACTAGCTTAAGAAAAAGGCTTATGATATCCTTTAATATAGGAGCGATAAGAATATTTGATGAATATATAGCTATGGAAGATAATGCTCAAATTTAGCACAAAAAGTTAAGTTAAAACACCAGCATCTGCATACATGCATGTCTTGTGCGGCTTTTAGAATTAGTAAAAGATGAGAATTTGAAATAGAACAAAAAATCGTAAGTTAATGCAGTTGTAAAGGTTGAAGGGTCTCGTAAGTTTTCTTTGCTTCCAATAAACAAAACCAACCAAACATTCCCCTTGGGAAGAGGCTGCCAAATAGTTAAATCTAGTGTGACTTGTAATATTACCGAGAATACCATGCTTGATGAAAAAAATAATGAGATCCCCGAGAATAAAAGTATCTGGAGAATTTAACTTGGAAGTTTATAGGTTGCTGAAGCAAAATAGACATTTGTTCATTAAGGAGTATAATAACTTGGAGATGCATATCGACACTGGAATGTATGAGTCCATACTGAGACTAGAAACCTGAGGATGCAACAATCTCCAATGCATTTTTTTTCCTTTTGAAATCTGAGAAAGCAACAATGCAGGCGAGCGATCTCCTTGTTTTCCTTTTGCTAAACTGGCATTAGATATTTTTAGTGGCGTTCATCGATATAGTGGTTGGCCGTTTTAGGATGATGCATGATGTCTAAGTGAAAAAGGTCAATGACATTTAATGAAAGAAAACATTCTTGGAAAGAAGAAATTATTGATAATAAAACTGTAAAGAGTCGCAAAATTGTACATACATTTGATATTAGTACAGACTGCAGCTACAATGTATAAATGGATAGGGAACTAGAGAGCGTTGAGGCTGAGGGAGAACGGAAAATGTGAATGTTTTTTTTTGAAAATAGAGAAGGAGGGATGCCACATGTTGAAGGTGCACAAACATGAAAGCACGCATGACAGCTGGTAGCAAACACACTGAACTCTATGGCACAAGCAGATTTTGAAGGTGAGCGCAGCTGCAAAAAAGCAAGTCACATATATAGCTCAGGAGAAAATCAACATAACACATGCATGGCTCCATCCACCCACTTCTGGTTCACACTCTTCCTCCCTAGCTGGGTGCATGCATATAAGGAAGTAAGGAAACAGAAAATAAGTTTTTATATTTTTATTAAAAACCAACGTGTACAAGCTTTTTTCTGACAAAAATCGACTGTGCAATATACGTTTTTCTTGATCGCAATGTATGAAAATGAATTTGCTGTTTCCTCCAGCACACTGCTCAGTCATTTTGAACGAATATCAAATTGAATATATATCTTCTGTATTCCATTATTCTTGCTTAACTAAGTAAGTTTTGAAAGTGTAAATAAGGTGGTAGACATCCGTTTGGAAGGATCACAGTGAAAACCGTAAATAACGTGCAACTAAGCTTAATATAAATCAAATTCCTCGACATGACACCTTTAAAGTCAACTGAAGCAAAGTATGTTTATGAATATACTGACACTCAAAACCTGCAAGAGCAGATAATCAAGCCTTCCTCATTTATACTAGCTAATCTATGTGCTATTGAGTTGTTTAAGAATATCAATAGCATATCATAGAATATTGGCCCATTTTAATAGTGATCATATAACTCTAGGACTCACCACCAATACATATAATGCATGTCAATTTTAAAGTTTTATAAAAGTAGGCATGTATTTTAATTAGAACCGTCTTAATGTATTTTCTTGTTTTTAATCACATAATTTTGGTGATGGCTAAGGTGACATATAAAAGGAACCAATATTTGCATCCTCTAACACTAGGACAAATCATGCAGCTTCATTGACAATTCAGTGAGTAACTCGATGGAAGATTATTGACCAGCCGCATGGCGAGGAGAATTGTTCAATTTGCATTTTATTGCATATTCTTAATTTTCTTTCCTTTCTTTGTTCTCCTTGTGACAATCACAAGGAGTTTATCCTCTTTGATCTCAAGATGAGGAAGAAGATTAAAAGTTTACTTGCTTACATCCTCCCAGATGATCATCATAAGGAACATTTGAAATGTCTGCAAATTTCATAACAAACACATGACTATGGATATAAAAGATTGATACACAGGTGCTTTTAATCATACCCGAAAGAAAAAAGTTCATACAAATAACAAGAGGGGATAACGGCTCCTTACTTAATTTCCATGGACACAAGGCTTCCTTCAGTCATAACCGGAGGAAAAATAAAAGTCCATAACAATAGCAAAGGGGCGGACCAACAGTAGTAATAAATAACAAGAAGAATTAACAATTAAACATAATCCAACACCAAGCAAAATTAATAATCACACTTACTCAAAAACTAAAATAATCTGTTTTTTAAAACAACTTTCAAAATCTCTTGATTAAACACATTTCTGAAAGGATCTTACCAGCTAAAATAAATTATGAAAGAGACAAGACATATAATACCCAAATATTATTTAAATGCTGCATATATAATTCAACTATCCAGGAACAGATGTTCTTGCAATATAACGCGCATGTTACAGAAAATGCAAGAGAATATACGCTGTTCAAAACATGTGAAAGGCTGATGAAAAAGATGCATGAAAGGCATTTCTTGTTGACGCGGGAGTGATATTTTGAAACAAAATGAGGTGCGTTGTTGGAAATTACTGGAATAAATACTTTTGTATCCACATGAAAAATGCTGAAACTAATCAGATTCGAAACAAATATCAAGTGACTTTGTTAGGTGCTCTACTACTTACCTATAATTATTAACAGTGAGGGATAAATAACATTTATATTTTATTTGTGATAATTGAAAGTATTCAATTAATTTTATACGAAAGCAGCGCCTCAAGGCTAGATGGAAACTATTAGTTTTATAGCAGCAACACAGACACCTCACGGTTTGAGATTTTGAATTTTTGGTTTATAAGCTGTGCTGATTGCTGCTATAAGGCAAGTTCCTTTCTAGCTTAGCAAATAAATGGCCCTTTCTCAGGCCAGCTAAAACAATGGCAGCTCTTTTCCTTTCTGGGTTTTCTACTGACAACACACTGCATGGGGCTTCTTTCAACATGCTCCCATTTCATTTGCATAGAAATGGCGACAGTCTTCATAGCACAAGTGACCATCAACAATAAAACCAACTGGGTGTTTAGCCATTTTAGCCTTTCTTTCTTTTTATTACACGACTGACCCTTTTAAGCACATACACATATGCTAGCCAGGTAAGTTACGATTTTCCCCCACACAAATTCATAACACTCACTATATCAACAATCTTTTCATCTAATGTCTCTCAAAATGCAAAATAGTTTCATTTTATGCTGTCATCACTTTTCAAAACAGAATTAAAGTTAAAATGTACTATCACAATCCGGTAAGTAAATATGGAATTTCCATTGTTGAAAGAAAACAAAATCAAGTTTTCGACATCTAAAAAATACATGTAAAGAATAAAAACAAGTTGTGATTTGTTCATATCATTTGAATTATTTGGACAATTGTTCTCATCTTAAGTGTTATTTTTACAATGTTTGCACAATAAATAACACTCAAGATGAGAACAGTAGTCTAAATAATCTAAATAATACAAAGAATAATTCCTCATCTAAAAAATTCAGAACCGTAATATTGTAATTTGTTAAAGAATCATAATTTTTTTTTTAATTTAGTCAAAGTAATTTGTAAGGTTTGCTGAATGTATTTTTGAGAAAAATTAAAAATACATCATAAGTTTCTTTAATCATCAGCATTCTTTAAACAAACGAACAGAAACTTTGATAAGTGCATTTCCAAATAAATTAACAGCAAAACTCTTTGGTATACTTGTGTGTGTACACAGTTTCTAATACATCGATCCCTCTTATTGAAATTACTAGACGAGAATACAAACATTTAATTAAGGAAATGAGAAAACAACAACTAAATATCAAAAGAAGCTATAAAAAAGGCTAAATTCGCAAAATTGGCTGAAAAGTCGATGTTTCCAAATTGGGGGTTCGATTTACTAGACTTTGTATTAGAAACAGCACAACTTAAACATTGTAAATATTGACATTTTTTGATAATCTGGTAAATTAGAGACAAGTACACAAGTGCATACCACTTCCATGCATGCGTCAAGCATTTTGTTTTTTACTTTAAACCAGTGAAAATCATTTAAAATTCCTATTTTTTTCATTGTAAAATATAAAGGAGTTGTACTGGTCAATGTCTAGAATCTTTCACACTCCCCCCCCCCCAACCGTTTACGATTACAACTTTCATAAGCTTTCGGGAGTACTTTAATTAGAGAAATGGAACGTAAATAAGCACCCATTTTATGGCAACCTAGTGAGTGGAGCTAAAAGTTTTCTTTTCTAATTTCATCTCTCAATAAAGCCCGGGGACATTAAAGAACAGAAAAAAGAGAAAAATGTGTATATCAATGTGTGCCATTCCTTAGTTTATCAGTGGCGACCATTTCTGTATGTGCAAGCATATGCAAAATTTGCCGCAAAGTACATTTTAGATTATAAGGCAGTTTAATTCCTTATGTTATCAGTGGTTGAAATTTCTTTACATTGCGTAATATTCCGAAAACGATTTGTTTGCAATAAAGTTTAATGGGATATTCGTTTTCAGCATACAAAAACCTATAGAAATCGTCATGTTGAATATGATTGTTAAGGTCGAAAGTATGTAACGAATTACCAAAACGGCTTTCAGGCAGCCCCACCCCCAAAAAATTATCACCGTGTGGCCTGAAAGTGAGTTTTGGTGCTACTGCACTTATTGATCCGCATTATTTTTTAAAATCGTATTTTCAAGTTTAATTAAAGTTTTATGATATCTACTTTCATTAAATTGTAAGGGTAAAGTACAGAATATGTACAAAACATCCTCCTCTCCCCATGTTAAGAATGGGTCTCTAAAAAAACATTATTATTTGATCGTGGATCAATAAGTGCCTAGTAGTACCGATCATTTGACATTAAATTTATTCCCATTTTAGGAGAAAGTAATTCCCTCATATCATGAGGATTTTTTTTTTTTTTGCTTTACGTCAGATTCTAGATATTGATCGTTGTTTTTTATGTTTAATATGAAAATAAAATAATAGATTAATGATAATAATTCACTGAGAAAATTGAAAAAAAAAGATGAAAACAAAAACCATTAAACAATGAAAAACATTTAAGATTTATATTTTTTGTACACAAAATAAATATTAGTTTAAAATATTTAAAATTTATAAAATTACTTTTTCATTTCGTAAACAATAAATAAGTTTTGTATGTTTAAGTCAGTGTTTTTGCATTCATTAAGTTTTTTTTAATAACCGATTGAGAAATCAATCATTTAAAAGTTAAACCTATATTATATATTATATTGTTTGTCTGGTTTCTTCTCGCCGCCATACGCTTATTCCCAATATAACAGACTCATAGTTTTTTCTTTGTTAAAAATATTTAAAATTTATAAAATCATTTTCTTTCGTAAACGATAAAGAAGTTTTTATGTTAAAGTCACTATCCGCTAATACTGAAAACAACAACAACAACAAAACATCGAAAAATTTTCAACAATAAATCAACATTTTCATTAGGATTATTCGCTTGGTAAATGTAGTTATCTCCCTTACATTTTTAACGTATTCTGCAAATGCGCAAAAATCGATACTAAATTCATGTAGTAATACTTACGTTTTTGTTTTATAATCTGCTTTCGATTAACTTTATCTGCTTTTATAAAAGAAACGATTTTTCAAATGTGATTGACTTTACAAACTCAAGTTAACATCCCAGATGACGAACGGAAGAGCATGTTCGCAGAAAACAAAATTGAAGAGGAAAAAAAATTTCGAAATAGAGCCGATCTATTTGGTGAATATCACGGATTAAATTAATATTATTTTATTTAACATTTTAATATTTACATGAGAGAGAACAGATTACAAGTTTCATCTTTATTAATGTTTTAATTCGCTGCAATTTAATGGCGGAAACTGATTGATGACGAACATAGTTTAGAACGATGTCTTATATTTTTTATGTATTTCTGGTTATTTCTTGACTGCGTTTGAAAGATTAAAGTCTAAAGCAAATCTCTGTATTGGAAAAAGTTACAATGCAAAAGAAAGTAAACTGATTTTTTTTTTGTAAAACGAATACATTGAAAAAAATCTAACAAAACTTTTAATTTTTTTTATTGTGAAACGAAAAATTGAAAAATCGAACAAATCTTCAAAAACTTGGCGTTTAATTTTTTAATTGTAAAACTAATTGAAATATGTGACATGAATGGAAAATAATAAAACAAAGCTTTAAAAAAATTACTGTTTAATTTTTTTTATTGAAAAATGAATAAATGTATTAAATGTTACGTAAATGACAAAAAAATCCAAACGTTTTATTTTGTAACATTGATTGGATGTAAATGAAAAAATCTGTTGAATTTTTCATTGTAAAAGGCATAAATTGATTTTATGTAACACGAATAAATTGATTGGATGTAAATGAAAAAATCTGTTGAATTTTTCATTGTAAAAGGCATAAATTGATTTTTGTAACACGAATAAATTGATTGGATGTGAATGAAAAAATCTGTTGAATTTTTCATTGTAAAAGGCATAAATTGATTTTTGTAACACGAATAAATTGATTGGATGTGAATGAAAAAATCTGTTGAATTTTTCATTGTAAAAGGCATAAATTGATTTTTGTAACACGAATAAATTGATTGGATGTGAATGAAAAAATCTGTTGAATTTTTCATTGTAAAAGGCATAAATTGATTTTTGTAACACGAATAAATTGATTGGATGTAAATGAAAAAATCTGTTGAATTTTTCATTGTAAAAGGCATAAATTGATTTTTGTAACACGAATAAATTGATTGGATGTGAATGAAAAAATCTGTTGAATTTTTCATTGTAAAAGGCATAAATTGATTTTTATGTAACACGAATAAATTGATTGGATGTGAATGAAAAAATCTGTTGAATTTTTCATTGTAAAAGGCATAAATTGATTTTATGTAACACGAATAAATTGATTGGATGTAAATGAAAAAATCTGTTGAATTTTTCATTGTAAAAGGCATAAATTGATTTTTGTAACACGAATAAATTGATTGGATGTGAATGAAAAAATCTGTTGAATTTTTCATTGTAAAAGGCATAAATTGATTTTTATGTAACACGAATAAATTGATTGGATGTGAATGAAAAAATCTGTTGAATTTTTCATTGTAAAAGGCATAAATTGATTTTTATGTAACACGAATAAATTGATTGGATGTAAATGAAAAACATCTGTTGAATTTTTCATTGTAAAAGGCATAAATTGATTTTTATGTAACACGAATAAATTGATTGGATGTGAATGAAAAAATCTGTTGAATTTTTCATTGTAAAAGTCATAAATTGATTTTATGTAACACGAATAAATTGATTGGATGTAAATGAAAAAATCTGTTGAATTTTTCATTGTAAAAGGCATAAATTGATTTTTGTAACACGAATAAATTGATTGGATGTGAATGAAAAAATCTGTTGAATTTTTCATTGTAAAAGGCATAAATTGATTTTTATGTAACACGAATAAATTGATTGGAAGTGAATGAAAAAATCTGTTGAATTTTTCATTGTAAAAGGCATAAATTGATTTTTATGTAACACGAATAAATTGATTGGATGTAAATGAAAAACATCTGTTGAATTTTTCATTGTAAAAGGCATAAATTGATTTTTGTAACACGAATAAATTGATTGGATGTGAATGAAAAAATCTGTTGAATTTTTCATTGTAAAAGGCATAAATTGATTTTTGTAACACGAATAAATTGATTGGATGTAAATGAAAAAATCTGTTGAATTTTTCATTGTAAAAGGCATAAATTGATTTTTGTAACACGAATAAATTGATTGGATGTGAATGAAAAAATCTGTTGAATTTTTCATTGTAAAAGGCCTAAATTGATTTTTATGTAACACGAATAAATTGATTGGATGTGAATGAAAAAATCTGTTGAATTTTTCATTGTAAAAGGCATAAATTGATTTTATGTAACACGAATAAATTGATTGGATGTAAATGAAAAAATCTGTTGAATTTTTCATTGTAAAAGGCATAAATTGATTTTTGTAACACGAATAAATTGATTGGATGTGAATGAAAAAATCTGTTGAATTTTTCATTGTAAAAGGCATAAATTGATTTTTATGTAACACGAATAAATTGATTGGATGTGAATGAAAAAATCTGTTGAATTTTTCATTGTAAAAGGCATAAATTGATTTTTATGTAACACGAATAAATTGATTGGATGTAAATGAAAAACATCTGTTGAATTTTTCATTGTAAAAGGCATAAATTGATTTTTATGTAACACGAATAAATTGATTCGATGTGAATGAAAAAATCTGTTGAATTTTTCATTGTAAAAGGCATAAATTGATTTTATGTAACACGAATAAATTGATTGGATGTAAATGAAAAAATCTGTTGAATTTTTCATTGTAAAAGGCATAAATTGATTTTTGTAACACGAATAAATTGATTGGATGTGAATGAAAAAATCTGTTGAATTTTTCATTGTAAAAGGCATAAATTGATTTTTGTAACACGAATAAATTGATTGGATGTGAATGAAAAAATCTGTTGAATTTTTCATTGTAAAAGGCATAAATTGATTTTTGTAACACGAATAAATTGATTGGATGTGAATGAAAAAATCTGTTGAATTTTTCATTGTAAAAGGCATAAATTGATTTTTGTAACACGAATAAATTGATTGGATGTAAATGAAAAAATCTGTTGAATTTTTCATTGTAAAAGGCATAAATTGATTTTTGTAACACGAATAAATTGATTGGATGTGAATGAAAAAATCTGTTGAATTTTTCATTGTAAAAGGCATAAATTGATTTTTATGTAACACGAATAAATTGATTGGATGTGAATGAAAAAATTTGTTGAATTTTTCATTGTAAAAGGCATAAATTGATTTTATGTAACACGAATAAATTGATTGGATGTAAATGAAAAAATCTGTTGAATTTTTCATTGTAAAAGGCATAAATTGATTTTTGTAACACGAATAAATTGATTGGATGTGAATGAAAAAATCTGTTGAATTTTTCATTGTAAAAGGCATAAATTGATTTTTATGTAACACGAATAAATTGATTGGATGTGAATGAAAAAATCTGTTGAATTTTTCATTGTAAAAGGCATAAATTGATTTTTACGTAACACGAATAAATTGATTGGATGTAAATGAAAAACATCTGTTGAATTTTTCATTGTAAAAGGCATAAATTGATTTTTATGTAACACGAATAAATTGATTGGATGTGAATGAAAAAATCTGTTGAATTTTTCATTGTAAAAGGCATAAATTGATTTTATGTAATACGAATAAATTGATTGGATGTAAATGAAAAAATCTGTTGAATTTTTCATTGTAAAAGGCATAAATTGATTTTTGTAACACGAATAAATTGATTGGATGTGAATGAAAAAATCTGTTGAATTTTTCATTGTAAAAGGCATAAATTGATTTTTGTAACACGAATAAATTGATTGGATGTAAATGAAAAAATCTGTTGAATTTTTCATTGTAAAAGGCATAAATTGATTTTTGTAACACGAATAAATTGATTGGATGTGAATGAAAAAATCTGTTGAATTTTTCATTGTAAAAGGCATAAATTGATTTTTATGTAACACGAATAAATTGATTGGATGTAAATGAAAAAATCTGTTGAATTTTTCATTGTAAAAGACATAAATTGATTTTTATGTAACACGAATAAATTGATTGGATGTAAATGAAAAAATCTGTTGAATTTTTCATTGTAAAAGGCATAAATTGATTTTTGTAACACGAATAAATTGATTGGATGTGAATGAAAAAATCTGTTGAATTTTTCATTGTAAAAGGCATAAATTGATTTTTATGTAACACGAATAAATTGATTGGATGTGAATGAAAAAATCTGTTGAATTTTTCATTGTAAAAGGCATAAATTGATTTTTATGTAACACGAATAAATTGATTGGATGTGAATGAAAAAATCTGTTGAATTTTTCATTGTAAAAGGCATAAATTGATTTTTGTAACACGAATAAATTGATTGGATGTGAATGAAAAAATCTGTTGAATTTTTCATTGTAAAAGGCATAAATTGATTTTTGTAACACGAATAAATTCATTGGATGTGAATGAAAAAATCTGTTGAATTTTTCATTGTAAAAGGCATAAATTGATTTTTATGTAACACGAATAAATTGATTGGATGTGAATGAAAAAATCTGTTGAATTTTTCATTGTAAAAGGCATAAATTGATTTTTGTAACACGAATAAATTGATTGGATGTAAATGAAAAAATCTGTTGAATTTTTCATTGTAAAAGGCATAAATTGATTTTTGTAACACGAATAAATTGATTGGATGTGAATGAAAAAATCTGTTGAATTTTTCATTGTAAAAGGCATAAATTGATTTTTATGTAACACGAATAAATTGATTGGATGTGAATGAAAAAATCTGTTGAATTTTTCATTGTAAAAGGCATAAATTGATTTTTACGTAACACGAATAAATTGATTGGATGTAAATGAAAAACATCTGTTGAATTTTTCATTGTAAAAGGCATAAATTGATTTTTATGTAACACGAATAAATTTATTGGATGTGAATGAAAAAATCTGTTGAATTTTTCATTGTAAAAGGCATAAATTGATTTTATGTAATACGAATAAATTGATTGGATGTAAATGAAAAAATCTGTTGAATTTTTCATTGTAAAAGGCATAAATTGATTTTTGTAACACGAATAAATTGATTGGATGTGAATGAAAAAATCTGTTGAATTTTTCATTGTAAAAGGCATAAATTGATTTTTGTAACACGAATAAATTGATTGGATGTGAATGAAAAAATCTGTTGAATTTTTCATTGTAAAAGGCATAAATTGATTTTTGTAACACGAATAAATTGATTGGATGTGAATGAAAAAATCTGTTGAATTTTTCATTGTAAAAGGCATAAATTGATTTTTGTAACACGAATAAATTGATTGGATGTAAATGAAAAAATCTGTTGAATTTTTCATTGTAAAAGGCATAAATTGATTTTTGTAACACGAATAAATTGATTGGATGTGAATGAAAAAATCTGTTGAATTTTTCATTGTAAAAGGCATAAATTGATTTTTATGTAACACGAATAAATTGATTGGATGTGAATGAAAAAATCTGTTGAATTTTTCATTGTAAAAGACATAAATTGATTTTATGTAACACGAATAAATTGATTGGATGTAAATGAAAAAATCTGTTGAATTTTTCATTGTAAAAGGCATAAATTGATTTTTGTAACACGAATAAATTGATTGGATGTGAATGAAAAAATCTGTTGAATTTTTCATTGTAAAACGCATAAATTGATTTTATGTAACACGAATAAATTGATTGGATGTAAATGAAAAAATCTGTTGAATTTTTCATTGTAAAAGGCATAAATTGATTTTTGTAACACGAATAAATTCATTGGATTTGAATGAAAAAATCTGTTGAATTTTTCATTGTAAAAGGCATAAATTGATTTTTATGTAACACGAATAAATTGATTGGATGTAAATGAAAAACATCTGTTGAATTTTTCATTGTAAAAGGCATAAATTGATTTTTTGTAACACGAATAAATTGATTGGATGTAAATGAAAAAATCTGTTAAATTTTTCATTGTAAAAGGCATAAATTGATTTTTTGTAACACGAATAAATTGATTGGATGTGAATGAAAAAATCTGTTGAATTTTTCATTGTAAAAGGCATAAATTTATTTTATGTAACACGAATAAATTGATTGGATGTAAATGAAAAAATCTGTTGAATTTTTCATTGTAAAAGGCATAAATTGATTTTTATGTAACACGAATAAATTGATTGGATGTGAATGAAAAAATCTGTTGAATTTTTCATTGTAAAAGGCATAAATTGATTTTTATGTAACACGAATAAATTGATTGGATTTAAATGAAAAACATCTGGTGAATTTTTCATTGTAAAAGGCATAAATTGATTTTTTGTAACACGAATAAATTCATTGGATGTGAATGAAAAAATCTGTTGAATTTTTCATTGTAAAAGGCATAAATTGATTTTATGTAACACGAATAAATTGATTGGATGTAAATGAAAAACATCTGTTAAATTTTTCATTGTAAAAGGCATAAATTGATTTTTTGTAACACGAATAAATTGATTGGATGTAAATGAAAAAATCTGTTGAATTTTTCATTGTAAAAGGCATAAATTGATTTTTATGTAACACGAATAAATTGATTGGATGTGAATGAAAAAATCTGTTGAATTTTTCATTGTAAAAGGCATAAATTGATTTTTGTAACACGAATAAATTGATTGGATGTGAATGAAAAAATCTGTTGAATTTTTCATTGTAAAAGGCATAAATTGATTTTTGTAACACGAATAAATTGATTGGATGTGAATGAAAAAATCTGTTGAATTTTTCATTGTAAAAGGCATAAAATGATTTTTTGTAACACGAATAAATTGATTGGATGTGAATGAAAAAATCTGTTGAATTTTTCATTGTAAAAGGCATAAATTGATTTTTGTAACACGAATAAATTGATTGGATGTAAATGAAAAAATCTGTTGAATTTTTCATTGTAAAAGGCATAAATTGATTTTTTGTAACACGAATAAATTGATTGGATGTAAATGAAAAACATCTGTTGAATTTTTCATTGTAAAAGGCATAAATTGATTTTTATGTAACACGAATAAATTTATTGGATGTGAATGAAAAAATCTGTTGAATTTTTCATTGTAAAAGGCATAAATTGATTTTATGTAATACGAATAAATTGATTGGATGTAAATGAAAAAATCTGTTGAATTTTTCATTGTAAAAGGCATAAATTGATTTTTGTAACACGAATAAATTGATTGGATGTGAATGAAAAAATCTGTTGAATTTTTCATTGTAAAAGGCATAAATTGATTTTTGTAACACGAATAAATTGATTGGATGTGAATGAAAAAATCTGTTGAATTTTTCATTGTAAAAGGCATAAATTGATTTTTGTAACACGAATAAATTGATTGGATGTGAATGAAAAAATCTGTTGAATTTTTCATTGTAAAAGGCATAAATTGATTTTTGTAACACGAATAAATTGATTGGATGTAAATGAAAAAATCTGTTGAATTTTTCATTGTAAAAGGCATAAATTGATTTTTGTAACACGAATAAATTGATTGGATGTGAATGAAAAAATCTGTTGAATTTTTCATTGTAAAAGGCATAAATTGATTTTTATGTAACACGAATAAATTGATTGGATGTGAATGAAAAAATCTGTTGAATTTTTCATTGTAAAAGACATAAATTGATTTTATGTAACACGAATAAATTGATTGGATGTAAATGAAAAAATCTGTTGAATTTTTCATTGTAAAAGGCATAAATTGATTTTTGTAACACGAATAAATTGATTGGATGTGAATGAAAAAATCTGTTGAATTTTTCATTGTAAAACGCATAAATTGATTTTATGTAACACGAATAAATTGATTGGATGTAAATGAAAAAATCTGTTGAATTTTTCATTGTAAAAGGCATAAATTGATTTTTGTAACACGAATAAATTCATTGGATTTGAATGAAAAAATCTGTTGAATTTTTCATTGTAAAAGGCATAAATTGATTTTTATGTAACACGAATAAATTGATTGGATGTAAATGAAAAACATCTGTTGAATTTTTCATTGTAAAAGGCATAAATTGATTTTTTGTAACACGAATAAATTGATTGGATGTAAATGAAAAAATCTGTTAAATTTTTCATTGTAAAAGGCATAAATTGATTTTTTGTAACACGAATAAATTGATTGGATGTGAATGAAAAAATCTGTTGAATTTTTCATTGTAAAAGGCATAAATTTATTTTATGTAACACGAATAAATTGATTGGATGTAAATGAAAAAATCTGTTGAATTTTTCATTGTAAAAGGCATAAATTGATTTTTATGTAACACGAATAAATTGATTGGATGTGAATGAAAAAATCTGTTGAATTTTTCATTGTAAAAGGCATAAATTGATTTTTATGTAACACGAATAAATTGATTGGATTTAAATGAAAAACATCTGGTGAATTTTTCATTGTAAAAGGCATAAATTGATTTTTTGTAACACGAATAAATTCATTGGATGTGAATGAAAAAATCTGTTGAATTTTTCATTGTAAAAGGCATAAATTGATTTTATGTAACACGAATAAATTGATTGGATGTAAATGAAAAACATCTGTTAAATTTTTCATTGTAAAAGGCATAAATTGATTTTTTGTAACACGAATAAATTGATTGGATGTAAATGAAAAAATCTGTTGAATTTTTCATTGTAAAAGGCATAAATTGATTTTTATGTAACACGAATAAATTGATTGGATGTGAATGAAAAAATCTGTTGAATTTTTCATTGTAAAAGGCATAAATTGATTTTTGTAACACGAATAAATTGATTGGATGTGAATGAAAAAATCTGTTGAATTTTTCATTGTAAAAGGCATAAATTGATTTTTGTAACACGAATAAATTGATTGGATGTGAATGAAAAAATCTGTTGAATTTTTCATTGTAAAAGGCATAAAATGATTTTTTGTAACACGAATAAATTGATTGGATGTGAATGAAAAAATCTGTTGAATTTTTCATTGTAAAAGGCATAAATTGATTTTTGTAACACGAATAAATTGATTGGATGTAAATGAAAAAATCTGTTGAATTTTTCATTGTAAAAGGCATAAATTGATTTTTTGTAACACGAATAAATTGATTGGATGTGAATGAAAAAATCTGTTAAATTTTTCATTGTAAAAGGCATAAATTGATTTTTTGTAACACGAATAAATTGATTGGATGTGAATGAAAAAATCTGTTGAATTTTTCATTGTAAAAGGCATAACTTGATTTTATGTAACACGAATAAATTGATTGGATGTAAATGAAAAAATCTGTTGAATTTTTCATTGTAAAAGGCATAAATTGATTTTTTGTAACACGAATAAATTGATTGGATGTAAATGAAAAAATCTGTTGAATTTTTCATTGTAAAAGGCATAAATTGATTTTTATGTAACACGAATAAATTGATTGGATGTGAATGAAAAAATCTGTTGAATTTTTCATTGTAAAAGGCATAAATTGATTTTTGTAACACGAATAAATAGATTGGATGTGAATTAAAAAATCTGTTGAATTTTTCATTGTAAAAGGCATAAATTGATTTTTGTAACACGAATAAATTGATTGGATGTGAATGAAAAAATCTGTTGAATTTTTCATTGTAAAAGGCATAAATTGATTTTTTGTAACACGAATAAATTGATTGGATGTGAATGAAAAAATCTGTTGAATTTTTCATTGTAAAAGGCATAAATTGATTTTTGTAACACGAATAAATTGATTGGATGTAAATGAAAAAATCTGTTGAATTTTTCATTGTAAAAGGCATAAATTGATTTTTTGTAACACGAATAAATTGATTGGATGTGAATGAAAAAATCTGTTGAATTTTTCATTGTAAAAGGCATAAATTGATTTTTTGTAACACGAATAAATTGATTGGATGTGAATGAAAAAATCTGTTGAATTTTTCATTGTAAAAGGCATAAATTGATTTTTATGTAACACGAATAAATTGATTGGATGTAAATGAAAAACATCTGTTGAATTTTTCATTGTAAAAGGCATAAATTGATTTTTTGTAACACGAATAAATTGATTGGATGTAAATGAAAAAATCTGTTAAATTTTTCATTGTAAAAGGCATAAATTTTTTTTTTGTAACACGAATAAATTGATTGGATGTGAATGAAAAAATCTGTTGAATTTTTCATTGTAAAAGGCATAAATTGATTTTATGTAACACGAATAAATTGATTGGATATAAATGAAAAAATCTGTTAAATTTTTCATTGTAAAAGGCATAAATTGATTTTTATGTAACACGAATAAATTGATTGGATGTGAATGAAAAAATCTGTTGAATTTTTCATTGTAAAGGCATAAATTGATTTTTATGTAACACGAATAAATTGATTGGATGTGAATGAAAAAATCTGTTGAATTTTTCATTGTAAAAGGCATAAATTGATTTTTATGTAACACGAATAAATTGATTGGATGTGAATGAAAAAATCTGTTGAATTTTTCATTGTAAAAGGCATAAATTGATTTTTATGTAACACGAATAAATTGATTGGATGTGAATGAAAAAATCTGTTGAATTTTTCATTGTAAAAGGCATAAATTGATTTTTATGTAACACGAATAAATTGATTGGATGTAAATGAAAAACATCTGTTGAATTTTTCATTGTAAAAGGCATAAATTGATTTTTTGTAACACGAATAAATTGATTGGATGTGAATGAAAAAATCTGTTGAATTTTTCATTGTAAAAGGCATAAATTGATTTTATGTAACACGAATAAATTGATTGGATGTGAATGAAAAAATCTGTTGAATTTTTCATTGTAAAAGGCATAAATTGATTTTTGTAACACGAATAAATTGATTGGATGTAAATGAAAAAATCTGTTGAATTTTTCATTGTAAAAGGCATAAATTGATTTTTTGTAACACGAATAAATTGATTGGATGTGAATGAAAAAATCTGTTAAATTTTTCATTGTAACCGGCATAAATTGATGTTTTGTAACACGAATAAATTGATTGGATGTGAATGAAAAAATCTGTTGAATTTTTCATTGTAAAAGGCATAAATTGATTTTTTGTAACACGAATAAATTGATTGGATGTAAATGAAAAAATTTGTTGAATTCTTCATTGTAAAAGGCATAAATTGATTTTTTGTAACACGAATAAATTGATTGGATGTAAATGAAAAAATCTGTTAAATTTTTCATTGTAAAAGGCATAAATTGATTTTTTGTAACACGAATAAATTGATTGGATGTGAATGAAAAAATCTGTTGAATTTTTCATTGTAAAAGGCATAAATTTATTTTATGTAACACGAATAAATTGATTGGATGTAAATGAAAAAATCTGTTGAATTTTTCATTGTAAAAGGCATAAATTGATTTTTATGTAACACGAATAAATTGATTGGATGTGAATGAAAAAATCTGTTGAATTTTTCATTGTAAAAGGCATAAATTGATTTTTATGTAACACGAATAAATTGATTGGATTTAAATGAAAAACATCTGGTGAATTTTTCATTGTAAAAGGCATAAATTAATTTTTTGTAACACGAATAAATTCATTGGATGTGAATGAAAAAATCTGTTGAATTTTTCATTGTAAAAGGCATAAATTGATTTTATGTAACACGAATAAATTGATTGGATGTAAATGAAAAACATCTGTTAAATTTTTCATTGTAAAAGGCATGAATTGATTTTTTGTAACACGAATAAATTGATTGGATGTAAATGAAAAAATCTGTTGAATTTTTCATTGTAAAAGGCATAAATTGATTTTTATGTAACAGGAATAAATTGATTGGATGTGAATGAAAAAAATCTGTTGAATTTTTCATTGTAAAAGGCATAAATTGATTTTTATGTAACACGAATAAATTGATTGGATGTAAATGAAAAACATCTGTTGAATTTTTCATTGTAAAAGGCATAAATTGATTTTTTGTAACACGAATAAATTGATTGGATGTGAATGAAAAAATCTGTTGAATTTTTCATTGTAAAAGGCATAAATTGATTTTATGTAACACGAATAAATTGATTGGATGTGAATGAAAAAATCTGTTGAATTTTTCATTGTAAAAGGCATAAATTGATTTTTGTAACACGAATAAATTGATTGGATGTAAATGAAAAAATCTGTTGAATTTTTCATTGTAAAAGGCATAAATTGATTTTTTGTAACACGAATAAATTGATTGGATGTGAATGAAAAAATCTGTTAAATTTTTCATTGTAACCGGCATAAATTGATGTTTTGTAACACGAATAAATTGATTGGATGTGAATGAAAAAATCTGTTGAATTTTTCATTGTAAAAGGCATAAATTGATTTTTTGTAACACGAATAAATTGATTGGATGTAAATGAAAAAATCTGTTGAATTCTTCATTGTAAAAGGCATAAATTGATTTTTTGTAACACGAATAAATTGATTGGATGTAAATGAAAAAATCTGTTAAATTTTTCATTGTAAAAGGCATAAATTGATTTTTTGTAACACGAATAAATTGATTGGATGTGAATGAAAAAATCTGTTGAATTTTTCATTGTAAAAGGCATAAATTTATTTTATGTAACACGAATAAATTGATTGGATGTAAATGAAAAAATCTGTTGAATTTTTCATTGTAAAAGGCATAAATTGATTTTTATGTAACACGAATAAATTGATTGGATGTGAATGAAAAAATCTGTTGAATTTTTCATTGTAAAAGGCATAAATTGATTTTTATGTAACACGAATAAATTGATTGGATTTAAATGAAAAACATCTGGTGAATTTTTCATTGTAAAAGGCATAAATTGATTTTTTGTAACACGAATAAATTCATTGGATGTGAATGAAAAAATCTGTTGAATTTTTCATTGTAAAAGGCATAAATTGATTTTATGTAACACGAATAAATTGATTGGATGTAAATGAAAAACATCTGTTAAATTTTTCATTGTAAAAGGCATAAATTGATTTTTTGTAACACGAATAAATTGATTGGATGTAAATGAAAAAATCTGTTGAATTTTTCATTGTAAAAGGCATAAATTGATTTTTATGTAACACGAATAAATTGATTGGATGTGAATGAAAAAATCTGTTGAATTTTTCATTGTAAAGGCATAAATTGATTTTTATGTAACACGAATAAATTGATTGGATGTAAATGAAAAAATCTGTTGAATTTTTCATTGTAAAAGGCATAAATTGATTTTTATGTAACACGAATAAATTGATTGGATGTGAATGAAAAAAATCTGTTGAATTTTTCATTGTAAAAGGCATAAATTGATTTTTATGTAACACGAATAAATTGATTGGATGTAAATGAAAAACATCTGTTGAATTTTTCATTGTAAAAGGCATAAATTGATTTTTATGTAACACGAATAAATTGATTGGATGTAAATGAAAAAATCTGTTGAATTTTTCATTGTAAAAGGCATAAATTGATTTTTATGTAACACGAATAAATTGATTGGATGTGAATGAAAAAATCTGTTGAATTTTTGATTGTAAAAGGCATAAATTGATTTTTATGTAACACGAATAAATTGATTGGATGTGAATGAAAAAAATCTGTTGAATTTTTCATTGTAAAAGGCATAAATTGATTTTTATGTAACACGAATAAATTGATTGGATGTAAATGAAAAACATCTGTTGAATTTTTCATTGTAAAAGGCATAAATTGATTTTTTGTAACACGAATAAATTGATTGGATGTGAATGAAAAAATCTGTTGAATTTTTCATTGTAAAAGGCATAAATTGATTTTATGTAACACGAATAAATTGATTGGATGTGAATGAAAAAATCTGTTGAATTTTTCATTGTAAAAGGCATAAATTGATTTTTGTAACACGAATAAATTGATTGGATGTAAATGAAAAAATCTGTTGAATTTTTCATTGTAAAAGGCATAAATTGATTTTTTGTAACACGAATAAATTGATTGGATGTGAATGAAAAAATCTGTTAAATTTTTCATTGTAACCGGCATAAATTGATGTTTTGTAACACGAATAAATTGATTGGATGTGAATGAAAAAATCTGTTGAATTTTTCATTGTAAAAGGCATAAATTGATTTTTTGTAACACGAATAAATTGATTGGATGTAAATGAAAAAATCTGTTGAATTCTTCATTGTAAAAGGCATAAATTGATTTTTTGTAACACGAATAAATTGATTGGATGTAAATGAAAAAATCTGTTAAATTTTTCATTGTAAAAGGCATAAATTGATTTTTTGTAACACGAATAAATTGATTGGATGTGAATGAAAAAATCTGTTGAATTTTTCATTGTAAAAGGCATAAATTTATTTTATGTAACACGAATAAATTGATTGGATGTAAATGAAAAAATCTGTTGAATTTTTCATTGTAAAAGGCATAAATTGATTTTTATGTAACACGAATAAATTGATTGGATGTGAATGAAAAAATCTGTTGAATTTTTCATTGTAAAAGGCATAAATTGATTTTTATGTAACACGAATAAATTGATTGGATTTAAATGAAAAACATCTGGTGAATTTTTCATTGTAAAAGGCATAAATTGATTTTTTGTAACACGAATAAATTCATTGGATGTGAATGAAAAAATCTGTTGAATTTTTCATTGTAAAAGGCATAAATTGATTTTATGTAACACGAATAAATTGATTGGATGTAAATGAAAAACATCTGTTAAATTTTTCATTGTAAAAGGCATAAATTGATTTTTTGTAACACGAATAAATTGATTGGATGTAAATGAAAAAATCTGTTGAATTTTTCATTGTAAAAGGCATAAATTGATTTTTATGTAACACGAATAAATTGATTGGATGTGAATGAAAAAATCTGTTGAATTTTTCATTGTAAAAGGCATAAATTGATTTTTGTAACACGAATAAATTGATTGGATGTGAATGAAAAAATCTGTTGAATTTTTCATTGTAAAAGGCATAAATTGATTTATGTAACACGAATAAATTGATTGAATGTGAATGAAAAAATCTGTTGAATTTTTCATTGTAAAAGGCATAAATTGATTTTTTGTAACACGAATAAATTGATTGGATGTGAATGAAAAAATCTGTTGAATTTTTCATTGTAAAAGGCATAAATTGATTTTTGTAACACGAATAAATTGATTGGATGTAAATGAAAAAATCTGTTGAATTTTTCATTGTAAAAGGCATAAATTGATTTTTGTAACACGAATAAATTGATTGGATGTGAATGAAAAAATCTGTTGAATTTTTCATTGTAAAAGGCATAAATTGATTTTTATGTAACACGAATAAATTGATTGGATGTGAATGAAAAAATCTGTTGAATTTTTCATTGTAAAAGGCATAAATTGATTTTTACGTAACACGAATAAATTGATTGGATGTAAATGAAAAACATCTGTTGAATTTTTCATTGTAAAAGGCATAAATTGATTTTTATGTAACACGAATAAATTGATTGGATGTGAATGAAAAAATCTGTTGAATTTTTCATTGTAAAAGGCATAAATTGATTTTATGTAATACGAATAAATTGATTGGATGTAAATGAAAAAATCTGTTGAATTTTTCATTGTAAAAGGCATAAATTGATTTTTGTAACACGAATAAATTGATTGGATGTGAATGAAAAAATCTGTTGAATTTTTCATTGTAAAAGGCATAAATTGATTTTTGTAACACGAATAAATTGATTGGATGTGAATGAAAAAATCTGTTGAATTTTTCATTGTAAAAGGCATAAATTGATTTTTGTAACACGAATAAATTGATTGGATGTGAATGAAAAAATCTGTTGAATTTTTCATTGTAAAAGGCATAAATTGATTTTTGTAACACGAATAAATTGATTGGATGTAAATGAAAAAATCTGTTGAATTTTTCATTGTAAAAGGCATAAATTGATTTTTGTAACACGAATAAATTGATTGGATGTGAATGAAAAAATCTGTTGAATTTTTCATTGTAAAAGGCATAAATTGATTTTTATGTAACACGAATAAATTGATTGGATGTGAATGAAAAAATCTGTTGAATTTTTCATTGTAAAAGACATAAATTGATTTTATGTAACACGAATAAATTGATTGGATGTAAATGAAAAAATCTGTTGAATTTTTCATTGTAAAAGGCATAAATTGATTTTTGTAACACGAATAAATTGATTGGATGTGAATGAAAAAATCTGTTGAATTTTTCATTGTAAAAGGCATAAATTTATTTTATGTAACACGAATAAATTGATTGGATGTAAATGAAAAAATCTGTTGAATTTTTCATTGTAAAAGGCATAAATTGATTTTTGTAACACGAATAAATTGATTGGATTTGAATGAAAAAATCTGTTGAATTTTTCATTGTAAAAGGCATAAATTGATTTTTATGTAACACGAATAAATTGATTGGATGTAAATGAAAAACATCTGTTGAATTTTTCATTGTAAAAGGCATAAATTGATTTTTTGTAACACGAATAAATTGATTGGATGTAAATGAAAAAATCTGTTAAATTTTTCATTGTAAAAGGCATAAATTGATTTTTTGTAACACGAATAAATTGATTGGATGTGAATGAAAAAATCTGTTGAATTTTTCATTGTAAAAGGCATAAATTTATTTTATGTAACACGAATAAATTGATTGGATGTAAATGAAAAAATCTGTTGAATTTTTCATTGTAAAAGGCATAAATTGATTTTTATGTAACACGAATAAATTGATTGGATGTGAATGAAAAAATCTGTTGAATTTTTCATTGTAAAAGGCATAAATTGATTTTTATGTAACACGAATAAATTGATTGGATTTAAATGAAAAACATCTGGTGAATTTTTCATTGTAAAAGGCATAAATTGATTTTTTGTAACACGAATAAATTCATTGGATGTGAATGAAAAAATCTGTTGAATTTTTCATTGTAAAAGGCATAAATTGATTTTATGTAACACGAATAAATTGATTGGATGTAAATGAAAAACATCTGTTAAATTTTTCATTGTAAAAGGCATAAATTGATTTTTTGTAACACGAATAAATTGATTGGATGTAAATGAAAAAATCTGTTGAATTTTTCATTGTAAAAGGCATAAATTGATTTTTATGTAACACGAATAAATTGATTGGATGTGAATGAAAAAATCTGTTGAATTTTTCATTGTAAAAGGCATAAATTGATTTTTGTAACACGAATAAATTGATTGGATGTGAATGAAAAAATCTGTTGAATTTTTCATTGTAAAAGGCATAAATTGATTTTTGTAACACGAATAAATTGATTGGATGTGAATGAAAAAATCTGTTGAATTTTTCATTGTAAAAGGCATAAAATGATTTTTTGTAACACGAATAAATTGATTGGATGTGAATGAAAAAATCTGTTGAATTTTTCATTGTAAAAGGCATAAATTGATTTTTGTAACACGAATAAATTGATTGGATGTAAATGAAAAAATCTGTTGAATTTTTCATTGTAAAAGGCATAAATTGATTTTTTGTAACACGAATAAATTGATTGGATGTGAATGAAAAAATCTGTTAAATTTTTCATTGTAAAAGGCATAAATTGATTTTTTGTAACACGAATAAATTGATTGGATGTGAATGAAAAAATCTGTTGAATTTTTCATTGTAAAAGGCATAACTTGATTTTATGTAACACGAATAAATTGATTGGATGTAAATGAAAAAATCTGTTGAATTTTTCATTGTAAAAGGCATAAATTGATTTTTTGTAACACGAATAAATTGATTGGATGTAAATGAAAAAATCTGTTGAATTTTTCATTGTAAAAGGCATAAATTGATTTTTATGTAACACGAATAAATTGATTGGATGTGAATGAAAAAATCTGTTGAATTTTTCATTGTAAAAGGCATAAATTGATTTTTGTAACACGAATAAATAGATTGGATGTGAATTAAAAAATCTGTTGAATTTTTCATTGTAAAAGGCATAAATTGATTTTTGTAACACGAATAAATTGATTGGATGTGAATGAAAAAATCTGTTGAATTTTTCATTGTAAAAGGCATAAATTGATTTTTTGTAACACGAATAAATTGATTGGATGTGAATGAAAAAATCTGTTGAATTTTTCATTGTAAAAGGCATAAATTGATTTTTGTAACACGAATAAATTGATTGGATGTAAATGAAAAAATCTGTTGAATTTTTCATTGTAAAAGGCATAAATTGATTTTTTGTAACACGAATAAATTGATTGGATGTGAATGAAAAAATCTGTTGAATTTTTCATTGTAAAAGGCATAAATTGATTTTTTGTAACACGAATAAATTGATTGGATGTGAATGAAAAAATCTGTTGAATTTTTCATTGTAAAAGGCATAAATTGATTTTTATGTAACACGAATAAATTGATTGGATGTAAATGAAAAACATCTGTTGAATTTTTCATTGTAAAAGGCATAAATTGATTTTTTGTAACACGAATAAATTGATTGGATGTAAATGAAAAAATCTGTTAAATTTTTCATTGTAAAAGGCATAAATTTTTTTTTTGTAACACGAATAAATTGATTGGATATGAATGAAAAAATCTGTTGAATTTTTCATTGTAAAAGGCATAAATTGATTTTATGTAACACGAATAAATTGATTGGATATAAATGAAAAAATCTGTTAAATTTTTCATTGTAAAAGGCATAAATTGATTTTTATGTAACACGAATAAATTGATTGGATGTGAATGAAAAAATCTGTTGAATTTTTCATTGTAAAGGCATAAATTGATTTTTATGTAACACGAATAAATTGATTGGATGTAAATGAAAAAATCTGTTGAATTTTTCATTGTAAAAGGCATAAATTGATTTTTATGTAACACGAATAAATTGATTGGATGTGAATGAAAAAATCTGTTGAATTTTTCATTGTAAAAGGCATAAATTGATTTTTATGTAACACGAATAAATTGATTGGATGTGAATGAAAAAAATCTGTTGAATTTTTCATTGTAAAAGGCATAAATTGATTTTTATGTAACACGAATAAATTGATTGGATGTAAATGAAAAACATCTGTTGAATTTTTCATTGTAAAAGGCATAAATTGATTTTTTGTAACACGAATAAATTGATTGGATGTGAATGAAAAAATCTGTTGAATTTTTCATTGTAAAAGGCATAAATTGATTTTATGTAACACGAATAAATTGATTGGATGTGAATGAAAAAATCTGTTGAATTTTTCATTGTAAAAGGCATAAATTGATTTTTGTAACACGAATAAATTGATTGGATGTAAATGAAAAAATCTGTTGAATTTTTCATTGTAAAAGGCATAAATTGATTTTTTGTAACACGAATAAATTGATTGGATGTGAATGAAAAAATCTGTTAAATTTTTCATTGTAACCGGCATAAATTGATGTTTTGTAACACGAATAAATTGATTGGATGTGAATGAAAAAATCTGTTGAATTTTTCATTGTAAAAGGCATAAATTGATTTTTTGTAACACGAATAAATTGATTGGATGTAAATGAAAAAATCTGTTGAATTCTTCATTGTAAAAGGCATAAATTGATTTTTTGTAACACGAATAAATTGATTGGATGTAAATGAAAAAATCTGTTAAATTTTTCATTGTAAAAGGCATAAATTGATTTTTTGTAACACGAATAAATTGATTGGATGTGAATGAAAAAATCTGTTGAATTTTTCATTGTAAAAGGCATAAATTTATTTTATGTAACACGAATAAATTGATTGGATGTAAATGAAAAAATCTGTTGAATTTTTCATTGTAAAAGGCATAAATTGATTTTTATGTAACACGAATAAATTGATTGGATGTGAATGAAAAAATCTGTTGAATTTTTCATTGTAAAAGGCATAAATTGATTTTTATGTAACACGAATAAATTGATTGGATTTAAATGAAAAACATCTGGTGAATTTTTCATTGTAAAAGGCATAAATTGATTTTTTGTAACACGAATAAATTCATTGGATGTGAATGAAAAAATCTGTTGAATTTTTCATTGTAAAAGGCATAAATTGATTTTATGTAACACGAATAAATTGATTGGATGTAAATGAAAAACATCTGTTAAATTTTTCATTGTAAAAGGCATAAATTGATTTTTTGTAACACGAATAAATTGATTGGATGTAAATGAAAAAATCTGTTGAATTTTTCATTGTAAAAGGCATAAATTGATTTTTATGTAACACGAATAAATTGATTGGATGTGAATGAAAAAAATCTGTTGAATTTTTCATTGTAAAAGGCATAAATTGATTTTTATGTAACACGAATAAATTGATTGGATGTAAATGAAAAACATCTGTTGAATTTTTCATTGTAAAAGGCATAAATTGATTTTTTGTAACACGAATAAATTGATTGGATGTGAATGAAAAAATCTGTTGAATTTTTCATTGTAAAAGGCATAAATTGATTTTATGTAACACGAATAAATTGATTGGATGTGAATGAAAAAATCTGTTGAATTTTTCATTGTAAAAGGCATAAATTGATTTTTGTAACACGAATAAATTGATTGGATGTAAATGAAAAAATCTGTTGAATTTTTCATTGTAAAAGGCATAAATTGATTTTTTGTAACACGAATAAATTGATTGGATGTGAATGAAAAAATCTGTTAAATTTTTCATTGTAACCGGCATAAATTGATGTTTTGTAACACGAATAAATTGATTGGATGTGAATGAAAAAATCTGTTGAATTTTTCATTGTAAAAGGCATAAATTGATTTTTTGTAACACGAATAAATTGATTGGATGTAAATGAAAAAATCTGTTGAATTCTTCATTGTAAAAGGCATAAATTGATTTTTTGTAACACGAATAAATTGATTGGATGTAAATGAAAAAATCTGTTAAATTTTTCATTGTAAAAGGCATAAATTGATTTTTTGTAACACGAATAAATTGATTGGATGTGAATGAAAAAATCTGTTGAATTTTTCATTGTAAAAGGCATAAATTTATTTTATGTAACACGAATAAATTGATTGGATGTAAATGAAAAAATCTGTTGAATTTTTCATTGTAAAAGGCATAAATTGATTTTTATGTAACACGAATAAATTGATTGGATGTGAATGAAAAAATCTGTTGAATTTTTCATTGTAAAAGGCATAAATTGATTTTTATGTAACACGAATAAATTGATTGGATTTAAATGAAAAACATCTGGTGAATTTTTCATTGTAAAAGGCATAAATTGATTTTTTGTAACACGAATAAATTCATTGGATGTGAATGAAAAAATCTGTTGAATTTTTCATTGTAAAAGGCATAAATTGATTTTATGTAACACGAATAAATTGATTGGATGTAAATGAAAAACATCTGTTAAATTTTTCATTGTAAAAGGCATAAATTGATTTTTTGTAACACGAATAAATTGATTGGATGTAAATGAAAAAATCTGTTGAATTTTTCATTGTAAAAGGCATAAATTGATTTTTATGTAACACGAATAAATTGATTGGATGTGAATGAAAAAAATCTGTTGAATTTTTCATTGTAAAAGGCATAAATTGATTTTTATGTAACACGAATAAATTGATTGGATGTAAATGAAAAACATCTGTTGAATTTTTCATTGTAAAAGGCATAAATTGATTTTTTGTAACACGAATAAATTGATTGGATGTGAATGAAAAAATCTGTTGAATTTTTCATTGTAAAAGGCATAAATTGATTTTATGTAACACGAATAAATTGATTGGATGTGAATGAAAAAATCTGTTGAATTTTTCATTGTAAAAGGCATAAATTGATTTTTGTAACACGAATAAATTGATTGGATGTAAATGAAAAAATCTGTTGAATTTTTCATTGTAAAAGGCATAAATTGATTTTTTGTAACACGAATAAATTGATTGGATGTGAATGAAAAAATCTGTTAAATTTTTCATTGTAACCGGCATAAATTGATGTTTTGTAACACGAATAAATTGATTGGATGTGAATGAAAAAATCTGTTGAATTTTTCATTGTAAAAGGCATAAATTGATTTTTTGTAACACGAATAAATTGATTGGATGTAAATGAAAAAATCTGTTGAATTCTTCATTGTAAAAGGCATAAATTGATTTTTTGTAACACGAATAAATTGATTGGATGTAAATGAAAAAATCTGTTAAATTTTTCATTGTAAAAGGCATAAATTGATTTTTTGTAACACGAATAAATTGATTGGATGTGAATGAAAAAATCTGTTGAATTTTTCATTGTAAAAGGCATAAATTTATTTTATGTAACACGAATAAATTGATTGGATGTAAATGAAAAAATCTGTTGAATTTTTCATTGTAAAAGGCATAAATTGATTTTTATGTAACACGAATAAATTGATTGGATGTGAATGAAAAAATCTGTTGAATTTTTCATTGTAAAAGGCATAAATTGATTTTTATGTAACACGAATAAATTGATTGGATTTAAATGAAAAACATCTGGTGAATTTTTCATTGTAAAAGGCATAAATTGATTTTTTGTAACACGAATAAATTCATTGGATGTGAATGAAAAAATCTGTTGAATTTTTCATTGTAAAAGGCATAAATTGATTTTATGTAACACGAATAAATTGATTGGATGTAAATGAAAAACATCTGTTAAATTTTTCATTGTAAAAGGCATAAATTGATTTTTTGTAACACGAATAAATTGATTGGATGTAAATGAAAAAATCTGTTGAATTTTTCATTGTAAAAGGCATAAATTGATTTTTATGTAACACGAATAAATTGATTGGATGTGAATGAAAAAATCTGTTGAATTTTTCATTGTAAAGGCATAAATTGATTTTTATGTAACACGAATAAATTGATTGGATGTAAATGAAAAAATCTGTTGAATTTTTCATTGTAAAAGGCATAAATTGATTTTTATGTAACACGAATAAATTGATTGGATGTGAATGAAAAAAATCTGTTGAATTTTTCATTGTAAAAGGCATAAATTGATTTTTATGTAACACGAATAAATTGATTGGATGTAAATGAAAAACATCTGTTGAATTTTTCATTGTAAAAGGCATAAATTGATTTTTATGTAACACGAATAAATTGATTGGATGTAAATGAAAAAATCTGTTGAATTTTTCATTGTAAAAGGCATAAATTGATTTTTATGTAACACGAATAAATTGATTGGATGTGAATGAAAAAATCTGTTGAATTTTTGATTGTAAAAGGCATAAATTGATTTTTATGTAACACGAATAAATTGATTGGATGTGAATGAAAAAAATCTGTTGAATTTTTCATTGTAAAAGGCATAAATTGATTTTTATGTAACACGAATAAATTGATTGGATGTAAATGAAAAACATCTGTTGAATTTTTCATTGTAAAAGGCATAAATTGATTTTTTGTAACACGAATAAATTGATTGGATGTGAATGAAAAAATCTGTTGAATTTTTCATTGTAAAAGGCATAAATTGATTTTATGTAACACGAATAAATTGATTGGATGTGAATGAAAAAATCTGTTGAATTTTTCATTGTAAAAGGCATAAATTGATTTTTGTAACACGAATAAATTGATTGGATGTAAATGAAAAAATCTGTTGAATTTTTCATTGTAAAAGGCATAAATTGATTTTTTGTAACACGAATAAATTGATTGGATGTGAATGAAAAAATCTGTTAAATTTTTCGTTGTAACCGGCATAAATTGATGTTTTGTAACACGAATAAATTGATTGGATGTGAATGAAAAAATCTGTTGAATTTTTCATTGTAAAAGGCATAAATTGATTTTTTGTAACACGAATAAATTGATTGGATGTAAATGAAAAAATCTGTTGAATTCTTCATTGTAAAAGGCATAAATTGATTTTTTGTAACACGAATAAATTGATTGGATGTAAATGAAAAAATCTGTTAAATTTTTCATTGTAAAAGGCATAAATTGATTTTTTGTAACACGAATAAATTGATTGGATGTGAATGAAAAAATCTGTTGAATTTTTCATTGTAAAAGGCATAAATTTATTTTATGTAACACGAATAAATTGATTGGATGTAAATGAAAAAATCTGTTGAATTTTTCATTGTAAAAGGCATAAATTGATTTTTATGTAACACGAATAAATTGATTGGATGTGAATGAAAAAATCTGTTGAATTTTTCATTGTAAAAGGCATAAATTGATTTTTATGTAACACGAATAAATTGATTGGATTTAAATGAAAAACATCTGGTGAATTTTTCATTGTAAAAGGCATAAATTGATTTTTTGTAACACGAATAAATTCATTGGATGTGAATGAAAAAATCTGTTGAATTTTTCATTGTAAAAGGCATAAATTGATTTTATGTAACACGAATAAATTGATTGGATGTAAATTAAAAACATCTGTTAAATTTTTCATTGTAAAAGGCATAAATTGATTTTTTGTAACACGAATAAATTGATTGGATGTAAATGAAAAAATCTGTTGAATTTTTCATTGTAAAAGGCATAAATTGATTTTTATGTAACACGAATAAATTGATTGGATGTGAATGAAAAAATCTGTTGAATTTTTCATTGTAAAAGGCATAAATTGATTTTTGTAACACGAATAAATTGATTGGATGTGAATGAAAAAATCTGTTGAATTTTTCATTGTAAAAGGCATAAATTGATTTATGTAACACGAATAAATTGATTGAATGTGAATGAAAAAATCTGTTGAATTTTTCATTGTAAAAGGCATAAATTGATTTTTTGTAACACGAATAAATTGATTGGATGTGAATGAAAAAATCTGTTGAATTTTTCATTGTAAAAGGCATAAATTGATTTTTGTAACACGAATAAATTGATTGGATGTAAATGAAAAAATCTGTTGAATTTTTCATTGTAAAAGGCATAAATTGATTTTTTGTAACACGAATAAATTGATTGGATGTGAATGAAAAAATCTGTTAAATTTTTCATTGTAAAAGGCATAAATTGATTTTTGTAACACGAATAAATTGATTGGATGTAAATGAAAAAATCTGTTGAATTTTTCATTGTAAAAGGCATAAATTGATTTTTTGTAACACGAATAAATTGATTGGATGTGAATGAAAAAATCTGTTGAATTTTTCATTGTAAAAGGCATAAATTGATTTTTTGTAACACGAATAAATTGATTGGATGTGAATGAAAAAATCTGTTGAATTTTTCATTGTAAAAGGCATAAATTGATTTTATGTAACACGAATAAATTGATTGGATGTAAATGAAAAAATCTGTTGAATTTTTCATTGTAAAAGGCATAAATTGATTTTTTGTAACACGAATAAATTGATTGGATGTAAATGAAAAAATCTGTTGAATTTTTCATTGTAAAAGGCATAAATTGATTTTTATGTAACACGAATAAATTGATTGGATGTGAATGAAAAAATCTGTTGAATTTTTCATTGTAAAAGGCATAAATTGATTTTTGTAACACGAATAAATAGATTGGATGTGAATGAAAAAATCTGTTGAATTTTTCATTGTAAAAGGCATAAATTGATTTTTATGTAACACGAATAAATTGATTAGATGTGAATGAAAAAATCTGTTGAATTTTTCATTGTAAAAGGCATAAATTGATTTTTGTAACACGAATAAATAGATTGGATGTGAATGAAAAAATCTGTTGAATTTTTCATTGTAAAAGGCATAAATTGATTTTTGTAACACGAATAAATTGATTGGATGTGAATGAAAAAATCTGTTGAATTTTTCATTGTAAAAGGCATAAATTGATTTTTTGTAACACGAATAAATTGATTGGATGTGAATGAAAAAATCTGTTGAATTTTTCATTGTAAAAGGCATAAATTGATTTTTGTAACACGAATAAATTGATTGGATGTAAATGAAAAAATCTGTTGAATTTTTCATTGTAAAGGCATAAATTGATTTTTATGTAACACGAATAAATTGATTGGATGTAAATGAAAAAATCTGTTGAATTTTTCATTGTAAAAGGCATAAATTGATTTTTATGTAACACGAATAAATTGATTGGATGTGAATGAAAAAATCTGTTGAATTTTTCATTGTAAAAGGCATAAATTGATTTTTATGTAACACGAATAAATTGATTGGATGTGAATGAAAAAAATCTGTTGAATTTTTCATTGTAAAAGGCATAAATTGATTTTTATGTAACACGAATAAATTGATTGGATGTAAATGAAAAACATCTGTTGAATTTTTCATTGTAAAAGGCATAAATTGATTTTTTGTAACACGAATAAATTGATTGGATGTGAATGAAAAAATCTGTTGAATTTTTCATTGTAAAAGGCATAAATTGATTTTATGTAACACGAATAAATTGATTGGATGTGAATGAAAAAATCTGTTGAATTTTTCATTGTAAAAGGCATAAATTGATTTTTGTAACACGAATAAATTGATTGGATGTAAATGAAAAAATCTGTTGAATTTTTCATTGTAAAAGGCATAAATTGATTTTTTGTAACACGAATAAATTGATTGGATGTGAATGAAAAAATCTGTTAAATTTTTCATTGTAACCGGCATAAATTGATGTTTTGTAACACGAATAAATTGATTGGATGTGAATGAAAAAATCTGTTGAATTTTTCATTGTAAAAGGCATAAATTGATTTTTTGTAACACGAATAAATTGATTGGATGTAAATGAAAAAATCTGTTGAATTTTTCATTGTAAAAGGCATAAATTGATTTTTTGTAACACGAATAAATTGATTGGATGTAAATGAAAAAATCTGTTAAATTTTTCATTGTAAAAGGCATAAATTGATTTTTTGTAACACGAATAAATTGATTGGATGTGAATGAAAAAATCTGTTGAATTTTTCATTGTAAAAGGCATAAATTTATTTTATGTAACACGAATAAATTGATTGGATGTAAATGAAAAAATCTGTTGAATTTTTCATTGTAAAAGGCATAAATTGATTTTTATGTAACACGAATAAATTGATTGGATGTGAATGAAAAAATCTGTTGAATTTTTCATTGTAAAAGGCATAAATTGATTTTTATGTAACACGAATAAATTGATTGGATTTAAATGAAAAACATCTGGTGAATTTTTCATTGTAAAAGGCATAAATTGATTTTTTGTAACACGAATAAATTCATTGGATGTGAATGAAAAAATCTGTTGAATTTTTCATTGTAAAAGGCATAAATTGATTTTATGTAACACGAATAAATTGATTGGATGTAAATGAAAAACATCTGTTGAATTTTTCATTGTAAAAGGCATAAATTGATTTTTTGTAACACGAATAAATTGATTGGATGTAAATGAAAAAATCTGTTGAATTTTTCATTGTAAAAGGCATAAATTGATTTTTATGTAACACGAATAAATTGATTGGATGTGAATGAAAAAATCTGTTGAATTTTTCATTGTAAAAGGCATAAATTGATTTTTGTAACACGAATAAATTGATTGGATGTGAATGAAAAAATCTGTTGAATTTTTCATTGTAAAAGGCATAAATTGATTTTTGTAACACGAATAAATTGATTGGATGTGAATGAAAAAATCTGTTGAATTTTTCATTGTAAAAGGCATAAAATGATTTTTTGTAACACGAATAAATTGATTGGATGTGAATGAAAAAATCTGTTGAATTTTTCATTGTAAAAGGCATAAATTGATTTTTGTAACACGAATAAATTGATTGGATGTAAATGAAAAAATCTGTTGAATTTTTCATTGTAAAAGGCATAAATTGATTTTTTGTAACACGAATAAATTGATTGGATGTGAATGAAAAAATCTGTTAAATTTTTCATTGTAAAAGGCATAAATTGATTTTTTGTAACACGAATAAATTGATTGGATGTGAATGAAAAAATCTGTTGAATTTTTCATTGTAAAAGGCATAACTTGATTTTATGTAACACGAATAAATTGATTGGATGTAAATGAAAAAATCTGTTGAATTTTTCATTGTAAAAGGCATAAATTGATTTTTTGTAACACGAATAAATTGATTGGATGTAAATGAAAAAATCTGTTGAATTTTTCATTGTAAAAGGCATAAATTGATTTTTATGTAACACGAATAAATTGATTGGATGTGAATGAAAAAATCTGTTGAATTTTTCATTGTAAAAGGCATAAATTGATTTTTGTAACACGAATAAATAGATTGGATGTGAATTAAAAAATCTGTTGAATTTTTCATTGTAAAAGGCATAAATTGATTTTTGTAACACGAATAAATTGATTGGATGTGAATGAAAAAATCTGTTGAATTTTTCATTGTAAAAGGCATAAATTGATTTTTTGTAACACGAATAAATTGATTGGATGTGAATGAAAAAATCTGTTGAATTTTTCATTGTAAAAGGCATAAATTGATTTTTGTAACACGAATAAATTGATTGGATGTAAATGAAAAAATCTGTTGAATTTTTCATTGTAAAAGGCATAAATTGATTTTTTGTAACACGAATAAATTGATTGGATGTGAATGAAAAAATCTGTTGAATTTTTCATTGTAAAAGGCATAAATTGATTTTTTGTAACACGAATAAATTGATTGGATGTGAATGAAAAAATCTGTTGAATTTTTCATTGTAAAAGGCATAAATTGATTTTTATGTAACACGAATAAATTGATTGGATGTAAATGAAAAACATCTGTTGAATTTTTCATTGTAAAAGGCATAAATTGATTTTTTGTAACACGAATAAATTGATTGGATGTAAATGAAAAAATCTGTTAAATTTTTCATTGTAAAAGGCATAAATTTTTTTTTTGTAACACGAATAAATTGATTGGATGTGAATGAAAAAATCTGTTGAATTTTTCATTGTAAAAGGCATAAATTGATTTTATGTAACACGAATAAATTGATTGGATGTAAATGAAAAAATCTGTTGAATTTTTCATTGTAAAAGGCATAAATTGATTTTTATGTAACACGAATAAATTGATTGGATGTGAATGAAAAAATCTGTTGAATTTTTCATTGTAAAGGCATAAATTGATTTTTATGTAACACGAATAAATTGATTGGATGTAAATGAAAAAATCTGTTGAATTTTTCATTGTAAAAGGCATAAATTGATTTTTATGTAACACGAATAAATTGATTGGATGTGAATGAAAAAATCTGTTGAATTTTTCATTGTAAAAGGCATAAATTGATTTTTATGTAACACGAATAAATTGATTGGATGTGAATGAAAAAAATCTGTTGAATTTTTCATTGTAAAAGGCATAAATTGATTTTTATGTAACACGAATAAATTGATTGGATGTAAATGAAAAACATCTGTTGAATTTTTCATTGTAAAAGGCATAAATTGATTTTTTGTAACACGAATAAATTGATTGGATGTGAATGAAAAAATCTGTTGAATTTTTCATTGTAAAAGGCATAAATTGATTTTATGTAACACGAATAAATTGATTGGATGTGAATGAAAAAATCTGTTGAATTTTTCATTGTAAAAGGCATAAATTGATTTTTGTAACACGAATAAATTGATTGGATGTAAATGAAAAAATCTGTTGAATTTTTCATTGTAAAAGGCATAAATTGATTTTTTGTAACACGAATAAATTGATTGGATGTGAATGAAAAAATCTGTTAAATTTTTCATTGTAACCGGCATAAATTGATGTTTTGTAACACGAATAAATTGATTGGATGTGAATGAAAAAATCTGTTGAATTTTTCATTGTAAAAGGCATAAATTGATTTTTTGTAACACGAATAAATTGATTGGATGTAAATGAAAAAATCTGTTGAATTCTTCATTGTAAAAGGCATAAATTGATTTTTTGTAACACGAATAAATTGATTGGATGTAAATGAAAAAATCTGTTAAATTTTTCATTGTAAAAGGCATAAATTGATTTTTTGTAACACGAATAAATTGATTGGATGTGAATGAAAAAATCTGTTGAATTTTTCATTGTAAAAGGCATAAATTGATTTTATGTAACACGAATAAATTGATTGGATGTAAATGAAAAACATCTGTTGAATTTTTCATTGTAAAAGGCATAAATTGATTTTTATGTAACACGAATAAATTGATTGGATGTGAATGAAAAAATCTGTTGAATTTTTCATTGTAAAAGGCATAAATTGATTTTTATGTAACACGAATAAATTGATTGGATTTAAATGAAAAACATCTGGTGAATTTTTCATTGTAAAAGGCATAAATTGATTTTTTGTAACACGAATAAATTCATTGGATGTGAATGAAAAAATCTGTTGAATTTTTCATTGTAAAAGGCATAAATTGATTTTATGTAACACGAATAAATTGATTGGATGTAAATGAAAAACATCTGTTAAATTTTTCATTGTAAAAGGCATAAATTGATTTTTTGTAACACGAATAAATTGATTGGATGTAAATGAAAAAATCTGTTGAATTTTTCATTGTAAAAGGCATAAATTGATTTTTATGTAACACGAATAAATTGATTGGATGTGAATGAAAAAATCTGTTGAATTTTTCATTGTAAAAGGCATAAATTGATTTTTGTAACACGAATAAATTGATTGGATGTGAATGAAAAAATCTGTTGAATTTTTCATTGTAAAAGGCATAAATTGATTTTTGTAACACGAATAAATTGATTGAATGTGAATGAAAAAATCTGTTGAATTTTTCATTGTAAAAGGCATAAATTGATTTTTTGTAACACGAATAAATTGATTGGATGTGAATGAAAAAATCTGTTGAATTTTTCATTGTAAAAGGCATAAATTGATTTTTGTAACACGAATAAATTGATTGGATGTAAATGAAAAAATCTGTTGAATTTTTCATTGTAAAAGGCATAAATTGATTTTTTGTAACACGAATAAATTGATTGGATGTGAATGAAAAAATCTGTTAAATTTTTCATTGTAAAAGGCATAAATTGATTTTTTGTAACACGAATAAATTGATTGGATGTGAATGAAAAAATCTGTTGAATTTTTCATTGTAAAAGGCATAAATTGATTTTATGTAACACGAATAAATTGATTGGATGTAAATGAAAAAATCTGTTGAATTTTTCATTGTAAAAGGCATAAATTGATTTTTTGTAACACGAATAAATTGATTGGATGTAAATGAAAAAATCTGTTAAATTTTTCATTGTAAAAGGCATAAATTTTTTTTTTGTAACACGAATAAATTGATTGGATGTGAATGAAAAAATCTGTTGAATTTTTCATTGTAAAAGGCATAAATTGATTTTATGTAACACGAATAAATTGATTGGATGTAAATGAAAAACATCTGTTAAATTTTTCATTGTAAAAGGCATAAATTGATTTTTTGTAACACGAATAAATTGATTGGATGTAAATGAAAAAATCTGTTGAATTTTTCATTGTAAAAGGCATAAATTGATTTTTATGTAACACGAATAAATTGATTGGATGTGAATGAAAAAATCTGTTGAATTTTTCATTGTAAAAGGCATAAATTGATTTTTGTAACACGAATAAATTGATTGGATGTGAATGAAAAAATCTGTTGAATTTTTCATTGTAAAAGGCATAAATTGATTTTTGTAACACGAATAAATTGATTGAATGTGAATGAAAAAATCTGTTGAATTTTTCATTGTAAAAGGCATAAATTGATTTTTTGTAACACGAATAAATTAATTGGATGTGAATGAAAAAATCTGTTGAATTTTTCATTGTAAAAGGCATAAATTGATTTTTGTAACACGAATAAATTGATTGGATGTAAATGAAAAAATCTGTTGAATTTTTCATTGTAAAAGGCATAAATTGATTTTTTGTAACACGAATAAATTGATTGGATGTGAATGAAAAAATCTGTTAAATTTTTCATTGTAAAAGGCATAAATTGATTTTTTGTAACACGAATAAATTGATTGGATGTGAATGAAAAAATCTGTTGAATTTTTCATTGTAAAAGGCATAAATTGATTTTATGTAACACGAATAAATTGATTGGATGTAAATGAAAAAATCTGTTGAATTTTTCATTGTAAAAGGCATAAATTGATTTTTTGTAACACGAATAAATTGATTGGATGTAAATGAAAAAATCTGTTAAATTTTTCATTGTAAAAGGCATAAATTTTTTTTTTGTAACACGAATAAATTGATTGGATGTGAATGAAAAAATCTGTTGAATTTTTCATTGTAAAAGGCATAAATTGATTTTATGTAACACGAATAAATTGATTGGATGTAAATGAAAAAATCTGTTGAATTTTTCATTGTAAAAGGCATAAATTGATTTTTATGTAACACGAATAAATTGATTGGATGTGAATGAAAAAATCTGTTGAATTTTTCATTGTAAAGGCATAAATTGATTTTTATGTAACACGAATAAATTGATTGGATGTAAATGAAAAAATCTGTTGAATTTTTCATTGTAAAAGGCATAAATTGATTTTTATGTAACACGAATAAATTGATTGGATGTGAATGAAAAAATCTGTTGAATTTTTCATTGTAAAGGCATAAATTGATTTTTATGTAACACGAATAAATTGATTGGATGTAAATGAAAAACATCTGTTGAATTTTTCATTGTAAAAGGCATGAATTGATTTTTTGTAACACGAATAAATTGATTGGATGTGAATGAAAAAATCTGTTGAATTTTTCATTGTAAAAGGCATAAATTGATTTTATGTAACACGAATAAATTGATTGGATGTGAATGAAAAAATCTGTTGAATTTTTCATTGTAAAAGGCATAAATTGATTTTTGTAACACGAATAAATTGATTGGATGTAAATGAAAAAATCTGTTGAATTTTTCATTGTAAAAGGCATAAATTGATTTTATGTAACACGAATAAATTGATTGGATGTGAATGAAAAAATCTGTTGAATTTTTCATTGTAAAAGGCATAAATTGATTTTTATGTAACACGAATAAATTGATTGGATGTGAATGAAAAAATCTGTTGAATTTTTCATTGTAAAAGGCATAAATTGATTTGTTGTAACACGAATAAATTGATTGGATGTAAATGAAAAAATCTGTTGAATTTTTCATTGTAAAAGGCATAAATTGATTTTTTGTAACACGAATAAATTGATTGGATGTGAATGAAAAAATCTGTTAAATTTTTCATTGTAAAAGGCATAAATTGATTTTATGTAACACGAATAAATTGATTGGATGTGAATGAAAAAAATCTGTTGAATTTTTCATTGTAAAAGGCATAAATTGATTTTTTGTAACACGAATAAATTGATTGGATGTGAATGAAAAAATCTGTTGAATTTTTCATTGTAAAAGGCATAAATTGATTTTTTGTAACACGAATAAATTGATTGGATGTGAATGAAAAAATCTGTTAAATTGGTCATTGTAAAAGGCATAAATTGATTTTATGTAACACGAATAAATTGATTGGATGTAAATGAAAAAATCTGTTGAATTTTTCATTGTAAAAGGCATAAATTGATTTTTTGTAACACGAATAAATTGATTGGATGTGAATGAAAACATCTGTTGAATTTTTCATTGTAAAAGGCATAAATTGATTTTATGTAACACGAATAAATTGATTGGATGTAAATGAAAAACATCTGTTGAATTTTTCATTGTAAAAGGCATAAATTGATTTTTGTAACACGAATAAATTGATTGGATGTGAATGAAAAAATCTGTTGAATTTTTCATTGTAAAAGGCATAAATTGATTTTATGTAACACGAATAAATTGATTGGATGTAAATGAAAAACATCTGTTGAATTTTTCATTGTAAAAGGCATAAATTGATTTTTTGTAACACGAATAAATTGATTGGATGTGAATGAAAAAATCTGTTGAATTTTTCATTGTAAAAGGCATAAATTGATTTTATGTAACACGAATAAATTGATTGGATTTAAATGAAAAACATCTGTTTAATTTTTCATTGTAAAAGGCATAAATTGATTTTTTGTAACACGAATAAATTGATTGGATGTGAATGAAAAAATCTGTTGAATTTTTCATTGTAAAAGGCATAAATTGATTTTATGTAACACGAATAAATTGATTGGATGTAAATGAAAAACATCTGGTGAATTTTTCATTGTAAAAGGCATAAATTGATTTTTTGTAACACGAATAAATTGATTGGATGTGAATGAAAAAATCTGTTGAATTTTTCATTGTAAAAGGAATTAATTGATTTTATGTAACACGAATAAATTGATTGGATGTAAATGAAAAACATCTGTTGAATTTTTCATTGTAAAAGGCATAAAGTGATTTTTTGTAACACGAATAAATTGATTGGATGTGAATGAAAAAATCTGTTGAATTTTTCATTGTAAAAGGCATAAATTGATTTTATGTAACACGAATAAATTGATTGGATGTAAATGAAAAACATCTGTTGAATTTTTCATTGTAAAAGGCATAAATTGATTTTTTGTAACACGAATAAATTGATTGGATGTGAATGAAAAAATCTGTTGAATTTTTCATTGTAAAAGGCATAAATTGATTTTATGTAACACGAATAAATTGATTGGATGTAAATGAAAAACATCTGTTGAATTTTTCATTGTAAAAGGCATAAATTGATTTTTTGTAACACGAATAAATTGATTGGATGTGAATGAAAAAATCTGTTGAATTTTTCATTGTAAAAGGCATAAATTGATTTTATGTAACACGAATAAATTGATTGGATGTAAATGAAAAACATCTGTTGAATTTTTCATTGTAAAAGGCATAAATTGATTTTTTGTAACACGAATAAATTGATTGGATGTGAATGAAAAAATCTGTTGAATTTTTCATTGTAAAAGGCATAAATTGATTTTATGTAACACGAATAAATTGATTGGATGTAAATGAAAAAATCTGTTGAATTTTTCATTGTAAAAGGCATAAATTGATTTTATGTAACACGAATAAATTGATTGGATGTAAATGAAAAAATCTGTTGAATTTTTCATTGTAAAAGGCATAAATTGATTTTTTGTAACACGAATAAATTGATTGGATGTGAATGAAAAAATCTGTTGAATTTTTCATTGTAAACGGCATAAATTTATTTTTATGTAAATGAAAACATCCAACAGATTTTTTCATTGTAAATTGATTTTATGTAACGTAAAAAACAACTAATCTTTAAAAACTTGACGTTTATTTTTTTAATTGTAAAAAGAATTGATTTGATGTGGCGTAAATAAAAACAATCAAACGGATGTACTTTTTTGTAAAACAAATAAATGAAAAATAACAAAAACAAACTTATATTTAAAAAACTCAATGTTGAATTTTTTATTGACACATGAATAAATTGATTGGGTGTGATGTAAATGAAGAAAATCAGATTTTTTTAATTCTGTGCAAAGAATGTGGTGTTTTTCTTGTTTCATTTTTCTTAAACTTTTTCTTCTAGGATGTGGGACATCCAACCAGATGTCTGACATTTACCCCTATTTTAGTGAGTCCAACCAAGAGATCTTTTTCAGGATTCTAGCCGTCCCTTTCAGTGCAATTGTTTGTATTTCACTTGCACTTGGTTCACCGGGTATGCTTGCTATGTACTTTTTAAAGTTCTTTTTCATACGCCCAAGTGCTCCTATAATGACTGGTATAATTGAAACGTCTTTTAATTTCCAATTTCGTTTCATATCATACATAAATCCTTGATACTTTGTTATCTTTTCCCTCTCAGCTCTGTTAAGCCCTGAATCATTGGGTACACTGACCTCTATTATGGTCGCTTTTTTGTTTGCTCTGTCCCAAATCACCATATTTGGTTTAACAGCTGCGTTTTCAAGATATGTAACAGTAGGTATTATGTAGTCATAGTGAATGGTGTAGTTGTCATTCCCAACTGTTCGTTCGGGTATATGTTCCCAGAATTTTTTACTACACTGAATGTTGTTTCTTACATATCTTCCAGTGAAGGTATTTGCAAACTCCATTATGGCGATCTGTATAATAACCATCTCCAAGTAGGACCTTGCAACTAGAAATAAGGTGGCCCACACTCTCAACGTCAGTGCTACAGAACCTGCATTTATTATTGTTGCTTAGACCACTCATCTTTTTGAATGCGTTCGTCATGAGGCGCTGGTCTTGTGCAGCCAATATCAACCTCTCTTAGTTGTAATGGAGGGATCCTCTTTTGAGCCAGTCCAGGGAACCATCCCTATCGATATATTCTTGGGATAGTTCAGTCGGTAGATATTTTGCCTGTTTATGGCTGGTCCATTCTTCTGTTTTAACACTATGGAACTGGCTAGTGTATTTTTTCCGACTTTTTCCGGGCTATGTCAGTGGCAGGCTTGTTTGGGTTCTCAGTATCATTTGTAAGGCAATCCTTTCCAAAATGAGTGACAAGTTGTGTTATGGACTCATTTTCATCAATGCCGAGGTATTTGTATGTTTCATGTTCATCCAGTTCTCTGATTTCACTATTTTCATTGTGCTGAATGTTTTCAGTAGATATCTTCTTGCCAGCTTTCAGAGTGCACTTAGCACACTTATTCAGCCCGAGCTTCATTTTGATGTCATTGGAAAAAGTGTGGACAATTTTTAGTAGATGATCTAAATCCTTATCAGAGTTAGCATACAGCTTAAGATCATCCATGAAAAATAAATGGTTTATTACCTTGGAGGATTCTCTTTGGCGGCTGTAGCTTAGATTATAAGCACCTTAGCAGTTCTTTAGGAACTTACTGAGAGGATCAATTGCTAAACAAAATAGCAGAGGAGAAAAACTGTCTCCTTGGAAGATTCCTTTTTCCTGTATGTGTTATCACATGACTAACAAAATTTGACTCTGTGCAAAAAAAACACATACTTCACAATACTGTGGTTTCTTCTCCATTAGTGTTTTCATATGATGCAGCAAACATAACTTCCATGCAAAATGTGGTTTGTCTCACATGTGTGTTCGCATATGACGCAACAGATCATGACAAAAGAAGAACAACATACATTACAAGAATGTGTGTTATTTCCCCATATGTGTTTTCATATGATGCAACAAATATGACTTCTGTGCAAAAGAAGAAACACATACTTCACAAGAATATGGTTTCTCTCCGGCATGTGTTTTTATATGACTCAACACATGCGACTTCCGTGCAAAAGAAACACCACATACTTCACAAGAAAATGGTTTCTCTCCTTTATGTGCTTTCACATGAGTCAACAAAGTTGACTTCTGTACAAAAGAAGAACCACATACTTCACAAGAATATGGTTTCTCTCCAGTATGTGTTTTCATATGAGTAAACAAAGTTGACTTCTGCGCAAACGAAGAACCACATACGTCACAAGAATATGGTTTCTCTCCAGTATGTGTTTTCATATGACTCAACAAAGTTGACTTCTCTGCAAAAGAAGAACCACATACTTCACAAGAATATGGTTTCTCTCCCGTATGTGTTTTCATATGACTCAATAAAGTTAACTTCCGTGCAAAAGAAGAACCACATACTTCACAAGAATGTGGCTTCTCTCCCGTATGTGTTTTCATATGACTCCACAAAGTGGACTTCTGTGCAAAATAAGAACCACATACTTCACAAGAAAATGTTTTTTCTCCTGTATGTGTTTTAATATGACTCAATAAATTTGCCTTCCGTGCAAAAGAAGAACCACATACTTCACAAGAATGTGGCTTCTCTCCCGTATGTGTTAGCATATGACGCGACAAATCGTGTTTTCCGACAAAAGAAGAGCCACATACTTTACAAGAATGTGGTTTTTCTCCAGTATGTGTTGCAATATGATTCACCAAATGTGACTTCTGTGCAAAAGAAGAACCATATACCTCACAAGAATGTGGTTTATCTCCTGTATGTGTTAGCATATGACGCAACAAATTGTGTTTAAGGGCAAAAGAAGAACCACATAATTTACAAGAATGTGCTTTTTTTCTTGTATGTGTTTTTATATGATGCAACAAATTTATCTTCTGTGCAAAAGATGCACCACATACTTCACATGAATGTGGTTTCTTTCTCGTATGTTGATTGTCTCCCATGTTGTTTTGTATCTGATTCCCAGTAAGTATATGCAATGGAGTGTATGATGAGAAGCATGTTAATAAATTTCAACTTTAGACATTTTATATAAAGAAATTTTGGATCATGTTCATCCTTTTTAACCCTTTTTTATGTAAGTTGCACTGTTTATTGGAGATTCAATTTAGTGCAATACTTGATAATAAAGACACGTTAGAAAAACTATTTTTTTCCAAATTTGATGAAAACTGTTTGATGAGTTACATCCATATTTTTCAACTTTAGAAAATTTAGATGAAAAAATTTCTAATTATGTTATACCTTTTTAAATCACCAATGAAAAAAGTCCAACTAATTCATTAATGGATTTCTTTTAATTGTTGCAAATTCTGAAAATATTAAAAAAATTGAAAACATATATTTCATGTGATAAAATTAAATTTATTTTGTTGATTTTTATTAAAAATATCACAAACATTTATTATTGATGAAATTCAAAATAAAATGATTATAGTTTTATGCAATACTGGTTAGTTAGCAAGATTAATGTATTTCTATTTTCAAATATTCAATGTATTTCTATTTTCAAATATTCAATGTGTTTCTATTTTCAAATATTCAATGTGTTTCTATTTTCAAATATTCAATGTGTTTCTATTTTCAAATATTCAATGTATTTCTATTTTCAAATATTCAATGTATTTCTATTTTCAAATATTCAATGTATTTCTATTTTCAAATATTCAATGTGTTTCTATTTGAAAATCTTGGGAACTTTTCTTTTCAACTCCAAATTATGTACAGAATTCTGAACAGAAGTCTTTATTTAGTACATTAGATTAGCATGCTCTTATATCGTTAGCGATGATTGCTAGAATTCCTATGTAATTTCAAATTCTGTTTTCACTCTCACTGATTTTCTTTACAAGGTGGTCACCACTTATCAAAGCCCGGAAGCCACTCAGGGATAAGGGTTATTATAAGTACAGTACATTAGTGTGGATATTTAATAAAGTGTCTACTTAAGGAGGCGATTCATCAGGAATTTGTTTGCGTTCGACTTGAAGATATCCAAGTTGTAGTCAAGAGGGAAGCAGGCAGACGCAAGAGAGTTACACAGGTGTGCAGTTCTAAGAAAGAAGCTTTGTTCATGGAATCTACGTTTTGATTTAGGCATAGATAAAGAGTGGGGAAAGTGTTTGATAATGGATTCAGCTAGATGGATGTTTTTCGTAAAAGATTGGCGAGAGGGGACAAGAGATTGGAGTTCAGAGGAGCACCTGCCATGGAAATTACGATAAAACAAGGATAGGCTCGCAACGTCTCTTCTGTGGGAGAGAGGTTGCAGGGAAGAGAAAAGGGCATCCCCCACTAAGCACTAAGTCTATTTTGTACCCTGTTAAGGCAGGATAGGCTGTTTTTAGCAGCTCCTGTCCAGATATGGCAGCAGTATTCCATCCTTGGAGTACTTGGCTTTTATATAGATAGAGAATTGCATCAGTAGTGAGATATCTTCTGGAGCGGTAGAAGGATCCCACCATCTTTCCAGCGACCTTGGCAACAGACTTGATATACATGTTCCATTTCAGATCAGGAGTGAAGGTCAAGCCCAGAAGCTTGTCAAAACATGGGGCTTCTCTTAGACGAGAGCCATCCATTTCAATTGATGCAAGATGGGGATCAGAGCGTTGATGATATAAAGATATAAGTTTGGTTTTAGATGCATTAAAAGTAACCAGCCACGTCTTCCCCCACTGAACCACTCGTTCGAGATCAGAGGAGAGAGAATTAGAGAGAACTTGGTCATTTACAGCCTTTGATGTTTTGTCGTAGATGGTCGTGTCATCAACATAGATGTCAACGAATGATTTAAGTATGTGTTTAGGGAGATCATTGATGTAGATCAGGAAGAGAGTTGGGCCCAGGATGGACCCTTGAGGAACTCCAGCATTAATACTGCAGGCCTCTGATTTTTGCCCATCGGCCACTGTTCTTATGAGCCTATCGGAGAGAAATGATTTAATGATAGAGAGAATATTTCTAGTTATACCGTAGCTGGAGATCTTGTGAAGTAGGGCTTTTTGCCATACGCTGTCGAAGGCCTTTCATATGTCAAGAGCAATTGCCCTGGAAAGGAAACCTTTGTCAAGAGATTCACTAATCCTATGAGATATAAATGTTAGCACATATGTGGTAGATCTTGCAAAACGGAAACCATATTGCGTGTCACTAAGAAGGTTATTTCTGCTGAGGTGGTTGACTATTTCTCTATTTAATATGGATTCGAGCAACTTACTCATAACACACAGGAGACTTATTGGTCTGTACTGAGAGGAAGATGACGTATCACCTGAGTTATTAAATACAGGGCATACTGATGAGGTTTTCCAGGGTGTTGGAAGCACTTCTCCTTAAGGTAACGTTTAAACAGTTTCGTAAGTATGGGAGCAAGTTCTGGTTGAAGCTTTTTAAACATTATAATTGGGATGCCATCAGGGCCAGTAGCTTTACTGGAATCAAGGTTCTTGATTAACTTGGCGACCTCAGGCATAGCTATTTGTATGCTACCTAGCGTGTTCTGTGTTATAGGAGGAAATATGGGAAGTTGATGACCTTCGTCGCATAGGGTAGAATTAGCTGCAAAGTTCTTGGCAAATAGTCTGGCCTTGTCTGAAGCTGAGGAGATGACCTCTGGTCCGTTGATAATGGTTGGGATAGAACGCACACTTCTGTTCAGGATCCTATTTGTTAGGATGTGGTCTATTTTCTTAGATATGCTCTTAAAGATAATAATTCTGTGATTGTGGGGCCGATAGAGGGCAAATATAAATGCAGTGGTGTAAGCAAGTGCAACCCAGAAGCACATATAAGGTGAATTAGGATCTTCTCTAGAGATATTCCTGCCACATGGGAAGCCATCTTTAATGTAGGCACATATTCCAGTCCCATGGCGATCTTGGGGGTCAGATTTAGATGTTAAGTTAGAGTATCCATTAATTATGAACTCATTTAGGGAAGTGGTCGGCCCTATTCCAGTTTCGCTTAGAAAGAATATGTCCTGTGTCGTCTCCTGTAATTGGGTTTCTACCTCTGGAAGGTTGGAATGTAGACCCCTGATGTTGGAGAAGGAGATATGGAAGTAGGGGTCTATGTTTGAAGATGGGGTTCTAGGTTTATTCGAGTTTTTTCTGGAGATGTTTCATGTTGAGGTATTGGGATTTGTGGAACAGATCGGCATATTTGGTTAGAGCAGTACAGAGAGGGAAAGTAAGAGAGAAAAAGACAGGAATATTTTTTGTAGCACATGAAAAGGTAAAGCCGTAACAATTACCCACTAGTATGACATCAAGATGCCCCACCAGAGACTACTGCATGGTAAAGAGTTCATTCAACAAATTGCAATACAGCAGTCCCAGTACTTTGCGCCTGCTGATAGGACAGCCTCCTTAGTGGTTAATCCAAGGTTCGGGTCCCTGACTATCAGGCGGATAACGTAAGCCCAGACGAAACGTTTACCTCCAGCACCCTTACTAGTGACATACCCACAAGGATAGGCATAGAGACAGAAAAATTTCAGACATCTCAGACTAGTGTTCAACAAGTACTACCGACCTTTAAAGCAGTTTTTTCTTCACCCTTTGTCAGAAAAATCACTCATTTGCATGAGGACTGAGGGACAAAAAAGGAGAAGCGAGAGTTACTGGAGCTGCTGATAACACATTCACTGTATTATCTACTCTCCATTTTTAAAAAATAGGGGGAATGGGTACAAGGGGCTTATTAATATCTACTTATTAATGGGTGGATGTTTTTGGCATTATATATCTCGAGTTTGAATCATGCGAGCTTCACCTTATAATTAAAATCCAATAATTAACTTTTATCAATTTGTGAAGTCCGCTTAATATTAATTTAGATTTGAGTTTAGATAATTATACAAGATTTTTATTTAAGAGGCTCTTGTTTACATAGGTGACTATGTTTTCCTTTCCGTTTTGGATGTAACAAGACGATATTGGTTAACAGCATATTTGACAAAGATTTCAGAACGCAGCAAAAAAGCAAGACAAGATAGGTAAAATTTAACGTCCAAGAGTATGTAACTTACGACTGAATTTTACCAAGTACTTTATCCATAGCACCACGGGTTCTAGCAGAAAAACCTAGTATTTTAGGAAATATTTTGGTTCAAAATGTTATTATTATTTATTACTGCATTTTATATATATATATAGACATTTTTACTACTTATTACTATATGTATATGTAGATAAATAATTATTATTTATTATTAATGCTTGCCATATTATGTTAAATACTATACTAGGTATGCTTAGTAGTTGATCATTACCCAGAATATATGGTGTTTCCTTTGTTGTTCTTTTTCATCTTTAATAATTACTTCCTCCCATAAGAGTTTATGGCTTCCCTTTTCTATCTATATTCCGTCATAACTGACTTTTTAACCTCTCAATATATTACAGCTTTTCAATGTTTTGCTAACCTTACTGTTAGTGAATGACATGTCTCACATTTATGTATAATTTTCCATATATCAAATCTTATTGTCATGATTTTTCTATAAACAGCTTGACACGCACAACATGTTTCTGGAGAGTCGCATCACTCTCGAATACTATCCTGACATTATATAGACTGTAGATTCTTTCAATTCTTTTTGCCAAGTTCTTCATATATCGTATACAAAGTATTATCCATATAATGTCGTTAGTAGTTGATCATCACCCAGAATATGTGCTGTATCCTTTAAGCCAGCTTACTCTTTATTGTTCTTCTTCATCTTTAATATTTACTTAATCCCATAAGAATTTATGGTTTCCCTTTTCTATCTATATTCCACCATAACTAATTTCTTCATCCATATTCTGCCATAACTGATATTTTAACCTCTCAACATATTACAGCTTTTCAATGCTTTTTAACCTTACTGTTAGTGAATGACATGTCTTATATTTGTATAATTTTCCACAGTTATATGGAATCTCTTCATCATGATTTTTCCATAAACGGCACATGTTTCTGGAGAGTCAAATTACACGTGAATACTCTCCTGGCGTTATACAGATGCAAATTCTTTCAATTCCTTTTGTCAAGTTCTTCATATATCGTATACAAAGTGTTGTCTATATAACGGCAGTATTAAGGAGTGATTCGACTATCTGAAAACATTTTGTATCTTGCTCTCTGGTGGACGATTTCTCTTAAACTTTCCACCTCATTTTGATATGTATTGTTATTAGTACATATTGCTTTTGCTTGGTGTTGTAGGAAACAGTCTGTTACTTTCTTTACATTATATAGATTGTGAGAATTGAAGTTTAGATATGAGAGTCTTTTAATTGTGTTAACTCCACATGGCATTGCCTGATTTGGAAAGTAAAAGAGACAAGAGTTTAATTACTTGGTGTCATGCATTGAAGTTTTGCAAACGCACATGCATCACAGCTGGAAGCAAACACACTGAACGATGGGGTCAACTTGTCAAAATTGATATCATCAGTGGTGTAAGCTCAACTATTTGACATGCACAGTCAGTCGAAAGCATGGCTCCATCTACCCACCTCATGGTCTACACTCTTAGTCTCTAGCTGAGTTCACACATATAATGCAATAGAAAATAAAAATGTGGATATTTTTTCTCTTGTGTTTCTGCTCCAAAAACGATATATATATATATATATATATATATATATATATATATATATATATATATATATATATATATAATCGAGCAACTATTTTCAAATGTTCAGAATTGAAAAAGGCAGTAACAAGATAGATTAGGCGGAATTCTCTTCTAAGGAAGAAAATGTTGGAAAACGGAAAAGTCAGTGTCTGCAGGAGGTGGGTGAATGATGAAGTATGGAGATATAAAGTAGAGAGTAAGGGACTTGTATTTAAAACAAGAGAGAAGGAAAATTTTCTATTTTTATTTCTACTTTTTATTATTTTTTTATTTATATTATTTTTATTATTCTTTTTTATTTATATTATCATTCTTTATTTATAGTATTTTTATTAGTTTTCATTTTTATTTTTATTTATATTTTAATTTTTTTATTTTTTATCATTATTATGTTTTTTTATTTAATTTGATTATTATTGTTCACTATTATTTTTTTATTTATTTATTCTTCGACTCGATTTTCTAGACTTTATCACATCAAATTGCTTTTGGGTTAAAATTGAGGGAAAAAATTATAGAACTCTGGTTACTAGGTTAGCAGATGTGTCAGTAATAAATAATATTTTTAAGCGCTTACACAGTGACTTGAACTCTGTGATAAAAACTTATTAATTGTAGAAGAGTTTGTTCAATAGATATGCAAGGTGATGCCCATATTTAATCAATAGTAAGGTAAGCAGAAAAAATTGTTAAAACACTAGCGTCTGCATGCATGCATGGCTCGTGTGAGTTTTAGAAATAGTCAAAGATTATTATGCTTAATGAACAAAAGAATGAAATCCCTCAGAATAATTTGAAGGGAATAACATACCTGAAGAATTCAAGTTGAAAGCGGAATAGAGATTTGTTCATTATGGAGGAAAAGGACTTGGGCAGAACCAATATGGTGGAGATGTGTATCGATACTGAAATGCATGAGCCCATACTGAGATGACCATATCAAACACCACTAAAGCAAAAAAAATGTTGGTAGACTAAGCAATGGAGGAAATGATGAGGGTAGGTGTAATTGAGAGATCAAATAGCCCGTGAAATTTTTCGATAGCGTTAATAGAAAAGAAGGATGGTAATAAAAGATTTTGCATAGATTTTACAACTTTAAATAAAGTCACAAAGAAGTATGTCTGAAAACATAGATAGGATAGTATTAAATAAGCCATGAAGCATCAGTTCTGAGGTTCAAAGTAAGTGAATGGAGGAAATTGTGTATTTTTGCTTATAGCTGCATCATACAGTACCTGAAGGGGAAGGAAAATGTTTTTGTGGATCTCTTGTCACACACTGTAGATTCAAGTCAAAACAATGATTTTCCCCGGTAGAATTAGATGGTAATTACTTGGTAGGGGTAATAAACTCGAATCCTTTTGAGTCAAAAGGGTTTGTATCATATATGGTTAAGGCTCATCGGTATTGCACGAATCATCGTACGTTATCAGTAGAGCTGTGACAAAATATTCTTTTCATCGTTTTGACTCATGAGTATATATCCGTTAATATCTTATGTTTTTATATAGACTGATGTGGGTCTCAGTTGATGAACTTAGTCTAACTGTGTCTGATATATACTCGAAAGTCAAAAGAATGAAAAGAATACGCTATTGTCACATCCCTAGTTATCAGGTTTAGATTTAATTAGGGATCAAGAGAAAGATAAGGAAATTTTTAGATTTAGAGGTGCAGATGTTGAATGGCAAATTGTCTAAAATGAAACAAAAAATTTATAATGATAGACGAGATAGTGTATTACTTGTTGCAACTCAGCGATGAACCATTCATAAGGTTATATGTACCGTTGCATCTTAGAAAAAATGTGTTTGCACAGTACAATGACAATAATCGTCACATGGGCGTGGAAAAGACGTTTCACACCATTAAACAAAATATTTCTGGCTGTGTTTATTTAAGGAGGTGAGTGAAAAAATATGTAGGCAAATGTATTCTGTGCCAAAACAGAAACCTGAGGAAGGTACAACCTTGAAGGCAGAAATGCAATCTGCTTCCATTTCTTTTTCTCAAACTGGCATTGGATATTTCAAAGCCCTGCTTTATAGTTTCAGGTAACTAGTACATAGTGACGTTCATCGATATGTATAGTGTTGGCCAGAGGCTTTCACTAAAGGCAAAAACGGTGGTTCATCTTTTGTGGGATGAAATTTTCTCCAGATTCAGGATACCACTCCAGCTGTTAACAGACAATGCACCTAAAAATGTTAACAAATTGATGAAGAAGGCATTGTAGGATCTCAACATACACGATGTGATCACGTGATTTAATCACCTCCAAAATAACAAATTAGAAAGATTTCATAGAATGATGCAAGACGTTTTAATGAAAAAAAATCCTGGGATATATATATATTACCTAAATGTTGGCGTCAGATTTTATGTGACCGAAATGACAAAATTCTCACCATACTATTTGCTCTACAACAGATACGTGATCCTGCAATTAGATAATATATTAATGCCTCGTAGATTATACCATGTTAATAAAATATACTATGGTGATGAGAAACATGAGATTGCTCTACAAAAGATGCATCGATCTTTTACTTTGGTAAGGAATAACATTCAGAAAGCTAGGAAAAAACTGATAGAGGACTCGGATAAAAAAACAAAGTCCGTATATTTTAAGATTGGAGATCTAGTTTATAATAAGAACCATCCAAGGTGGGGAAAGCTAGATGTATGTTGGAAACAATATCATGTGGTTATAGAAATAAATAGGCCCTATCTCATATAGACTAAGGATCAGTTGACAGACTCATGACAAAGGCACATAAGTGCACAAGTGACATGTATATAAACAAAGATGAATGCACAAAATGTATAACGATTTTTTTCACTTGTAACCCTGTAGCACTCACAGAACTGGTGCCAATTTGTAGGAACTGAAAGTGGAGTCACTAACTTCTAAGGGTGTGAGTCCGTGTTCACCCATTCATAATAGGGATCTATCAATTTTTAGGGCTAAGGTTGCAGGTACAAGAATCTCTTGAAGTCGAAAATAGTAGAGTATCCGCAGGATGGTTAAAAGTAAATTTAACGAGATCTCCGATTAATAGAAGGTTTCCACCAAGGCATATCCTCACATACATAAAATAAAAATATAGAAATAACTCCGGAAAATTACGACACTTGACAAAGAAATCGACATCACTGTATTAAGATGAAATAACATTTATTTACGTGTTAGGAAATAGCTTTTTGATATAAAAACGTCTGTTATGCACTGTAATTCACTGATCTCCATGTTTTATGCATGCACAATAACCCAATCTACTCCTCTGTAAATGACGGTGCCACCCAGCAGAAATAAATCCACGTGTTAGGAATAATATTAATTCAAATCGTTCAAACATAAATGTTTTCTTGTAACGAGTGTTCATTATGCAGGCTTAGTTAAATTAGGATCTCGTGAGAATAACATGAAGTTTATGATTACTGATTTTTACGAACAGAGTGTCACACATGGTTTGAAATGAATGTGAATATTTTCTGAGAGAAAAAACAATCATTAAACCATGTAAACGAATTTGTTGTGATTATTTTTATCATTAAAGCCACATTAAATATTATTTTAATTCTATTATTTTTTGCAAATATTGAATGAAAACTTATTGTAAAGTTTCTGAAGATATTACATGTATATTTAACGTTAAGCCCACCTCCACAAATTTCTTTAAAATGATAACTTTTTTTTAGGTTTTCGACCATGCTGAATAAGAAAATCTCATTGAAATTTTGCAGAGACAAGTAGTTTTTGAAATATAAAGATTTGTATTATGCACTGTAATTCACTGGCCTCCATGTTGTATGTGTATGATAAACAAATTTATTTTCATACGAACGCCAGTGTCACCTAGCGGAAACAAACCCACTTATTTTTTTCACAACCGAAAAATTTATAATGTGCTTGCGTGTAAACCAAAGCAATTATGAATTTACTTCCTTGAGTAATTTCATGTTAAGAACGGCTTTCAGAATAGACACCCTCAACTTTCCCATGTTAAGAACGGCTTTCAGAATAGGCACCCTCAACTTTCCCATGTTAAGAACGGCTTTCAGAATAGGCACCCTCAACTTTCCCATGTTAAGAACGGCTTTCAGAATAGGCACCCTCAACTTTCCCATGTTAAGAACGGCTTTCAGAATAGACACCCTCAACTTTCCCATGTTAAGAACGGCTTTCAGAATAGACACCCTCAACTTTCCCATGTTAAGAATGGCTTTCAGAATAGACACCCTCAACTTTCCCATGTTAAGAACGGCTTTCAGAATAGACACCCTCAACTTTCCCATAAGAACGGCTTTCAGAATAGACACCCTCAACTTTCCCATGTTAAGAACGGCTTTCAGAATAGACACCTTCAACTTTCCCATGTTAAGAATGGCTTTCAGAATAGACACACTTAACTTTCCCATGTTAAGAACGGCTTTCAGAATAGACACCCTCAACTTTACCATGTTACGAATAGCTTTCAGAATAGACACCCCATTTGTAGTATCTGTTCTGATGCTGCACTTTACTATTTTGGTTTCGGTTAATGGAAGAGAAATCCTTCATGACTGATACATTTTTAAATTATTGTTGTTACTAACACGAAGGTCCTTTTGGAGGGAGCTGATTTCCCCCATAATAAAAATCCAAGCTTGTGTCTAACTCTGCCCTCGTAGGAAGGCAAGTAAAAAAAAGATGTTAACATCTACATTGTTTTATTTTTATATGAAAAAGCAAACAAATTCATGCGTTATTTTTTTTAGATCTTAAAACTTTAAATCGTAGGTTTAAATATTTTTCTAAAAACTTTATATTTTTTTGATCAATCGAATTTAAAAAGACAATAATTTGCGATTTTAGTCATCATATCGGTGTCACAGGAAATAATAAAATCCATTCAATAATTGATTTTTTAAAGTTCATCATCCATTTTCATATTAAGTTCATTTAACTTAACAACAATAAATAATTGAATAAATAAAATAAATTAACCAGAATAAATATTTGGTTTAAAATACAAATAACGACTTACTAAACGACGTTTTATTAACTGGATATTTTTCCGGCATTCACCGGAAGTTATTATCTCCCCTAGTAAGTTCGATTTGTTTTTATTTTTAACCTTTTTTTTGGTAATCTCGAAAGTAAGCATGATGATTATTGAACAGTCATCATATTGGTGTCACTGGACACATGTGTCCATAAAAATAAAATTAATTTTTTAAAGAAAAGGAAAATAATAAAATCCATTCAATAATTGATATTTAAAGTTTATCATCCATTTTCATATTAAGTTATTTAAACTTGACAAAAATAAATAAATAAATAAATAAATAAATTAAATAAAACACGATAAAATATTTAGTTTAAAATACAAATAACGATTAACTAAACGATGTTTTATTTACTGGATATTTTTACGGCATTCACCGGAAGTTATTATCTTCCCTTGTAAGTTCGATTTATTTATATTTTTAAACTTTTTATGTAAGCTGCAAAGTAATCATGATGATTATTGAACACATTTGAAATGTTTTCTCCATTTTAAATTAAATTTAAATAAAATAATATTTAAATCGAAATGACTCCTCATGTCATAATATTTTTTACAAAAGATAATTTTAAATTAAATTTAAATAAAATAATTTTTAAATCGAAATGACTCCTCATGTCATAATATTTTTTACAAAAGATAATTTTAAATTAAATTTAAATAAAATAATTTTTAAATCGAAATGACTCCTTATGTCATAATATTTTTTACAAAAGATAATTTTAAATTAAATTTAAATAAAATAATTTTTAAATCGAAATGACTCCTCATGTCATAATATTTTTTACAAAAGATAATTTTAAATTAAATTTAAATAAAATAACTTTTAAATCGAAATGACTCCTCATGTCATAATATTTTTTACAAAAGATAATTTTAAATTAAATTTAAATAAAATAATTTTTAAATCGAAACTTCTCATGTCATAATATTTTTACAAAAAATAATTTTAACGCTATCTTAGGAGATTACCTTTTTTTAATAAACACACGCATATTGTACTGTCTTTTTAATTGACATATTGTGTTGATTATAAACATATGACCCTCGAACAGTTAGCATTAAATACATACCGACAATCAAGACAGGAAATTCTATAAACAAATTCACTGAGAGTAGATATACGGTAACAAAAATTAAATAAATAAATAAATGAAAGAAAACAAAAACAAAACAAAAAACTCAAATGGAAACAAGACATTGTTGAGAACACAAAGAGAAAAAATAAGAAACGAGAAGTTATAAAAGCGTTGAATAGGGAGTCGTATGCGTAAAGAAATGAACAACACAGCTAGAAGTAAGGGGGTCGGACATGTGGGTAAAAAAATAAACAAGTTCGTAGTTAAGATGAAATAATATAAAAAAAAAACGTTAAAAATATTAAAAAGTGTCTTTAAGAAGGAGATATATAAAGTTTCTTACCGGAGATGACTTAAAACGGCGAAGGGCAACAGAAGATAATAGACAGAGACATGTGGGTCTAGAAATGCTGCTGACTACAATTAGGGAACAAAACACCGGTCAATCTGACGGTGTCGAGTCAGGAGAAACTCTATAAGAAAAATGTCCGTCCACGGGAAATAACTGTTAAAGAAATTAAACTAAGACGCAAAACAGACAACAAGTTTGAATCGATTTCGAACTTTATTTTCAATTTTAAAGATATTCGTGTATTTCTGACTATATATATATATATATATATATATATACTAGCAAATGTACTCGTCGTTGACTGGGTTCAAAAACAGCCTACAGAAAATGGACTCTGATTTATTAAAGTATGATAGGTTATGAAAAGGAAGGGTTGTAAAGAGATAGCTTCGAATTTGGGGGTATCAAAACTAAAGCAAAATATGATGAAAGTAAAAATAAAATAGATAAACGCCATAATTTATTATACCATACCTGTTCACATTGAAACACTTATCACAATATTCTGTGGATCTATATTAAAAAAAAAAACTTGTTAAACTTTGTGACATATTTACATTCTCTGGAGGCCAGGCGCTAACGAACACTCCATAATTTTATTATACCATATTTCTTCAAACTGAAACATAACTATCAAAGTATACTTACGCAGATAGATATGAAAAGTCTTTATTAAATTTCGTGCCTATTTCCATTCTATGGAGGCCAGGCACGAACGCAGACCCCGCAATTTTATTATAGCATACTTAAAAAAGTATTATTATGTACATCTATATCAAAACACTTGTAAACTTTTTTTTTAATTTTTAATTTTTTTATTTCCATACTTTGTGGACCAGGCGCGAACACAAACCCCACAATTTTAATGAACCACCGTTCTGCCAGATCAAACATACCCATTCCTGCGTCTCAATACATATTCTATCAGTATATGCAATCAGTTTCTTTTAATAGTCAACCATGTAGGAGCCTATTCGTGACCACACACACAGAGCTTTATATATATAATTATATATATATATATATATATATATATATATATATATATATATATATATATATATATTACATTAAAAAATACGGGCAGATTTGTATTTCAGTGTCCCATACATTGGGGGATTTCCTAAAGTGCAAACATTACAAGCGCACCCGCACCATTGGATCGGTGTATAGGAAAAATGACTTTTCTGGAAAACGATTTTCTAAGGAATTTTAAAACTAAATTTTTTAAAATAATTTTATTGTTTGTAGTTCATTGAAAAAATATATTTTATAAAAGTCATTGAAAAAAACATTTATTTGTAAAACTTTTTTATTTCATTGAAAAATATCTTTAAAAAAGTCATTGAAAAAAAACATTTATTTGTAAAACAATTTTTTTATTTCATTTAAAAAAATATCCTCAAAAAGTTATTAAAAGAAAATTGTTTGTAAACCATTTTTTTATTTCATTGAAAAAAATATATTTAAAAAAGTTATTAACGCCAGACCCATTATCCAATGAAGACATGAACCGTTTGTTACACGACCGACCCTTTGATGTTTACTTGCTTACATCCTCCCAGATGATTATCATAGGTAATATTTGAAATGTATCCAAATTTCATAACAAACACATGGCTAGGGATCTAAAAGATAGATACAAAGGTTCTTTTACTCATAGCCCCTCCCCCGAATAAAATTCATGCAAATAACAAGAGGGGCATAACGGCTCGTTACTTAATTTTCATGGACACAAGGCAACCTTTAGTTATAACTGAAAGAAAAATAAAAGTCCATAACAATAGCAAAGGGGGAGTAACAGCAGTAGTAATTATAACAAAAATAATTCACAATGAAACATACAATACCACACCAAGAAAAATTAATAATGAATCACACTTATTGAAAAACTTATTGAAAAACTAAAATAATCTCAGCTTTTTTTAAACCACTTTCAAAATCCCCGGATTTAACAATTTTCCAGAAGGGTCTTACAAGCTGAAATAAATTATGAAAGAAACAAGAGATATAATACTCAAATTTTATTTAAATGCTGCATATATAATTCAACTAACCATAAATACATTTTCTTCTAATATAACGCATTTTGTTCTTCCAATGGTACCTGACAATAAGCAGGTCTCAGTTCTTTGAATGTGATGATACAGTTCCTACTATTAATCGTGAGGGATTAATCACGTTTAAATTTTATTTTTGGCAAGTGAAAGTACTTACTTATTTTATTATTCAGTTAGTTATATTTAATAAAGTTGTTTTGAAATGTTCGAATGATTCTCGAATCACACACATGCTAACCAAGTAAGTTACGATTTTGTCTAAACAAATACGGAATATCAACTTCTGCAAGCCCGATTCATAACGACTCCAATCTTGTCATCTATAACAGTTTATATGCCTCACAATACAAAATAGCTTCATTTTATGTTGTCTTCACTTTTCAAAACAGAATTAAAGTTAAATAAATACGGAATTTCTATTATTATGAGAAAAAATAAAAACAAGTTTTCAACATGTAAAAAATACATGTAAAGAAAAAAACATATTGTGATTTGTTCGTATCATTTGGATTATTTGGACTATTGTTCTCATCTTAAGTGTTATTTTTACAATGTTTGCACAACAAATAACACTCAAGATGAGAACAGTAGTCTTAATAATCTAAATAATACAAAAAATCATTCCTCATCTAAAAAATTCAGAACCGTAATATTGTAATTTGTTTAAGAATCATGATTATTTTTTAATTTAATGAAAGTTATTTGTAAGGTTATGTGAATGTATTTTTGGGAGAACTTGAAAATGCAACATAAAAAGTGTCTTTAATTATCAGCATTCTTAAAAGAAATGAACAGCAAATCTGATAACTGCATTTCCAAATAAATTAACAGGAAAAATCGATGCTTCCAAAAATGAGGTGCTCAGTTTACTAGAACGTTGTATTAGAAATAGAGCACACCATAAAAAATATAAGTATTGATTTTTTTTTCATGATAATCTGATGGATTATTGACCATTTAAAAAACATAAAACACACACACACACACACACACACACAGGGTGCGATACCACCTCCATACCTGCGCCGAACATTTTTTTAAACTTTAAAACATATAAAATTTATAAAATTATTACAGTTCCTTTAGATAAAAAAAGTTATTTTTCTATGTTCAAGTCATTATTGAAAACAAAACACAATCAATAACGAAAAATGTTCAACGATGAATCAATATTTTCATTAGGATTATTCGCTAACATTTGAAGCAAATGTAGTTATTGACAATACAATAATAGATTAATGATAATAATCCACTGAGAAAATTGAAAAAAGATGAAAATAAAAACCATTAAACAATGAGAGACATTTAAAATTTATAGTTACTTTTTTTTATCTTTTTTTTTATCTTTGGTAAACAAAAAAAAAACATTAGTTAAAAATATTTAAAATTCATAAAATTATTTTTTCTTTAGTACACGAATCATAAAGAAGTTTTTTATGTTTAAGTAAGTATTGAAAAAAAAAAAAAACAATCGACAGCGAAAAAAATTTTCAACAATAAATCAACATTTTCATTAGGATTATTCGCTTGTAGTTATCTCCCTTACATTTTTAACGTATTCTGCAAATGCGCAAAAATCGATACTAAATTCATGTAGTAATACTTACGTTTTTGTTTTATAATCTGCTTTCGGTTGACTTTATCTGCTTTTATAAAGGAAACGATTTTTCAAATGTGATTGACTTTACAAGCTCAAGTTAACATTCAAGATGACGAACGGAAGAGGAAGTTCGCAGAAAACAAAATTGAGAGGAAAAATAAAAAAGAAATCATTTCGAAATAGAGCCGATCTATTTGGCGAATATCACGGATAAAATAATTATTATTTTATTTAACATTTTTATATTTACATGAGAGAGAAGAGAGGGACTACCATTTTTATGTGAACTTTTCCAAAAATGTACACATGGTCTTGTGACGTCATCAATTGATGTGCTTGATGCGCAGCAACGGCGAACGATTATATAAAAACAAAAAACGATTGTAATTTAATTTAATTTAATAGAAATTTATTTTGCATGCAAATAGTTTACTTAAAGATTGCATTATCGAAATGTAAAACGCATTCATCATTACCGTTAGAAATAATTAAATAAAATCTGGGGTGTTTTTTTTTTGTGTTTTTGTTTTGTTTTTTTTGCAGTGAGGTTGAGACAAAAATAAAGTATTACGTGACTTTTTTCTACATCTACGGAGGAGCAGAAGCGACAATAAAAAACTTTATTAGTTCAGTCCACATGTTATTTGTTTATTTAAGTTTTCGATACTTTGGAACGATTTAAATTATTTATATGAAAGATCCCCCCTCCTGAATGCTAGTTGGGAATAACTTAACCTTTTACCAATTGGTATCCCCTAAATGGAGAGCAGTATATATATATATATATATATATATATATATATATATATATATATATATATATATATATATATATATATATAGTTTTTACAATATGATTTTTAAAATATAATTATCCCCTTACACGTGTTTCGTTGTCTACGACTCATCAGAGTGGCTGAATCTTGCGCGATTCAACTGAATTCCTTTTTTTATATGGTAGGCACCACTTATCAAGGCCCAGAAGCCCCTCGGGGATAAGGGTTAATGCGTGTTAATCAATGGGATAATATTATAGTAATCGTTAGTAATGAAGATTTGATAAAGTGTCTTAAGGAGGCAGTTTATAAGGAATTTGTGTATGTTGGATTTGAAGACATCCAAGTTGTAGTCAGGTGGGAAAAAAGCAAACGGAACAGCGTTCCACAGGCGTGCACTTTCAAGAAAGAAGCTCTGCTCATGGAATCTACGTTTTGATTTAGGCACAGATAAAAAGTGAGGAAAATTATTGACAGTGGTTTCAGCTAGACGAGTGTTTTTCGTGACAGATTGGCGAGGGAGGACCAGAGTTTAGAGCTCAGGCGAGCACTTGCCATGGAAGTAACGATAAAACAAAGACAGGCTCGCAACGTCTCTTCTGTGGGAGAGAGGTTGTAGGGAAAAGAAAAGGGCATCCTCCACTAAGCCACGGAGTCTATTTTGTACTCTGTCAAGGCAGGATAGGCTGTTTTTAGCAGCTCCTACCCAGATGTGGCAGCAGTATTCTATCTTTGGACGTACTTGGCTTTTATATAGATAAAGAATTGCATCAGCAGTGAGATATCTTCTGGAGCGGTAGAAGGATCCCACCATTTTCCCAGCGACCTTGGCAACAGATTTGATGTACGTGTTCAATTTCAGATCAGGAGTAAAGATTAATCCTAGAAGCTTGTCAAAACATGGAGCTTCCCCAAGACGAGAGCCATCCATTTCAATTGATGCCAGATGAGAATCAGACCGTTCATGATGTAACGATAGGAGCTTGGTTTTAGATGCATTAAAAGTAACCGGCCATCTCTTCCCTAAGTGTACTACGCGCTCAAGATCAGAAGAGAGATAATCAGAGAGAAATTTATCATTTATGACCTTTGATGTGTTGCCATAAATGGCCTTGTCATCAGCATAGATGTCAACGAATGATTTGTTTGTGTTTTGGGAGATCATTGATGTAGATCAGGAAGAGAGTTGGGCTCAGGATGGACCCCTGAGGGACTCCAGCATTAATACTGTTGGCCTATGATTTCTGCCCATCAAGCACTACTCTAATGAGTCTATCAGAGAGAAACAATTTAATAATTAAGAAAACATTTTCAGTTATACCGTAGCTGGAAATCTTGTGAAGTAGGCCTTTATGCCATACTTATCGAAGGCCTTTGATATGTCAAGAGCAACTGCCTTAGAAAGGAAGCCTCTGTCGAGAGATTCACTAATCCTATGAGATATAACCGTTAGCACATCTGCTGTAGATCTAGCAAAATGGAAACCATATTGCATGTCCATAAGAAAGTTATTTCTGCTGAGGTAATTTACTACGTCTCTATATAATATGGATTCCAGCAACTTACTCATGGCACGCAAGAGACTTATTGGGCTGTGCTGAGAGGGAGATGACTTATCATCTGAATTCTTAAATACAGGGCATACTGATGAGGTTTTCCAGAGTGTTGGGAAGCACTTCTCCTTAAGGCAACGCTTAAGCAGTTTTGTAACTATGGGAGCAAGTTCTGGTTGAAGCTTTTGGAATGCCGTCAGGACCAGTTGCTTTAGTGTAATCAAGGTTCTTGATTAGATTGGCGACCTCACGCACAGATATCTGTATGCTGCATAGCCTGTTGTCTGTTATAGGAGGAAATACGGGGAGTTGATGGCGTTTGTCGCATAGGGTAGAATTAGCTGCAAAGTTCTTGGCAAAACATATTCACAAATGTGCACTTTTACCTAAATGTTTCGTCGTCTAGGACACATCAGTGTGGCTGAATCTAGCGAGATTCGAAATAGGGACCCGACGGCAATGCACTCTTAACTCGTTCATCCATCTCACACGACAGTGTGGATATATCGTGATTTACTTAGATGTTATTTGTTTTTGTTTTTGCGATACGTTTCGAATGATATAAGTAGTGCCAATTTATTAAAAACATGACTTTGGAATCATTAACTTCTAAGAGTGTTCACCTATTCATAATCGGGATCAACTTTTAGGACCGAGGATACAAGTGCAGGAATCTCTTCAAGTCAGACGAGCGTTAAAGGTAAATTTAATGGGATTAAAGGTAAATTTAATGGGATTAAAGGTAAATTTAATGGGATCGCCGATTAACAGAAGCTTTCCACCAAGGCACATCCTCACATGCATAAAATAAAAATATAGAAATAACTCCGCAAAATAACATGTGACAAATAACTCGTTCCAACGTAAATGTTTTCTTGTAACGAGTGTTTATTATGCAGGCTTAGCTAAATGATGCGTCATTTATTTATTTTTATTTATTTTTTTAGTTCTAAAAGCTTTAAATTGTAACTAGATTTTTGAATTGGAAATTACCAATAATTTTCTTTCTAAAACTTTTTATTTTTCTGAGCAATCGAATTTATAGAGACAATAATTTGTGAGTTTAGTCATCATATTCTGTTTACATTTGTGAGTTTAGTCATCATATTCTGTTTACATTTGTGAGTTTAGTCATCATATTCTGTTTACATTTGTGAGTTTAGTCATCATATTCTGTTTACATTTGTGAGTTTAGTCATCATATTCTGTTTACATTTGTGAGTTTAGTCATCATATTCTGCTTACATTTGGGGGATGTAATAGGGGTAAAAGATTCGTTGTCAGTGACTCCCAATACCCCTTAAAAAATTGCTGAAGCGTAAGGTAATATATACCAAAAAATATTCATTAAATAGCGGGAAGCAGAGAGAACATGAAGTCGATATTGCGTTAAGAATATGCAACAGCTTTATTGCCTGAAAACGGTGGCCTGCAAAGCTGGTCTCTTTTTCACACGCATAGTTTTGCAGGAGGTTGTAGTCGTAACTACATACTTTGTTGTAGCCGTAGCTACATACTTCATAACATCCCCCTTTTTCCCATTAGTTTGTTTGATTGAACGAGATGTGTAGTTTGTGTGTGTGTGTGTGTGTGTGTTAGGGTTTATAGTCTCTCAGTCTTACAGGGAGAGGATCACCCAGTTTGACCTACGAAGTTGTTTCTCATGTGTTGGGGATTTTTGTGGCCCTGAGTTTGCCTGAGAACTTTTTATCTCAAGTGGCTGTGGCATGGAGGCATGTTGTGGTATGGCATGTACACCAGTTGGTTGATGGATGTGGATTCTGTTTCGTCTATAAGTGCCCGATTTCCAGTTGCTGTTAGGGCTTTGTAGGTGGCATTTCACCCTTACATGCTGTCCTATGGTGAGATTGGGTAATGGCTTGATATAACGGTCATAATGTGTTTTTGCCATTTGTCGTTTTATGAGGCTATCTTGTACCTCTGCTTGCACTTGTGGTGTGTAATCCGTGGTTTAGCAGGGTAGTATGGAGCGAGTGCGCCTGGAAAAGAATCTTTGTGCTGGTGAGCTGTGCATACCAGGTGTCATAGCATTACGCCATTCCAGTATTACTTTCCACGTGTCCGTGCCTTCCTTTGTCGATTTCTTTATCATGCATTTCATTAATTTTACTTCCGCTTCTGCCCGTCTGTTCGATTGATAGTGGTGAGGACTAGAAGTTATATATTCAATGCCTCATGATTCCAGAAATCTACGGAATTCACTGCTCATGTAGTTGGTCGCGTTGTCAGTTATCATTGCTGCTGGTGCGCCATGTGCAGCGAAGATGGATTTGAGCACTTATATATATATATATATATATATATATATATATATATATATATATATATATATATATATATATATATAGCAACTAAAAGAAGCAAATATTGCATTCGGTTCTAAAACGCTGACCGAATGCCAATCCAGATACAGCAACATCGAGCGCGAAATGTAAGTACGTTGAGAAGAACACTCTCTGCGCAATCTCCTGAGATCACAAACATCCTGGATATGGGATCCAGACCACCAAAAATGTTATGATGATCTAAAACAAATGATCACCGTCGACGCCCTTTTATCCTACTACGACCAAACAAAACCAGTAACACTGGAAGTGGATGCATCGCAGAATGGTCTGGGGTTAGCACTGACATAGGAAGACAAGCCAATAACATTCGGTTCTAAAACGCTGACCGAATGCCAATCGAGATACAGCAACCTCGAGCGCGAAATGCTCGCAATTGTGCAGGGTATCCAGCGTTATCATATGTACCTTTATGCGAGTACGTTCACCCTAGTGACTGACCACAAACCATTAGTCACTATATGTTCAAAGCCGCTATACTCAGCACAACTGCATCTACGACGTATGCTTTTAAAGATACAAGGCTACAACTTCAGGGTAGTCTACCGCCAAGGAAAAGACATGATCCTTGCAGACATACTTGGTCGACTGCCCAACCCAGAAAACAACAGTGTCGTCGAACTAGATGAAAGAATTGATGTCATATATACAGAAGTCGATGATTGACACCTCACCATTGCAACCATCAATTTCTCAGCGGAGAAGAGAGCCTTGCACTGTAGCGAGACAACAAGGGATAAAACTCTAAACCTCCTGAAAGAGATCGTATTCCATGGATGGCCAGAAACTATCCGAGATGTCTCAACTGACATCAGAACATACTGGTCATTCCGTGAAGAACTAGCCTTCGAGGGAGGAATACTCGTCAAAGTCAGGCAGGTTCTGATCTCAGAATCTATGAGGAGTGACATCCTGCGCCAACTCCACGAGGCTCATCAAGGCATAGAAAAAACTCGTAGCCTGGCAAGAGAGAGCATATACTGGCCTAACATCAACAAGGACGATATAGATAGCAACCTACCATCACCCGCTGAACTATTATTCGAACGAGTTATACCCACGAGACTTCCCAGCCGGGCAGAGCCAAGAAAGGAAGAGCACCGGCAGCAACTAGAAGAAAGGTCAGACGAAATGAAAAGAAACCAAGACGGTAAGATGTAAACTAGAGACCTATCACCACTATACCCAGGTCAACATGTGATCATAGCAAACCAACACGACAAGCTATGGTAACCCAGGACAATTGTTCGGAAGGATGAAAACAACAGGACCAAACTCCGCCACCTTTATGTACCAATACGGACGACAATGAAGAGAGTCTGCTTTGACGACCCAGCACCAACAACAATGCAGAACACGGGACAAACCCATGTACACAATGGACAAAACAAACTAACACACACTGCAACAATACAAAAGGAACACAGGAAGACCCGGTCCGAGAAAGTTCAACCCATACTCGATCTGGACGAGTCATAAAAACCCCAATTTTGCCATTGCTTATGACCTCACTCAGATTGTTTGCGAACCCACCCGTGTAACCGATACACCCGGTCAATATGCAAGCCTCCAAGCCCTTTTTCTCTCAACTTCCCCTGAGCTATGTTCATGTTCCGTTCATTCTCCTCTAGGATCCTCCGACAACTCCGTCGTATCAGTTAAGATAAAAACGAAATGTAAGAAGTCCCCAGACGTACCCCTCCACCGTACTGTATACCGATACTCTATGATGGCTGACTGGGATAGCTTCCGTACATTTATATCTGATTTACCTCTGCACTCCATGTTTAAAAAGGAAGTGTCCTCCATAGTATCAGATCTGACCGAATGGTTAATTGTAGGCATAGACCAATTCATACCATCTAAAAAATGCCAACAAAAACCCAACAGCCAGCCATGGTTCTCCCCAGAATGTGCTGCTGCTATCGCGCACAGAAATCACTTTTTCCATAGCTACCAACGTAATAGATGCACTGAGACTAAAGCTGCTTTCAGGACTGCCAGCAACCACTGTAAAAGAGTAATAAAAATGCAAGAGAGCTATATGCACAGTCTGTTAAATCCAAGGTGGCTGATCAGCGGCTTGGTTCCCACCAGTTTTGGCAAATAACATATAGGATCCTGAACAGATGTGTGCGTTCTATCCCAACTATTATCAATGGACCAGGGGTCATCTCGTCAGCGTCAGACAAGGCCAACTATTTGCAAAGAACTTTGCAGCTAATTCTACCCTATGCGACGAAGGCCATCAACTCCCCATACTTCCTCCTATAACACAGAACAAGCTAGGTAACATACAAATATCCGTGCATGAGGTCGCCAAGCTAATCAAGAACCTAGATTCCAGTAAAGCAACTGGCCCTGATGGCATCATAATTATAGTGTTAAAAAGCTTCAACCAGAACTTGCTCTCATACTTACGAAACTATTTAAGCGCTGCCTTAAGGAGAAGTGCTTTCCGACTCCCTGGAAGACCTCATCACTTTGCCCTGTATTTAAGAATTCAGGTGATAAGTCATCTCCCTCTCAGTACAGACTAATAAGTCTCCTGTGTGTTATGAGTAAGTTGATGGAATCCATATTAAATAGAGAAATAGTCAACCACCTCAGCAGGAATAACCTTCTTAGTGACACACAATATGGTTTCCGCTCTGCAAGATCTACCGCAGATGTGCTGACGGTTATATCCCACAGGATTAGTGAATCTCTTTACAAAGGCTTCCTTTCTAGGGCAATTGTTCTTGACATATCAAAGGCCTTCGACAAGGTATGGCATAAGGGTCTACTTCACAAGATTTCCAGCTACGGTATAACTGGAAATGTTTTCTCAATCATTAAATCATTTCTCTCCGACAGGTTCATAAGAGTAGTGGTAGATGGACAAAAATAGGAGGCCTGCAATATAAATGCTGGAGTCCCTCAAGGGTCAATCGTGGGCCCAACTCTCTTCCTGATCTACATCAATGACCTCCCTAAACACATACTTAAATCATTTGTTGACATCTATGCTGATGACACGACCATCAACGGCAACACATCAAAGGCTGTAAATGACAAAGTTCTCTCTGATTCTCTCTCCTCTGATCTCGAGCGCATGGTTCAGTGGGGGAAGATGTGGCCGGTTACGTTTAATGCATCTAAAACCAAACTCCTATCCTTACATCATCAACGCTCTGATCCCCAGCTGGCATCAATTGTGACGAATGGCTCTCGTCTGGGTGAGGCCCCGTGTTTTGACAAGCTTCTGTGTTTGACCTTTACTCCTGATCTGAAATGGAACACGTACATCAAGTCTGTTGCCAAGGTCGCTGGAAAGATGGTGGGATCCTTCTACCGCTTCAGAAGATATCTCACTACTGATGCAATTCAGTGTCACATGATTCCAGAAATCTACGGAAGATACAACTCATGTAGTTTGTCGCATTGTCAGTTATCATTGCTGCTGGAGAGTGGTGCGCCATGTGCAGCAAAGATGGGTTTGAGCACTTAGGTCTGGGAGCAGGCCGACTTCCACAAAATCTGAGTATATATAAACCAATACCACAAAGTATTTACCGTTTAGTTCAAAGCAGTCACTGAGTTTGGTTGGAATGATAAGCCATGTGCCTCGGTATGCTAGACTATTTTCAGAACAATTAATCGCGGTATGGCCAGTATTCTCTAATGTTTAGTGGGATGTCGTTTTTGTACTCAGGAAAGCCCTTTTTGTGATCATTATTAGTATCTGTCGTGTTGTGTTATGATTGATTAACAATATATATATTATATATATTATATATAAATATTGGTTTTTTAGAACAGACGTTGTTTGACAAGTGCCCTAGACTAGCATTTTACATGCGTTATGTTGACGATACTTTTTCTTGTTTCGCAACTTATTAAATAATTTACACCCTTCTCTCAAATTTACGATGGAGGTGGAAAAAGATAACTCCCTTCCTTTCCTTGATGTGTTAGTTTCTAAACGTGGGCTTTCCTTTATGACATCTATTTATAGAAAACCCACTTTCACTGGTCTTTATCTCAGTTGGGATTCTTTTGCACCCACAACCAGGAAACTAAATCTTAACCCATCGGGCACTTGCTATTTGTTCCCCACCTTTTATTGATGTGGAAATTGAAAACACTAAAAGGATTTTTATTACTAATGGATATCCACCTCCATTAGTTAACTTAGTTATTAATAAAAAATTAAATCCTTTTCTGAGCTACCAAAATACGGTCCATGTAGATTTCCGGTATACCTTAGGTTACCCTGGATTGGACTTGAAGGCCAACTTATTTGCGATAAGATTTCCTCTCTGGTGTCTTCTAATTTTGGTGCTCTATCGCTCCGTATTGCCTTTTCCACAAAAACCGCCTTTCCCTCATTTCGTAAGGATGTCTTGCCTATCTCCCAAACTAGTAATATTATTTATAAATTTCAATGTCGGTGTGGTGCCGTCTATATAGGCAAGACGACCCAGCGTCTTCAGGTCAGAATCGCCCAACATGTTCCCCGTTTTATCCGGGATCATCAACCTACTACCAGAAAATCTCAACTGATAGAATCGTCCATCGGCCAACACTTGGTCGATAAAAAGGAGTGCGGTCTTGTTTTCTCTCCGGAGTGTTTTTCTGTTTTGTACCGAGGACGCACAAAGTTCCACCTGTCTGTCCTCGAAGCACTTGCCATCATTGCTAACCCCCCTACTTTGTGCAAGCAGAGAAACCTCCGGCTTCAGTTAGAATTATTTGGGTAGTCAGGGTTTTTTTTTCTTAACCTCCTCTCCGCTCGTATTCCATATCACTACCAAATATTCTAAAAAATAATAATTTTCAGACTTATGACCCTTGAAAATGTTTGTCTGAACGAAAAGCGCTTTGGGTATATTTTAACGATCGTTTTTTAATCGACTTATTTATTTTATTTAATTGTACATATAACTTGCCCCATTATATATGTATATATATTTTTTCTTTTCCTCACCCCGGTTTCCATTTTTTAGTTGATTGAATTTACGATATGGTTCACTTTTTTATAATTATTCTAAAATGTTGCCAATCGAATAAAGATATATATATATATATATGTATATATATGTATAAATATGCATATATGTATATATATGTATATATATATGTATATATATGCATATATGTATATATATGTATATATATGTATATATATATGTATATATATGTATATGTATATATATGTATATATATATGTATATATATGTATATATATATGTATATATATGTATATATATATGTATATATGTATATATATGTATATATATATATGTATATATATGTATGTATATATATGTATATATATATATGTATATATATGTATGTATATATATGTATATATATGTATGTATATATATGTATATATATGTATGTATATATATGTATATATATATATATATATATATATATATATATATATATATATATATATAAGTTTAGGGGCTAAATTTTAAATTCTGAAAAAACAACATATAGGCACATATATATAGACAACTAAAAGAAGCAAATAGAGGTTTAAGAGTTTAACTTGAAACTTAACTCTACTGTTTCGTAAGTAAACAAAACTTTTAATTTAATGAAGTTGAACTTATTTTCAATTTTCTTTAAAAAAAATAAAACTTATCAACAAAAAATCCTGGTTCCTCGGATAAAGAGATATTTTTTGCTTTTTTTTTTGTATAAAAATGTAAATTTTTAGTTATTTTGTAGGTGATGGAGAGGTTACTTTTTCCTGTTGATCTTTTTTTAACATTTGTCGATAAAAATAATTTTTAAATTTCATCGAAAAATCTTTTCTGTACTTTCACCTAACAATTCATGGTTTCTCATGAAAATCATTCATCTTGATTTATAAACAGATTAAATTCTATTTACACAATTTAAAAAAAAAAACAAACATATAAGTTTTCTTGAAAAAAATTACGGTAAAAAAATTTAATCCAAACAATAATTGACAGAAAATTCCGACGATCCAGGTCAAATTCTGCAAGATTACCAATAATCCAATACAGTTATTTTTTATGAACAATTACCCCCAACATTTTGGCATTTCGAAATCATTAGCAAACGATGTCAAAGATATTTGGAAGGCTGTCAATTCTCGTTTGCCTTTGATAAATGAAATTATTATTGGAAACAAGGTGAAAATTATATACTTTCAGAAGACAAATAAATAGAAAATCTCTCCTCGTGTTCAAAAAAAAATCTGAAAGGAAAAGTTTAATACATTACAAACAAAGAAATGTGGAGCTAAAAAACATATCTATATGGATATTTCGGGTTCCTGTGGAAGACCGTGAATATTTCAAAGATCAGAGGTAAAATAGGGGTTAAAGGTACGTTTAAGCTTGGACCACCAGATAGAACTGCCATAAAAATGTAGAAACGAAGGAAAAAGATTAAACCAACAAAAGAATATGAAGATATCATCATCAATAGCTTCAACATCATCAGATGTTCAGGATGATGTTTTTTCCATTCAACTGATGAAGAAGATTATAAACAGTCAGATATTCTTCCAAAATGACCTTATAATTTAACAAAAATTACAAGGTATTCTCTTGAATTAGTCAGTATTCGTATATCATCTAATATATATGCATATATATATATATATATATATATATATATATATATATATATATATATATATATATATATATATATGCGGGCGTGTGATTTTGTGCCTATATTATAATATGTTATAATTTTTAGCCCAAGTAAATCTAGTACATTTGAACCTAAAATAGTAATTCAGGTATTTACCCCTCAATGCACTACCCTTGACCCTCAATTAATTTGTTTTAATAAAATTTACCTGGATTATTATGACTTTTAACACTTACCCATATTCCCTGTCCAGTCCATCTGTTCAATCCTATATAGACTTCCCAAATATCCAAATAAACATCAAATTAGGAATATAGTTTTACCCCCATTTTAATAAATGTTTAATTAATCATTTTATTTTACTTATTTTATATTTTCTTTTCATACTTTATATTTTATATTTATATTCATATAAATTATTTTCATTTATATTTCACGTCTTTATGTATTTATTAATTTTCAGGTTTATTTACTATTTACTCATTATATATTCTTTCTTCTTTTTTTCATTTTTTCCAACCCATACCTCTATCGCCAACTTTTATTCATTATATATATATATATATATATATATATATATATATATATATATATATATATATTCTTCTTTCTTCTCCCTATGTTTTGCCTTTTCTCTCCCTCACACCTCGCGCCAATCTCCTCTCTTCACCTCCCTTCTTCTCTTATTCACCATATTACTCTCCTCCCCCTTTTTTCTATATCATTCCTTCCCTACTCTATCACGGTTACATCATTGCATCATTCTCACTTTCTTCGCCCTCCTCTTACATTTACCCCCATTTTAATAATTTTTTTTAATTAATCATTTTATTTTACTTATTTTATATTTTCTTTTCATACTTTACATTTTATATTTATATTCATATAAATTATTTTAATTTATATTTCACGTCTTTATGTATTTATTAATTTTCAGTTTTTTTTTACTATTTACTCATTATATATATATATATATATACATTCTTTCTTCTTTTTTCATTTTTTCCAACCCCGCCCTCTTCCGCCAACTTTTCTCTTATTCTACTCTCCTCCCCCTTTTTTCTATATTATTCCTTCCCTACTCTATCACGGTTACATCATTGCATCATTCTCGCTTTCTTCGCCCTCCTCTTACATTTATTCATTATCTGCTCTATTTTTTTTATTAAAAAAAAGGTTTATTTTTTATAAAATTTTAGTTTCAAAAAGTTTTTTTTTTAAATTAAAATGGGCACATAATAAAATGTGCTCGCAAATAAACATATTGTTAATTACGAACAATATATATATATATATATATATATATATATATATATATATATATATATATATATATATATATATATATATATATATATATATATATTGCATTGAAATTGTTAGGAGATGGAGACACAACAATATGTAAAACAAAAAAAAGGAAAAATTCCTGTAAAATTTTTATACTCTTTTATGCACAAACATGGCGTATTGCTACGTGGACGTAAGGTGCTACTAATTGAGATTCTATGTAAGGTGGGATTGTGGAGAGCTTAACAGTGAGATGCCTGTTCACATTACATTTAAACTTCTGCACGTCGGTACACCCAGGGAATCAGGAAACATGGGAAGGCGGTTAAAAAGTCGATGGAAAACCTTCTACAGTGTAAGGGCTATCGGCACCTAGAACCTTGAACAGTGAAAAGATGTGATATTTCTGCTTTTCGCATCAGTCTGGAGTTTGTAAGTCGAGGGTTAACAAGTGCTATTCCATCAGAACACATTCAACTAAAGAAGGTACAAAACCGGCAAAAAGATACAACATTCTGTAAGTTGGGTAAGACAATCAGATTTCTACAAAGTTCTCGAGCTTTTTGGGCCCAAATACCTAAGAATTTGTGCCAAACGGCAACCCTCTTCCTTGGCTGGAGGAGAAAAATCTTCAATAACTCACATACATACCTTCATCTCATGCACATATTCTTACACATTAGCGAGAGTCTGGGGAACAGAAACAAATTGCAACACACAGCTATACACGAACTAAAAAGAACAAGGTAAATCAACACACATACACAATTTCATGCACTCACATACATATATTACTTACATGTGCATATTATTCACACTATGAACATATTGACTTATATATGTATCTAAGCTTTGTTATTACTTTGCTTTCTGTATCAAACATATCTTTTAATAAAGAACACGGTTTGAAAAAATTATTATATTCATATAAAATTGTTTTCTTATAAAATTTTCATTAACAAAATTCGGTTTATGTTTTAATTAGCACTTGCTAACTGGTAATCGTAATATTCATTAACGTTTAATATATATCCTTTATAATAAAAATATACGTCACAATGTATTTTTTCATTAACTAACTATTCTAACATTTTGTTAATTTTATTTCATGTTTTCGCTCCTTTAACAAGAGAAAGAGCTTAAGAAAGGATTTGACACCAAATGTTATATCGCTAGTGACTTGGGTGGGCACGTTTAAATGAGTTAGATATGAGAGAACTTGTAACTAAGTAGACGTTCATCTCTTACAAAGTATTTTAATCCAATAATAATCGATCAATAATTCTAAGTAGAAATATTCGTTCACATAAATATAAAACAACCCCACGAACTACAACTTCTACACAACTTACTATCTACGTCGAGGCAGTATATGGCTAATCAGTTTATAATTGGTGTATTTTTCTCGATATCCTGATGCTGCAACAGTAAATGATAATGCCACAGTATAATTTCTAATATAAGTAGAACAACAAAAATTGCCACAGATATTAGTTTGTTTTTTTTACATAAGAACATCAGAGTTACACGTTTCTTGCATCGTTTAATGCATCTCTGAAGATAGTGTTTGTAGAAGATGCAAAAATTGAGCAATCAAGCTGCATAATCTGGAAAACGCTTTCCTTTCAAAAACAATTTTCTGGCTTCAAGATGTGAAAATCGGATGGTGCAAGGTGATGCAGAGTAAGTGCATGGCAGAGGATTTCATAGACATCTCCGCTTCTGATCTCGAACAATGTGTGTTGTGGATTGGTGTGATATTTTGTAGGGGGGATATTTGCTGATCTGGGCCAACCTCTTGATTTTTATAGTTTACATATACAGCGTGACCCACAAAAAACGGGCCCAACTTTAATTAGGCTTCGTTTCCTAGTGTTTTGTCCGAATAAAATGAAACTTTGGTCATAACTAGTTTATTATATTCAAAACATCAGATCTAAACACTAGGGTCTTTGCCCTTTTTTCTCCGTTGACTGTAATATGATCAGAAAAACAATTGAATGTCCTCTGTTTTTTTTTGGGGGGGGGTCACCCTGTATTTCCTGAAAACAAGCATAATAAGCTCCTGTTAAAGTTTCCTGTGGTGTGCATGATTTCAAATAAGATAACTGATCACTGCATGACACTTGACAGGCTCCATTTACACTTAACTAATTCCAAACACTTGTAAATCAGGAACAACAATTATTTAAGAGTTGTAATTTGCCACACGACAAATAGAGATATAAATCATTGCATATACAAAATTTCTACTAGTTCAGACAAACGGAAGTGGTTCAAGGCCATTACTTATTGAAGATTCCTTGTATTTAAAAAAACCTGCACAATAAACATATATATGAAAACAACAATGATATAAAAGGCTAAAACCTTAATTAGATATTTAGACATAAATACTTGATATACAATATTATTGAGATGTATTAAATTTTTAAAAATAGAAAACTCTGGTAAAACGTTTTATTGAGATGTGTTACATTTAAAAAAAATTTTAAGCTGGTAAAACTTTTTATTGATATGCATTAAATTATGTTTTTAATCTGATAAAAGGTTTTATTGAGATGTATTAAATAAAAAAATACCGTTAAACTGTTTTATTGAGATGTATTATATTTAAAAGAAATAAAAATTGTTAAAACTTTAACTCGGCATAAAGGTTGTATGTTCTTTTGCATGGTTTTAAAGATTTACACGAGAATAAAAACTTTGTAAATTATTAAAACAATCAAAGTATCATATTATTTTCTATCGTTTTTGCATGAGAAAGTAACACAACTTTTTAACACAATAATATCAACACACACATAAAACAAGAATACCAAAAATGTTTTTTAATTTTTTCAAAATTTTATCATTTGTAAATGGAACATACTATCAGATGCCAGACATTCACAAAATCTCAAAACTCAACAATTTTGTGTTCACATGTTTGTCTAAATCTGATTTCATATAAACAGAAGAGCTATATTACAAAAACTATTTTCAGTTTTTCTTATTTTACTTTGAAGGAAAAATCAAAACTTACTTGGCTAGCATGTGCGCATGCTACAAAGGGTCGGTTGTGTGACGAGACTATAGAAAGAAAGCTTAAAATGGTTAAAATCAATTAATTTTATGAGTAGCAGCCATGACAACGATGCAAAATGTAAACATTTCTATGCAAAAGAAACAGGTGAATTAAAATTGAAATTAAATTAAAAAAGACATGTACCGAATAGATGACGAGTTAAAAGAAAATGTGCTACATATGTAGGCATGTGCAAGTAAACTTGAAAAGTGTTGGTTTTGGAGTTGGAGGTTTTCACAACAGAGTGTCGTGATGTGCAGTTAATAGTTTTGACAACAGAATGTCGAGTTGTGCAGTTGATAGGTTTGACAAGAAGGTATCTTGTGGATTTGGACGTTTTAAAAACAAAGTGTAAAGTTTTGATAACAGAATGTCAGATTTTTTAATTGTAAGTTTTAAAAATGTTGAATTAATCTGATGTCAAAGTACTCAGAAATCAAAGGGCTCCTAACTGTGGCTCACACTTGAACTCTATAAGAGATACATAGATATGTGTATGTTCTATTAAAGTTCTTTTGTATTCAGTATATTTTTGCATATGACACAATAAATGTTCTATGCAAATGTATCTTGCACTTGGTTCACAGGTATATTTGCCAGGTATTTTTAAACAATTCTTTTGTCTGATTTAATTTCCTCGAGTTAAATTCTAAAGTTAGAAGTTTTGACAACAGAGTGTCGAGTTGTAGATTTGGACATTTTGAAAACAGCATGTCAAGTTTTGGATTTGGTAGTTTGGCAACAGAGTGCATATGACCCAGCAAATGTTCCTTCTATGCAAAGAATCACATACTTCACAGGAATGAGGTTTATTTTTTATTCAATTATTTTATTTAATGGGTGTGGCGCATCCAAACTTCATCTCATACATTTCAACCGACAAATAATTAAAAATTTCTGTCTCTTTTTGAGGAATTGTTTGAATCTCTCTTGCACTTGGTTCACCAGATATATTTGCAAGGTAAAAATGTTTAAAATGTTTTTGTCTGATTTAAGTTCCTCCTATAATTACTGGAATACGGATTTTCTAAAAGATTAGTTTTTTCTATGTCGTACTGGTATTTTATTATATTTTTTCTCACGCTGTTTAACAAAATAATATTGGGGACATTAACTTCTAAGGTTCATTCTTGTCTAATTTTATTATGTCAGCTTTAATAGCTTTTGTTTCTAAGCATTTAACTGAGATATGGAGTTAAAAGGTTTGACAACAGGGTGTATTGTGGATTTGGACGTTTTGAAAACAACGTGTAAGTTTTGGATTTGCATGTTTTGATATCAGAATGTTGAATTTTGGAATTGGAAGTTTAAAAAACTGAGTATTGAATTAACCTAAGACGAAGTACTCAGAAATCAAATGGCTCATTACCTGGGTCTCACACTTGAACTCTATGAGATACATAGATATTAGTATGTTCTATTCAAGTTCTTTTGTATTCAATATAATTTACCATGAAACTACAAATGTATGCAAATCTCTATTGTACTTGGTTCACCAGGTATATTTGCTAGGTAGTTTTTAAAATTCCTTTGTCTACCCTGATATTAGTGGCACTACACTCTTTTAAACCAGTCTATAAAACCTTCCTTATTTATAAAGTCCTGGGTGAATAAGTCCAGAAAATATTTGTCATGCTATTGTTTGGCTCATTTGTCCAATTTTCTGTAATGGGAGTTCTGGTGTATTTTTAAAGACTCGTTTTGGTGGGTTGTCTTACTGTTGAATAATTAACATTGTTAAAAGTTAATTACTTATTATCGATCTAATAGACTCGTTTTGGTGATTTCTATAGATTTGTTTTCTGATTCTGTCATATTTGTAGAACAGTCTTTTGCAAATAGTAGACTCGTTTTGGTGGTTTGTCTTATTGTTGAATAATTAACATTGTTAAAAGTTAATTACTTATTATCGATCTATCTGTCTATCTATTTATCTATCTATTCAATGATATTCTTAAAATAGTTTATATTGGAAATAATTTATTGTTTATAGAATAAAGTGTAGCAATGGGTTTTAGCTGAAGATGTTTATATAAATTAGCTAGGTAAAATATAAAAATAACCTTGAACAGGCGTATGTGACAAGGTCATGTTAGAGATATGTGTGCTTTTTAATAATAACGTAACGGAAGTAGACTCTTTGTGAAGACCATTTGACACAACAGAAACAAATTCATATTATAAAAATATAGGGTTTTGTGGTTTCACAAAAGAAGAACAGATGTCTCAATTGGATGGTGTTTGGTCATTTCATGTTTCATCGCGGATATCAGCAGGAAGATAAAAGAACTCTTGAAGAAAGAAGGTATGAAGCATATTTTATTCTTTTTATTTATGAACTGTAAGATATACCCGTGTGATGACTCTCTGATACGACATGACTCAGTTTATACGTCGATATCTTATCCCCCTCCCTAAACAACATACATATGATCTACACATTTATCTGATCCCATTATAAGAAAACATCTCCACACCGTTCAATACTATATAAATGTTTTAATATCAAATCCACCTCATCTCCCTCCATATACAATAGCTCTTGCTACGTGATGCCGGTGTACAACTTATACCAGGTATGTGTTTTGGAAGATCATCAGATATTGTTTCTCATATGTGTTAGCATATGACACGATAAATCTGACTTCTGTCAAAAGGAACCACGTACTTCACAAGGTTTGTCTCTTTTGTTTTTAATTTTCTTATCAATTTTTTCCTGGGGATGGGGCATTCTACCAGATGCCAAACATTCTCCATTAGTTTAGTTACTCCAACCAAGATTTTTTAAAGATTCTATCCGTCATTTAAGTGCTACACTTTGTATTTCTTTTGCACTTGATTCATCGAGTATATTCGCCAGAATATTTTTGAAATTATTTTCATTAGCCCGGTTGCTCCTATGATGACTAAGCTAATGCATATATTCTTAAGATTCCGGGTTCTTTTCATGTTATACATAAGTCCTTGCTATTTTATTTTTTCTCTGTGCTCTGTTTAGGCCAGCATCATTAAGGAGGCTTACATCAACTAGGGTTGCCACATTCTCCTTCTTGCCCCATACCACTATGCCAATTAAAGTAAACAGTGTATCATTTATTTCCAACTGCTTTTTTGGAACATGTTCCTAAGATTTGCTATTCAGGTTTTGTCGCTTGTGTTTCATATGACACAAAAAATTTTACTCGAGTGCAAAAAAAGAACATACTTCACAATAATGTAGTTTCTATCCTGTATGTTTTTTCATATGACTCAACAAACTTGACTTCCTTTTAAAAAAGTAAATCATACGTCATAGGATTATGGTTTGCCTCCCATATGTGTTTTCATATGACTCAACAAAGTTGATTTCCGTGCAAAAGAAGAACGACATACTTCACAAGAATGTGGTTTCTCTCCTGTATGTGTTTTCATATGATACAACAAACTTGACTTCCATGCAAAAGAAGAACCGCATACTTCACATGAATGGGGTTTGTCACCAGTGTGTGTTTTCATATGATTCAACAAATTTGACTTCCGTGCAAAAGAAGAACCACATACTTCACAAGAATGTGGTTTCTCTCCCGTATGTGTTTTCATATGATTCAACAAAGTTGACTTCAGTGCAAAAGAAGAACCACATACTTCACATGAATGTGGTTTCTCTCCCGTATGTGTTTTCATATGATACAACAAACTTGACTTCCATGCAAAAGAAGAACCACATACTTCACATGAATTGGGTTTGTCACCAGTGTGTGTTTTCATATGATTCAACAAAATTGACTTCCGTGCAAAAGAAGAACCACAGACTTCACAAGAATGTGGTTTCTCCCCCGTATGTACTTTTATATGATTCAATAAAGTTGACTTCTGTGCAAAAGAAGAACCACATACTTCACATGAATGTGGTTTCTGTCCCATATGTGCTTTCATATGATTCAACAAACTTGACTTCCATGGAAAAGAAGAACCACATACTTCACAGGAATGTGGTTTCTCTCCGGTATGCAATTTTATATGATACAACAAAGCTGATTTCCATGCAAAAGAAGAACCACATTCTTCACAAGAATGGGGTTTCTCTCCCGTATGTGTTCTCATATGATTCAACAACTGTGACTTCTGTGCAAAAGAAGAACCACATATTTCACAGGAATGTGGTTTGTCCCCCGTATGTGTTTTCATGTGACTCACCAAATTTGACTTTTCTGCAAAAGAAGAACCGCATACTTCACAGGAATGTGGTTTCTCTCCCGTATGTGTTCTCATATGACTCAACAACTGTGACTTCTGTGCAAAAGAAGAACCACATAATTCACAAGAGTGTGGTTTCTCTCCCGTATGTGTTTTCATATGATTCAACAAACTTGACTTCCGTGCAAAAAAAGAACCACATACTTCACATGAATGTTGTTTGTCCCCCGTGTGTGTTTTCATATGATTCAACAAACTTGACTTCCGTGCAAAAGAAGATCCACATACTTCACAAGAATATGGTTTGTCTCCCATGTTTGATTGCATCTGATTCCACAAAAAGTATATTGAACTGAGTGTGTGATAATAAGCTGTTAAGTTTCAAGTTTAGATTATTTCTATGAAGGAATTTGGTATTAATTTCAAACTTTTTCAATTACCAATGAAGAAAGGTCATTCTCATCAATTAATGGATTTCTGTTCATTGTTGCAAATTCTGAAAATATACAATAAATGTGAAAAAATAAAATTCATGTGGTAAAATTCAATTTATTATGTTTATTTTTATTAAATATCCACAACATCTATTATTAATTAAATTAAAAAAAAATGAGTATAGTATTATGCAATACTAGTTAGTTAACAAAATTAACTTGTTTCTATTGTCAAATACTAAACTTAAATTTTCACATTTCTTCATTTTAGAAATTAGATGATTGATTACTCATATTATTTCATTCTTCAGAATACTGTTCTCATCTCGTAGCATTAGCGATGTCTGCAAAAAATCCTATGTAATTTTAAATTTTATTTTCAATCTCACTGGGTATTGAAACTTAATATTTAATAGTTAAGCAGCATAGCCCTCTTGGACTTAGAATCTGCAATTTTTGGAGTTTTCCTTGAATTAGTCTGTGGCAATACTCTGGTGAAAGGACATGCCACTTCTCTTCAATTTTTCTCCAAAGTTTTTTCATATTTAAAATTTCATCATTATGTTGATGTTGCTTGATCTAATGTCATACGTTTTTTATAGGATTGAGGTCTGGAGATGCTGCAGGCCAATCTGAACATCTTTATATTGCCAACCGTGTGAATGGAGCATTATTCTACATGAAGATGGTATTATCATCCAAATGCCGGCCAAAGTAGTGTAGAAAATTCTCAGCCAACATATTAATGTACTTTGGCGAATTAATTCGACCTTGAAAGCGAAATATAGGCCCTGGACCAATTGCACTAATAACACCCACACAAAAACTGAACCTCTACCACCTTGCAACTGTGTACATTGAATTAATGCCGATTACTTTAGTAGATTACTACTTATTACTATATTATTTATAATTGATTGTTCCTAAATCATGTTAAATACTATACTATACTAGTAATTGATCATCACACAGAATATATACGGTTTGCTTAAGCCAGATTACTCTTTATTGTTCTTCTCCATTTATAATTTTACTACATCTCATAAGGGTATATGGTTTCCCTTTTATATCCGTATATATTCCGCATTAACTGATTTTTCAATCTCTCTTTGTCATTTTTCCATTTAAAGATATATAGAGTGTTATTAGAGTATTTTAATGATGTTAACCCCACGTGGCATGACATGACTTGGAAAATAAGAGACAAGAAATAAATTGGTGTCGCATGTTGAATGTGCACACATGCAAAGACAAGCATGGCAGCTGGTAGCAAACGTATTGAAGGATGGAGGAAGGTTGTCAGAATTGATATCATTAATCGTAAAAAGTCAACTATTTCTTGAGCACAGCTGTTGTCAAAAGTGAGCGCACCTGCTAAAAGCAGGTCAAATATAGAGCCCAGAGAAAAAGGCAAAAGACGAGAGGCTTACAGTCAATCGGCAATCAACATCGCACAAAGTGTACAAGTTTAACAAAAAACTGACTGAACAACATCCGTTTCGATTCCTGACATTTTTGGACCATTTATTCTAACAAAGGGACAAGGGAGCCTGGATGAACTGTAAACGATAAAGAAAAGTCCTGTAAAGTTTTGAAAATGAAAAAAAAAAACGATAAAATAGATGACATTTGATTTTTTATCCTCATGTTTCTGCTCAAAAATATATGTATATACAAATATAAAAATATATATATATACAAATATATATATATATATATATATATATATATATATATATATATATATATATATATATTTGTCTAGGCATGTGATACACATAACATGATAAAAAAACAGGCCAGGGTGATCGAATTGGTCTGCTAATCACAAGAGACCAAGTCGGACAATTCATGAACAACTCATGTTAAACAATGAAAGTTTAACATGGGTGGACTTGAAAAGGTCCCTAGAGGACTACTATCGAAGACTAGTAAGAAAAGAGGTACTGGGATTCTTTATATGGGGGTCTCAGTGATAGGGGGGTGAGGACGGTTGTGATGAGACATGGGTCACAAGATCTATCAGAAGGCCCTAGCAAAAGTTAAATGGAAAACCTGGCTCGACCTAAGGCAGGAGTTTGAAGAAAACCTATGGAGGTTCGTCACAGAAGACAGTGGATTCTAGCTGAGATCATGGGTCCAGCCAGTCCCGAAAGATATAAAAGAGGACACCAATTAGAGAGTAACGGAGTAGTACATAAAACTAGAGAAATAAATAGGCAGGCAGATAATTAGATATTAGTTATTGTGGCGAGGTGGGTCATATACAGGAATTCTGCAAGAAGCATATCAAAGGAAACGTGTGATGCCTGATGAATGACACAAGGGCATCGATGCACTTAGTAAAATGGGCGCAAAACATTCCTTTTCAATAGGAATTCAGGGAAATAATTATAGATCTCTGGTGAATAAGGGAGTAGGTGTCAGTAATAAAATGTTTAAAGCACTCAGACAGAGACCTAACTATGCAATGAAAACATTAGTTTAAAAACAGCTAATAGGTCCCCATTAATTGTAGAAGGGCTCGTTCGATTAAAATTAGGATAGGAAGTCAGTCTATCCACAAAGACTTCTTTGTTACAGAGAATCCCAACACAAGTGTTTTACTAAACCACAACTTAAGAAAAATGGGTTAGGATGTACTTTGATTTAGGAGCAATAAGATTATTTGATGAGTATATCGCTCTGGAAGATGATGTCTATATTTCATCAATAGTTCAGTTAGCAATGAGAATTACATCAAAACACCAGCATCTGCATACATACTTGAGAAGGAGCTGCAAAATAACTAAGTGTAGTGTGACTGGTAACATTTTAGAGATTACCATGAATGATGAACAAAAGAGAAAAAATTTGAAGGGAATAAAAATGCCTTAAGAATTCAAGTTGGAAGTTGATTTGTTGAAGTAGAATAGAGATTCTTCTTGGACGGAACCGATACGCTGGAGAAGCATATCAATACTGGAAGGCATGAACTCATACTGAGACGCCCGTATTGAAAACCACTAAAGAAATAAAAGTTGGTAGACGTACAGAATAGACGAAATGCCCATATTTCATCAATAGTTCAGTTACTGGTCATTGACGATATACTAGCCTTGCTTGGGTCAGCAAAATATTTCTCAAAATTAGATCTAAAGTCAGGTTAAACAAGCAGCTTAAATTAAGGATGATAAAAAGAAAACTGTGTTCAACTGCCACCAGAGTTTATTTCAGTTTAATATGATGCCGTTCAGACTTACAAATGCATTCAGGGTCTTTCAATAATTAATGTTCATAGTTATGCATGGACAGCAAGATTATGCATTGCTGTATTTGGATGATATTTTAAGATTCAAAAATACGATCACATAGATAGGGTACTAGCCAGTTTATGTAATTTATTTTATTTTCTCAGATACGATGAAAAGTCACTTAGATCACATAGATAGGGTACAAGCCAGTTTACATAAGCACAACCTCAGGTTGAAAGCCAAAAAGTGTGAAGCTTTTTCGAGAGAAGTACAGTATCTAGTATTCAAAGTAAGTGAACAGAGTATAGAGTCAGACCTTGATAAAGTCAAATCGATAAAATTAGAGATTTAATCAATATCACGTCATGAAAAGTCACTTAGATCACAATACAAACCAGTTTACATATGCACAAACTCAGGTTGAAAGTCATAAAGTGTGAGGTTTTTAGAAGAGAAGTACAGCATCCGTGGTTCAAAGTAAGCGAACAGGGTATAAAGCAAAATCTTAACAAAGTCAAATTATCAATGAATTAGTAATGTCATTAATATCACGTCATATTATCAACGATTTATAAAAAAAATTCTGAGACAAGCGAGACTGAGTGAGGAAATATGCAAGGTTCCACTGGGAAAACACCTGCTAGTCTGCCTTTGATAGCCTTGTCATGATCAGAGGAATGGTAAAAAGGTTGAAAAACCCATTTACTTGTTATGACATAAAGTTATTGATATGCAGACGGGATGGTCGACTATAGAAAAAGCATACATGATATACTACGCCCTTAATAAGTTGATTCATTATTTGCATAGTGCAAAGTTTCTTATCTATACTGATCACAGACTGCTAGAATATTTATTAAACTTGCCTATACAGAATAGGAAAATACAGACGTACATTACCTGAAATGGAAGGAAAATGTTTGTGTGGATCTCTTGTCATGCACCGTGGATTAGATGTTCAACGATAATAATAGATGGTAGAAATTACTTGGAAGTCATATAAGAATATCACTTGGATGTCCTATATTCTGGAGTGTAGATTTAAGAGGCTGATAAGGAAATTTTTAGATTTAAAGATGCAGATGAAGAAGTCGTCTAAAATGGAACAGAAATAGTTCATAGTGATAGAGGAGATATTATATTACTTGTCAAAACCCAACGATTAACTATTATTAAGGTTATATATCCTGTCGCATCATAGAAAAAAACTGTATGATGACAATAATCGTCATATGGGCGTGGAAAAAGTGTCTCTGGCCATCTTCATTTAAGGAGGTGAATGAATACGTAGGCAAATGTATTTCATGCCAAAGCAGAAGTCTGAAGGAAGCAACAACCTTTTGGATATTTCTAGGCCCTACCCTACAGCTTCAGGTAACTAGTACATAGTGACGTTCATCGATATTCATAGTGCTTGGCAAGAGGCTTGTGTGGTCCATAATAAAGTCCTCTCTCTTTATATATGCAGAAATGGTGTAGCATCTGTTGTTGGATGGAATTCTCCGCAGATTCGGGTCATCACTCCAGTTCTTAACAGAAAATGGGTCCAAAAATGTTAACAAAGTTATGAAGGCTACCTTCATCGATAACCGGAATAAAAATAATACAATTTTCACAAACGTTTTTATTCAATCATTTCATTTGCATTGAAATAGTGAGTCTGTATTGCACAAGTGGCCGTCTGTTAGAAAATAGCAAGGCAGAAGCAGAAAATTATCTGTTGATCTATCTGTTTATCTAATTATCTCTGTATCTATCTGTCTATATAATCACCTATCTAGCGATGAGTTGACAACAGATTTGATGTAATTTTCGATGACATATTATGTGTTCCAGTTTGTGCAAGCATAGCTGAAGTTGGATTAGAAATGTTCAGAAGATAGATGGGGTTAAATGTCACTCTGTGAAGGAGACGTCTCAAAATAGAAGCATAGAAGAAATCCCCAATCCAAAGATATAAAATCCTACACCGTCCAAGGTCCTGTCTTGAAGCATTCCTTTAAACAGATTCGAGCTCCCCAAGGACGTATGACAAACCTACCAGAAGTCCGTTACACAACAAACACAACATACATAGTAACACGTCAACAATAAAACCAACTACCATTTTAATTTTTCTTTTTTTTTGTTACACAACCAACACTTTAAAGCACACACATGCTAGCCAAGTAAGGAAAATTATTGCAAGAAAAACAAAAACAAGTTTTTGACATATAAAAAATACATGTAAAGAAAAAAACGTTGTGATTTATTCATATCATTTAGATTATTTGGACGATTATTCTCATCTTAAATGTTATTTTTTTCAATGTCTGCACAATAAATAACACTCAAGATGAGAACAGTAGTCTGAATAATCTAAATAAGACAAAGAATCATTCCTTATTTAAAAAAATTCAGAATCGTAATATTGTAATTTGTTTAAGAATCATTATTTTTTTTTAATTTAGTCAAAGTTATTTGTAAGGTTTGTTGAATGTATTTCTGAGAGAACTAAAAAAATACAACATAATAAGTTTGTTTAATGTATTCTTTAAACAAAGGAACAGAAAATTTGATACCTGCATTTCCAAATTAATTAACAGGAAAACTGTTTGGTATACTTACGTGTGTAAACAATTTCTAATACATCGATCCCTCATATTGAAACTAATCCATGGCTAAATTCACAAAATTGGTTGAAAAGTCGATGTTTCCAAAATGGGTGATCGATTTACTAGCACTTTATATTAAAAACAGAGCACAACTTAAAAATTGTAAATATTGAAATTTTTTTTTGATAATCTGGCAGATTAGTGACAAGTAGACAGAAGCGTATAACTTTTCTGCATGCGTCAAACATTTTATTTTAAACCAGTGAAAAGCATTTAAAATTCATAATTTTTTATCATTGTTAACTATAAAGAAGTTGTTCTGGTCAATGTCTAAAGTCTTTACTGAAAACGAATATATGCTTTAACAGTGGCGCAGAAAAATAGGTTTTATGATATGAAAAATTTACTTTTTAAAAAGTGGTGTATCAGTTTTCATTATAGATTTAACGTAAAATGAACACCCACTTTATGGCAACCTAGTGAGTTAAGCTAAAAGTTTTTTTTCTTCTAATTTCATCTTTTAATAAAGCCCGTGGATATTAAAGAACAGAAAAAAGAGAAAAATCTGTATACAGATGTGTCATTCCTTATGTTATCAGTGGTGACCATTTCTGCATGTGCAAGCATTTGCATATTTTTGCACAAAGCAGTTTTCTGATTAAGCAGTGTAATTCCTTATGTTATCAGTAGTGGGCAATTCTTTACATTGTGAAATATTCGAAAAACGACTTCTTATCAACAAAGTTTAATGGGATATTCTTTTCCAGCTTACAAAAAAACTATAGAAATCGTCATGTTAAAGGTGATTGTTAAGGTCGAAAGTAAGTAAAAATTTACTAAAACGGCTTTCAGGAAGCCCCCCCCCCCAATTATCATCGTTTGGCCTAAAAGTGGGTGCTCATTTGGTGCTAGTGCAGTTATTGATCAGCGTTATTTTTAAAATAGTATTTTCAAGTTTAATTAAAGTTTTATACCTGTTTTTATTAAATTGTATGGTTAAAGTATAGAATACGTACAAAAGACCCTCGTCTCCCCATGTTAAGAACGGCTTTCCAAAAATAACATTATTTCAGCATGGATCAATAAGTGCACTAGTACCGCTCATTTTACATAAAATTTATATTAAAAAGTGATTCCAATTATTTCTTCATATCATGAAATCTAATTCTCTGCGTCACTTCTGAATTATATATTCGTTTTTATTGTAAAGATTTTTTTTTTGCTTTACGTCATAGTCTAGACATTGATCGTTGTTTTTTATGTTGAAGTATTGAAAATAAAATAATAGATTAATAATAATCCACTGAGAAATTTTTAAAAAGATGACAACAAAAACCATTAAACAATGAAAAACATTTAAGATTTATAGATAGATTTTTTTTTGTCTTTGGTAAACAAAAAACAACATAATTTTAAAATATTTAAAATTTATAAAATTATTAATTTTTTCTTTAGTACACGCGAAATAATTTTTTTATGTTTAAGTCAGTATTGAAAACAAAAAACATTGACTGCGAAAAGTGTTAATAAATCAACATTTCATTAAGATTATTCGCTTAGTAAATGTAGTTATCTCCTTACATTTTTACGTATTCTGCAAATGCGCAAAAATCGATACTAAATTCATGTAGTAATACTTACGTTTTTGGTTTATAATCTGCTTTCGATTAACTTAATCTGCTTTTATAAAGGAAACGATTTTTCAAATGTGATTGACTTTACAAGCTCAACTTAACATTCAAGATGACGAACGGAAGAGCAAGTTCGCAGAAAACAAAATTGAAGAAGACAAAAAAAAATTATTTCGAAATAGAGCCGATTTATTTGGTGAATGTCACGGATAAAATTACTATTATTTTATTTAATATTTTAAAAACAGATTACAAGTTTTATCTTTATTAATTCTATAATTCGTTGCACGTGCAATTTAATGGCGGAAACTGATAGTTTTTAAAGCCGCCTTTTCGTATTTTTATTTATTTATTTATGTTTTAGAATTCCGGTTTTTCTTTTGTTTTATTGTGTTTGAAACATTTAAGCCTATCTGGTGTTTGTGCAGTTTACTAAACACATTTAAAATGAAGATATTGAAAAAGAACCATATTGTACGTGCCTGAAGTAGTAAAGTTAATATGGAGTTAAAAAAATACGTGAAATGTTTTTACGGTGTCGTTAGAAACTTAACCTTAACTTGAAATATTAATAATAGTTTGGTTTTTTACTATTTCAGAGATAATTAGTAAAGTAAAGTCTTAAAATATTGATTTAAAAAATACACCTTGTTTGTGCACAAAAAAAGAAAGATTGAATTAGACCCCCCCCCCCCGGCCTAGCCAGAACAACCAATCAACGCATCCGTATTTGTCTAAATTAATAATTTTAAAATAATTAATTAATTATTATTAAAAATAATACCAGTTTCAATTATTTTTCTTAATCGTCATGGATTTAAATTTTTTACTTTGTTTGTTTTTAGGATTATAAAAACATTTTTACGCTGATGTGGTGCCCAGAAAACTCGTCCGGGAAAACTTGTCTCCGGAAAACCCGTACCCGGAAAACTCGTACCAGAAAAATTCCTCCTTTTTTAGTAGCTAGGAAAACTGGTCCCTTATTGAATAAATATCGATTGAAAACACAAGGAGATATTGTTTTTTTCTGGAGGCGAGTTTTCCGAGTACGAGTTTTCCAGAGACAAGTTTTCCGGAGACGAGTTTTCCTAAATTCGCTGATGTCTACACCAACACCATCATCCATACAAGAAAAATATTATAATATTACATTTGAAATTTTTGTGATAACTTTTATCATTAAAACCACATTAAATATTTTTATAATTGTATTATTTTTTGTGAAAATATTGCTTATCATAATGTTTCTGAAATATTAAAAATATTTTTTATTGTTAACATCTACAATGATTTTTTATATATAGAAAAAAGCAAACAGGTTATGAGTTATTTTTTTAGTTCTTAAATTTTAAATTTAATAAAAGTGTTTTGGTTTTAAAAAAATAATACATTTTCACTAAAATTAAAAAAAAATAAGTATTTTCTGTGATGGTTAATAAATACTGAAAATTTCATTAAAAATTTGTTTATTTCCTGAATTTTGGTGAATTTTTAAACGAGGGAAGGGATCAACATGTTTACGCATTTTGAGGATCGGCCATTCATTTTTCACGTACTTAAGTTTAACTCATCTGATCCCAAGTTATAAGCTTCGAAAGATATGAGAGGCGTGCAATAAGTATTGCCTCTGACCCACTTCCAGTAGTCAGACCTAGTTGAAATTTTGCATGTGCAATGATTTATATCTCTACGGGATAAGTAGCAAATTAAAGCTCTGAAATAATTGTAGTTTCTGTTTTACTGGTGCTTGAACTGAGTCAGTGTGAAATGGAGCCTGTTGAATGTCGAGCAGTGATCCAGTTTGTGTATTTGAAAGGACGCACAACACAGGAGACTTTTCATGAAATGAAAGAAATTTATCGTGATAATGCCTCATCATATGACCTTGCAAAACGCTGGCATCGTGAATTCAAACATGGCCGGAAGTCTGTGGAAACGGCTCCCAGACATGGTCGCCCTCCCTTTTGCCATTGATGAGGCATCTGTCCGTCAAGTTGAGGCTGCTATTTTGGAAGATCGGCGCATTACTATTCGCCAAATAGCCCAAGATGTGAAGATTAGTACAGGGTCTGTGGAAACTGTTTTATGAACATTTGCATATGAATAAGATGTCTTCCAGATGGATTCCCAGGTTGCTCACGCCATTCCAGAAGCGAGTGCTCGAGGATGAATTTGGAGATGTGCCAAGAAGATGAGTCAAAGGTTTTCAAAAGACTGATTACACAGGATGAAACCTGGGTTCATCACTATGATCCAGTGACCAAATCCCAGTCAATGGAGTGGAAGCACTTGAACTCACCACCTCCAAAGAAGGCAAGGGTGCAGCCCTCCGCTGGTAAGGTCATGCTCACAGCACGGAGTAGTGATGACAGATTTCCTGGCAAAGGGTACCACAATTACAGGAGCCTATTATGCTTCACTTTTGAGGAAATTAAGGGAAGCTATCAAAATCAAGAGGCGGGGCAAGATCAGCAAAGGTACCTCTGCTTCTCACTACTTAACATGGTGTCTGTGGGATTTCTCTCTTCGGAATGGCCCATATGAACACTTCCAACACATGTTCCGCAAAAAACACGGAGTATAATACTCTAGACGCTAGTCTTATGTACACCCTCGTCTCTACACAGAAGAGACATTTATCGAACCATGTGGATTTAAACAAGCTCGGAATTTTGATAAAACCTATTCATCAATAAACAAGTCCACCAATATGCAAGTCCACCACCAGAAAAATGGAAATGGATGATGATTTGCAAGAAAAATGGGCGTTTTTCAATCAAACATGGGAGAACTACTACTTTGAACCCAAACAGAACATCATATACCAACGGTGTATGTTTAATTCATGTACACAGGAACAGGACATAAAAGTTGATGCGTATTTGATCAAACTGAGACACCTAATCAAAACATGTGACTACGGTGCCCTTGAGGATGAGCTATTGCATAGTAACATCCACCAGTAATAAACATGTTCAGGCCAGGCTCCTCAGTGAATCTGGACTCACTCTAAACAAGGTGACAGACATTTGCAGGAGCACTGGACATGCTGAACAACAGCTCGACAAACTGAACAACCCAACAGAAACTATCCACTACACCAAGGTAGGTAAGAAAAGGCCACAATAATTCATAAAACCTTATGCAAATTCCAAATTGACACTGGGGGCAACTGTAGTACCTTGGCCTTTGCTGACTGCAAATACATTACTAAAGCACCGCTTCAACCGTCTCTCACAATGTTGAAGCTGTATGACAACGCTATACCTAAACCTTTGGGCTCAATAACACTCCACTGTGAAGTGAAGGGAATAAAAAAGGCCACCTTCCAAGTTGTGGATAGCAACTCACGATCATTACTTTCTGGACGGAATAGCTCTGCACTGAAGTTCATAGCTTTTAACACAGCATGTCTGTGACAGCTGAGTGAAAAAAAGGAGGCAAAAGCAATTACAAAAGAAGAAATCCTCAGCAACTACAGCGACATTTTCTCTGGATTGGGAAGACTACCAGGTAAATATAAAATTGAAATTATGCAAAATAGTCCTCACTGAGTCCCTCTGCCACTTAAAGCTGAGTTAAAAAGAAAACTTGACGAAATGGTCAACGAAGGAATAATGCCTGGGTCACTAAGGCAACTTCATGGATCAACCACCTAGTTGTCATATGCGAATATGAAGAACGCCAGACTCTTCTCAGTTGACTGCTTCCTTCAGGTCGTTCTAGACGAGCTATCCTCATATTTAACGACATACTGGACCCGTTTTTGGCAGGATATGGTGGCTTCAAATGCCATATGGAATCAGCTCAGCTCCCGAAGAATGACAGCGACGACGCGACTACTGTTTTGAAGGACTCCATAACATACTTTATGGTTCTGGTGATAGCGATGCGGTACCTGAAAAAAGCCATGACGCTGCCTTTATGGCACTTCTAGAAAGGTGACACAAAGAATGAGTAACGCTCAACCCTTATAAGTTCAACTTAAATAAACCTCTGTTAGCTACGTGGAACATATTTCAGTGCACAAAGGTTGGTATCGGATCCGGTCAAAGTCAAAGCAATATCAGAGATGCAACGCACTAGGACATCCAAGGCGTTCAGTGATTACTAGGAATCTTAAACTACCTCGCCAAGTTTGCACTCAGACTCAGTACAGTATGTGAACCACTGCGATACTGGACAAGGAATCTCTCTTTGACTGGCGTCCACAACATAAACCAGCATTTATTCAGATTTAAAAAAACTCATCAACAAATCCTCTATTTTTCACTATTATGACGTCAATAAGGAGGTCTTACTTGAATGTGACAGCTCAGAAGTCAGTTTCGGGGCAGTCCTAACGAAGGAAGGACATCCCGTTGCATATTGATCCCGAGAACTCACAAAAACGTAACGAAAGTATGCCCGGATTGAGAAAGAGTGTCTTGTCATCGTATTCGCCACAGAATGTTTGAACAATACATTCTTGGTAAAGAGAAAGTCAAAACATTCAACCATAAACCACTGGAGACAATACTCGCAAAACTCATTCATGTGGACTCAAAGAGACTCCAGCGGATGCGGCTAAGGCTCCATAAATACTGCTTGGATGTGAAATACAAACCAGGACCCCAAATGTACATCAGTGATACCCTGTCTCGTGCGTCACTACCTACGTCTGAAACCACAACAGAAGAGAACTGCACCAAATTATGACTGCAAGACAGAAACTCACAAGAGACTTGGAAAATATCAATATGGAAGACAGCCTCTTTGTCACAGACTACCGTCTCTTACAGATTCGAGAAGAGACCAGATACGACACTACTCTACAGACATTAATAAAGATTACAAAAAAAGGGTTGGCCTAGGGACAAAAACGACAGTCCACTAAACATTAAAGAATACTGTCCATACCGCGATGAACTGTGTTCTGAAAATGGTCTGGCATACGGAAGCACATGGCTTATCATTTCAACAGAATTCAGACCCGAAATGATTACCAGGACACACAGATCTCACTTGGGCATTCAGTGCACACTGAACGCAGCTCGCAACATAATGTTCTTGCCACAAATGCATGCAGAGATCATCGAGGCAGTCTGAAGGGGTTAAACCTGTCAACTGACTCAACCTCAACAAAAGCGACAACTTCTGATGACGCACCCAATACCAGTACACCCCTGGCAGTGTGTGGCCAGTGACTACTTTGAACTAAATGGTAAATAGTTTGTGGTATTGGTTGACATCTACTCTCAAGTAACAACAGAAGATAACTGCGCCATATTCAAACAAGAAGAACAGGAACTCACAAGAGACTTGGAAAACATCAATATGGAAGACGGCCTCTTTGTCACAGACCACCGCCTCTCACATATTTAACCTCAACGACAGCAAAAACCTCTGATGACCCACCCAATACCAGTATATGAAGTGATTAAAAATACACTAAGTATGTACGTGCAAAATGAATGCCGATGCTCAAAATCTATAAATATTTGGACCCCTCCCTTTACTTTAAAATTCACCAAAAATCAGAAAATTAACCAATGTCAATGACATTTCCGGTAATAACCACGGAATATAAGGAATGCATTAATTTTTTAGTACAAATGTATTAGTTTGTGTAAACAAAAAATACCTTCACTAAGGTTTCAGTAGTAAAAATGCATGAATTTATTTTTTCTTTTTATGAAAAATTAACATCGTTAATTGTAACAAAAATATTTCATTTTTACAGAACAATTACGAAAAAGCCCCTAATGTTCGTATTAATGAATTCGATATAACTCGAAGAAAATTTAATTTCTTGAACTACCTATATTATTATTGAATTATACATTGTTTATTTAATATTTTCACAAAAAATTATAATTGCAAAAAATATTTCTACTTTCTTTTAAATTACAGGTTGCGCATAATATGTATATGTACAATTCTCACATTTTCTTTGCTTGCATGAATGTGAAACTTTTTGCCATAACATTTTTATATAATCTTGAAAATTAAAATTAAAATATTTAAATTTAAAAGCAGTAACATAGAAAAATAAATTTTAAATGGTAAAAATTATACAAACGTTCATGATATGAATGTACGGATATACGGCCGGAAAAAAGATAACTAGCACCCCTACCTCCCTTTAGCTACCTTGCATCATTTTCAAACAGCCTTTCGACTTGTCTTAGATTTTTAGTTTTCGTATAATCCATCTTTCAAGGCTTCAGTTTTGTTGACATTCTGCAAAGCGAGAATCTCTCGATTTGGGAAGTCAATTGAGCTATTTTTTGCAAAAACAATGTGTTTTATTTAATTAAATATCTTAGGCCTTTCCTGATTATCATTGAAATAGAAACAGAAACCTATATTTATCTTTCAAATGATTTTTACAGGTATTTAACTTCAAAATTTAGCTGAAATGCTTAGCTCGCCATGAAAACATTTCTGATAACTTTTTTTCAGGTGTACAAATATTTTTTTCGTTTAGGAAATTAATTTTCGTCATTATTCTTTCAAATCCAATGAAAATGTAGTCGGAAACCTAAAAAACAAATATGATAAATCGGCTTTCAAAACTATGTTTCAATCTTTATTCCACCATTGTTTGCCCGTACCTATCTACATAAGAATGTTGTTTAAAGCGTCGATAATGCAAACACGTTTTTGGTCTCGCATTTTCATTATTTTCATACACTGTAAAAATCTTATTAAAATATTATGTTTTTAAGTTTCTTTTTTTAATCAGCAAATCTTCATTGTGTTTTACTACACGTGTAATTTTAGTAAGTTTATTTAAAGTAATTTTTGTTTGTTAAGTTTATTTAAAGTAATTTTTGTTTGTAAAGTTTATTTAAAGTGATTTTTGTTTGTTAAGTTTATTTAAAGTAATTTTTGTTTGTTAAGTTTATTTAAAGTATTTTTTGTTTGTTAAGTTTATTTAAAGTAATTTTTGTTTGTTAAATTTATTTAAAGTGATTTTTGTTTGTTAAGTTTATTTAAAGTAATTTTTGTTTGTTAAGTTTCTTTAAAGTAATTTTTGTTTGTTAAGTTTATTTAAAGTAATTTTTGTTTAAGTTTATTTAAAGTAATTTTTGTTTGTTAAGTTTATTTAAAGTAATTTTTGTTTGTTAAGTTTATTTAAAGTAATTTTTGTTTGTTAAGTTTATTTAAAGTAATTTTTGTTTGTTAAGTTTATTTAAAGTAATTTTTGTTTGTTAAGTTTATTTAAAGTAATTTTTGTTTGTCAAGTTTATTTAAAGTGATTTTTGTTTGTTAAGTTTATTTAAAGTAATTTTTGTTTGTTAAGTTTATTTAAAGTATTTTTTGTTTGTTAAGTTTATTTAAAGTAATTTTTGTTTGTTAAATTTATTTAAAGTGATTTTTGTTTGTTAAGTTTATCTAAAGTAATTTTTGTTTGTTAAGTTTCTTTAAAGTAATTTTTGTTTGTTAAGTTTATTTAAAGTAATTTTTGTTTAAGTTTATTTAAAGTAATTTTTGTTTGTTAAGTTTATTTAAAGTAATTTTTGTTTGTTAAGTTTATTTAAAGTAATTTTTGTTTGTTAAGTTTATTTAAAGTAATTTTTGTTTGTTAAGTTTATTTAAAGTAATTTTTGTTTGTTAAGTTTATTTAAAGTAATTTTTGTTTGTCAAGTTTATTTAAAGAGATTTTTGTTTGTTAAGTTTATTTAAAGTAATTTTTGTTTAAGTTTATTTAAAGTGATTTTTGTTTAAGTTTATTTAAAGTAATTTTTGTTTAAGTTTATTTAAAGTAATTTTTGTTTGTCAAGTTTCTTTAAAGTAATTTTTGTTTGTTAAGTTTATTTAAAGTAATTTTTGTTTAAGTTTATTTAAAGTAATTTTTGTTTGTTAAGTTTATTTAAAGTGATTTTTGTTTGTTAAGTTTATTTAAAGTGATTTTTGTTTGTTAAGTTTATTTAAAGTAATTTTTGTTTGTTAAGTTTATTTAAAGTAAGTTTTTGTTTGTTAAGTTAATTTAAAGTGATTTTTGTTTGTTAAGTTTATTTAAAGTAATTTTTGTTTGTTAAGTTTATTTAAAGTAATTTTTGTTTGTTAAGTTAATTTAAAGTGATTTTTGTTTGTTAAGTTTATTTAAAGTGATTTTTGTTTGTTAAGTTTATTTAAAGTGATTTTTGTTTGTTAAGTTTATTTAAAGTTATTTTTGTTTGTTAAGTTAATTTAAAGTGATTTTTGTTTGTTAAGTTTATTTAAAGTGATTTTTGTTTGTTAAGTTTCTTTAAAGTAATTTTTGTTTGTTAAGTTTATTTAAAGTGATTTTTGTTTGTTAAGTTTATTTAAAGTAATTTTTGTTTAAGTTTATTTAAAGTGATTTTTGTTTAAGTTTATTTAAAGTAATTTTTGTTTAAGTTTATTTAAAGTAATTTTTGTTTGTCAAGTTTCTTTAAAGTAATTTTTGTTTGTTAAGTTTATTTAAAGTAATTTTTGTTTGTCAAGTTTATTTAAAGTGATTTTTGTTTGTTAAGTTTATTTAAAGTAATTTTTGTTTGTTAAGTTTATTTAAAGTATTTTTTGTTTGTTAAGTTTATTTAAAGTAATTTTTGTTTGTTAAATTTATTTAAAGTGATTTTTGTTTGTTAAGTTTATCTAAAGTAATTTTTGTTTGTTAAGTTTCTTTAAAGTAATTTTTGTTTGTTAAGTTTATTTAAAGTAATTTTTGTTTAAGTTTATTTAAAGTAATTTTTGTTTGTTAAGTTTCTTTAAAGTAATTTTTGTTTGTTAAGTTTATTTAAAGTAATTTTTGTTTGTTAAGTTTATTTAAAGTGATTTTTGTTTAAGTTTATTTAAAGTAATTTTTGTTTAAGTTTATTTAAAGTAAGAGCCAGACTTCAACAACCATGAGGAGATAAGGACAAGTCAATAACAATAATTAAATCGACAATAAAGCAAAGATCTTGATCATTGGAAGATGCAAACACAAGTGAGCAAGAACTATGCGTTATATGAAAAGACTGTGTAAGATCATCAAGTTAAATGAACCAAGTCTAGTGACCTGGAGAACAAAATAAGATTTCTTCAATTTTTTTAAGCTGATTAGGCCGAACTACAAATAATGTGCCAAATAACAAACCGAAATACAAATAACAAACCGAACTACAAATAATGTGCCAAATAACAAACCGAAATACAAATAACAAACCGAAATACAAATAACAAACCGAAATACAAATAACAAACCGAAATACAAATAATGTGCCAAATAACAAACCGAAATACAAATAACAAACCGAAATACAAATAATGTGCCAAATAACAAACCGAAATACAAATAACAAACCGAAATACAAATAATGTGCCAAATAACAAACCGAAATACAAATAACAAACCGAAATACAAATAATGTGCCAAATAACAAACCGAAATACAAATAACAAACCGAAATACAAATAACAAACCGAAATACAAATAACAAACCGAAATACAAATAACAAACCCAAATTCAAATAACAAACCGAAATACAAATAACAAACCGAAATACAAATAACAAACCGAAATACAAATAATGTGCCAAATAACAAACCGAAATACAAATAACAAACCGAAATACAAATAACAAACCGAAATACAAATAACAAACCGAAATACAAATAACAAACCGAAATACAAATAACAAACCGAAATACAAATAACAAACCGAAATACAAATAATGTGCCAAATAACAAACCGAAATACAAATAATGTGCCAAATAACAAACCGAAATACAAATAACAAACCGAAATACAAATAATGTGCCAAATAACAAACCGAAATATAAATAACAAACCGAAATACAAATAATGTGCCAAATAACAAACCGAAATACAAATAACAAACCGAAATACAAATAACAAACCGAAATACAAATAACAAACCGAAATACAAATAACAAACCGAAATACAAATAACAAACCCAAATTCAAATAACAAACCGAAATACAAATAACAAACCGAAATACAAATAACAAACCGAAATACAAATAATGTGCCAAATAACAAACCGAAATACAAATAACAAACCGAAATACAAATAATGTGCCAAATAACAAACCGAAATACAAATAACAAACCGAAATACAAATAATGTGCCAAATAACAAACCGAAATACAAATAACAAACCGAAATACAAATAACAAACCGAAATACAAATAACAAACCGAAATACAAATAACAAACCGAAATACAAATAACAAACCCAAATTCAAATAACAAACCGAAATACAAATAACAAACCGAAATACAAATAACAAACCGAAATACAAATAATGTGCCAAATAACAAACCGAAATACAAATAACAAACCGAAATACAAATAATGTGCCAAATAACAAACCGAAATACAAATAACAAACCGAAATACAAATAATGTGCCAAATAACAAACCGAAATACAAATAACAAACCGAAATACAAATAATGTGCCAAATAACAAACCGAAATACAAATAACAAACCGAAATACAAATAACAAACCGAAATACAAATAACAAACCGAAATACAAATAACAAACCTCTCTCTGCACATGAAACATTTCTACTAGATTAGACAAACGGAAGTTGGTCAGAGACATTTCTTATTGAACGTTCCTCGTATTTAAGAAATTTTCACATTCAAATTTAAGAAAACAATAATAAAATACTAAACGCTTAAGTAGATATTTAGACATCAATAGTCGATCGTTTTATTGAAATATATTAAATATAAAAAGTAAAAAGAAATCTGTTAAGATGTAACCTCGGCATAAAAGTTGTTCTTTCTGTTTAAAGATTTACATGAGAATAACAAATTTGTTTTTTTAAAGAAAATTATTTACATAATAAAAGGATCATATCATTTTCTCTCGTTAGAGAAGAGCCACATACATTACAAAAATATGACTTTTTAGTTTTTCTTATTTTACTTTGTAGGGGAAATCGAAACTTTCTTAGCTAGCACGTGTGCATGCTAGCTAAGTAAGTGCTTCAAAGGGTCGGTAAATGATAAGATATTGTAAATTATAAGGTATTGTAAATGATAAGGTATTGTAAATGATAAGGTATTGTAAATTATAAGATATTGTAAATTATAAGATATTGTAAATTATAAGGTATTGTAAATGATAAGGTATTGTAAATTATAAGATATTGTAAATGATAAGGTATTGTAAATGATAAGGTATTGTAAATGATAATGTATTGTAAATTATAAGATATTGTAAATTATAAGATATTGTAAATGATAAGATATTGTAAATTATAAGGTATTGTAAATGATAAGGTATTGTAAATGATAAGGTATTGTAAATTATAAGATATTGTAAATTATAAGGTATTGTAAATGATAAGGTATTGTAAATGATAAGGTATTGTAAATTATAAGATATTGTAAATTATAAGGTATTGTAAATGATAAGGTATTGTAAATTATAAGATATTGTAAATGATAAGGTATTGTAAATGATAAGGTATTGTAAATGATAAGATATTGTAAATTATAAGATATTGTAAATGATAAGATATTGTAAATTATAAGGTATTGTAAATGATAAGGTATTGTAAATTATAAGGTATTGTAAATGATAAGGTATTGTAAATGATAAGGTATTGTAAATGATAAGGTATTGTAAATGATAAGGTATTGTAAATTATAAGGTATTGTAAATGAAAAGGTATTGTAAATGAAAAGGTATTGTAAATGATAAGGTATTGTAAATGATAAGATATTGTAATTGATAAGGTATTGTAAATTATAAGATATTGTAAATTATAAGGTATTGTAAATGATAAGATATTTTAAATTATAAGGTATTGTAAATGATAAGGTATTGTAAATGATAAGATATTGTAAATGAAAAGGTATTGTAAATGATAAGATATTGTAAATTATAAGATATTTTAAATGATAAGGTATTGTAAATGATAAGGTATTGTAAATGATAAGGTATTGTAAATTATAAGGTATTGTAAATTATAAGGTATTGTAAATTACAAGGTATTGTAAATGATAAGATATTGTAAATTATAAGGTATTGTAAATGATAAGATGAAAAAAGCAGACGTAAAGTGAACAAGCTGTGCATAGTTGTGCGCAAGTCAACTTTAAATAATGTGTTTCGTATTTGGACATGTTGACAACAGTGTTGAGTTTGGCAGTTGGAAGTGAGTGTCGAATTTACCTGATAAATTGTTAGTTTAACCACATACTTTTGTTACTTTGAAGAGATCCTCTTGGAACTTACACTTAATTTTATTACGATATGAATTCATATCCGATGACAAATTTATGGACAGTTATTATTCCTGTTATTGCGTCATTGATAAAGTTTAGTGTTCTAGGCATTGTGTCTAAATATTTCTAAGGATGTTTCATTGGTCAATTGGTATTTTGTCTCTTTTGGTTTCAATTATTCTCAAAGTTCTCAGAAATCAAGGGGCTCCCTACCTTGGGTTCACACTTCAACTCTTTGAGATACTTAGATATTATTATGTTCTATTAAAGGTCTTTTGTATTACGTATGTTTTTGCATATGACAACAAATATTTCTTTCTATTCAAAGAACTACAGAATGCTGTTTGTCTTTTTTTAATTATTATGTTCTATTATGACACAACAAATCTTTCTTTCTATTCACACAGAATGTTGTTTGTCTCTTTTTTAATTAATTTTCTTTGTTTAAGCTGGTAATGTCGCATCCTACAGGATGCCAGGCATTCACTCTTTATCTCATACAGTTCAACTGAGCAATCATTTATAGATTTTTGTGAAATGGTCTCAATCTCTCTTGCACTTGGTTCACCAGATATAATTGCAAGGTAGTTTTTTAAATTCGTTTGTCTAATTTCAGTTGCTCCTTCTATAATTATAATTTTCGTAATAGAGGTTGTTCTGCTAAATCTTGTTTCGTTTGAAGTATTAATTTTGGAAGATCAGCAGATATTGTTTCCCAAGCACAGACTTCACATGAATGTTGTCTTCTGCATGTTTTCATATGACTCAACAAATTTGACATCTGGGTTGCTTTCTTATGGTCCCTCATCGTTGTTATCTGCAAGAGACAACTGAAACATTTAGTTCACGAATACATAAGTTCAGTTACGATAACAATGCAATTTTTCAATCTTCCTGATTCATCCTGAAATTTTTTTTTTTTAAATAGGAGACATTACTTTTGGAACCGCCCCAGAATATATTTGTGCGTTTCTATGGTTTGATATTTTCCCCTGAATTCAAAAATTTTATTAGATCAAGCCTTTCCATGTAATCACATTCTACGCTGTTTACTCAACATTTTCTCATGCCATAAAATAGCCCATCATCCAAATGATAATCCCTTTTGACTCCTTATTCCAAAACCTAACGTTTAGCAAAGCATAAGTCATTAATTTTCCAATGTCCTAATAACAACTTGTCATAAACTAATTGTATACACTGTAGTGTTGGGATAATTAATCGGATCGGGAATTGGACAAAATACAATGTCTGACTGTATCGTATTCAACATTGGAATCGAAAAAACTTCCTACTTTCCGATGGCAAAAACGATTCCTTTTATTGTCGGTTTTCACTGTTGTTAGTAATAATAAAACTAAAATCTATAGAACACCCCTCCCACAAGTGTATTTTTTCTTACAAAGAAGTCACCACTTATCAGTCTCAGAGGTTACTCGAGGATACGGGTTAAAGCGTGTACAGTAATCACTGAGATACTATCGTAATTATCGTTATTAGTGTAAATTTGGTAAATTGGATTACGTCTCTCCTCAAGAACTTGTTTACGTTGGACTTGAAGACGATCATATTGCAGTCAGCGGAAAAGCAGACAAGGAGGAAAGCGAACGAGTGTTCTACAGGTGTGCATTTCGAAGAAAGAAGTTTTGTTCATGGAATCTATGTTTAGGTTTAAGCACAGATAAAAAGTGGGGTAAATTGGGGATTTTATGTGTTTTTTTTTAACGAAAAAATACCAACCTTATAGTTAAATATTTAGAGATTTATAAGAATCGGAATCGGTAATTGTATCGGAATCGGGAATTTAATACGGGGTCGGTAATTGCATCGGAATCAGGGAAAATATTCATATGACTCAACAAATTTGACTTCTGTTAAAAAAATACTTCACAAGAATTGGACTTCGATACAAAAAGATCATTCCGTGCAAAAGAATATCCACATATTTCACAAGAATGCAGTTTCTCTCACGAATGTTTAGATATGATTAAATAATGGATCATTCCATGCAAAAGAAGAACTACATACTCCAAATAATGGGGTCTGTCACTGTTTTAATTATCTTATCACTTTCTTTTTGATGGGATGGGGCATTCTACCAAATGGCAAACATTCTCCCATTTATTTAGTTATTAAAACCGAAAAATCTTTTTAAGATTCTATCCATCCCTTTAAGTGCTATTGTTGGTATTTCTTTTGCACTTGGTTCACTGTGTATATTCGCCAGATAGTTTTAAAAATTCTTTTTCATAATCCCTGTTTCACCTATAATGATTGAAATGATAAATATCTTTTTAAGATTTCAGTTTCTTTTCATGCCGTACATGTCTTTGGTATTTTCTTATTTTTTCCTTCTCGGTTCTGTTAATGACAGCATCATAAGGACAACTGGTGTGCATTTTGATATGAGGCAACAAATTAGACTTCCGTGCAAAAGAACACCATACTCACCAAGAATGTGGTTAGTCTCCCATATGTGTTTTCATATGATTCAACAAATGTGAATTCCTTGCAAAAGAAAAACCACAAACTTCACAAGAATATGGTTTGTCTTCCGTATGTGATTTCATGTGACACAACAAATATGACCTCCATGCAAAAGAAGAACCACATACTGAACAAGAATATGGTTTGTCTCCTGTATGTGTTTTCATATGACTCAACAAATTTGACTTTTGTGCAAAAGATAAACGACATATTTCACAAGAATGTGGTTTGTCGTCTCTGTGTGTTTTAATATGGCGTAACAAATTTGACTTCCATGCAAAAGAAGAACCACATACTTCACAATAATGTGGTTTCTCTCCCGTATGTGTTTTCATATGACGCAACAAATATGACTTCCATACAAAAGAAGACCCACATACTTCACAGGAATGTGGTTTGTCTCCCATATGTGTTTTCATATGACTCAACAGATTTGACTTCCATGCAAAAGAAGAACCACATACTTCACATGAATGTGGTTTATCTCCGGTATGTGTTTTCATATGACTCAACAAATTTGACTTCCATGAAAAAGAAAAACCACATACTTCACAAGAATGTGGTTTGTCTCCCGTATGTGTTTTCATATGACTCAACATATTTGACTTTGATCCAAAAGAAGAACCACATACTTCACAAAAGTGTGGTTTGTCTCCCGTATGTGTTTTCATATGTCTCAATAAATTTGACTTCGTTGCAAAAGAATAACCACATACTTCACAAGAATGTGGTTTGTCTCCCGTATGTGTTTTCATATGACGACACAAAGTTGATTGCTGTGCAAAAGAAGAACCACATACTTTACAAGAATGTCGTTTTGCGCCCATGTTTACTTGCATCTGAAAGTATATGCAATGAAGTGTATGATGATAGACAAGCTAATAAATTTCAACTTTAGAAAATTTATATGAAGAAATATGTAATTAGTTTAAACAATTTTAAATCATTAATAGAAAAAATGCCACTTATGCAATAATGGATTTCTTTTCATTGCCGCAAATTCTGGAAATATAAAACAAATTTGAAAAAATACATTTCATGTTGTAAAATTGAATTTATGCTGATTTTTATTTAAAAATCCAAAACATTTATTAAAAAATTTCAAAATACAATGAGTTATGGTTTCATGCAATACTGTTTTATTAACAAAATAGATCTGTTTCTATTTTCAAATGTTTAACTATTTTTTTTACGTTTCTTCATTTTAGAGATGAGTATTGATTATTTTGGATACTGTTTTCATCTTTGGATACTGTTTTCATCTTTATTTGGTGCATGAGATTTGCATGCTCTTGAATTGTTAGCGATGACTGGGTAAAAATTCTAAGTAATTTTAAATTCTATTTTAAATCTTACTGAGGATTGAAACTTCAGTGTTCAGTAGTATGTAACATACAAAAAAATTAGCAAGTACTCTAATCATAGCACCATGGGTCCTAGCAGACAATACTTGTACAAATTTTAGGAAATATTTGTTTCTAGATGTTATCACTATTTAGTACTATATATATATATATATATATAGAGAGAGAGAGAGAGAGACTTTATACTAAATTTTACTCTATGTATATATATATTACCATTGTTCTTCTCCATTTATAATTTTTACTTTATAAGGGTAGATGGTTTCCGTTTTTCATCCATATAAATTCAACCATAATTATTTTATTATCTTTTTTAAATCTTTCCACATATTACAGCTTTACAATATTTTTCTAACCTTACTGTTACTTAATGACATGGCTCACATTTGTAGAATTTTCCACATTTACATGGAATATTTTAGTCATGTATTTCCATAAGCATCTTCACATGCAAAACATGTTTCTGTGGAGTCGAATCACTCTTGAATACTATATTCTTGAATACTCTCATGAATACTATATTCTGTCTAGCTCTTTGGTGGAGTGATTTCTTAAATTTTCCACCTCATTTTTATATGTATTTTTATTAGTACATATTGATTTTGCTCCGTTATAGGAACCAAACCATTACTTTGTTTACATTGTATAGATTGTGAGAATTGAAGTTTAGATATTAGCTACACAGGTAAAGATATTAAGAAATATTTAGGGTGTTATGAAAGTATTTTAATGATGTTAACCCCACGTGGCATCAAATGACTTGGAAAATAAAAGATACAAGAGTTAAATTCCTTGATGTCATGTGTTGAAGATACACACACGCAAACGCATGGATGAGAGCTGGTAGCAAACTCACTAAAGGACGGGGTCAGGTTGTCAGAATTTCTATCATGAGTGGTGAAAGGGCAACTATTTGATGCATGCAAGTTGAAGGTGAGCACACCTACAAAAAGCAGGTCACATATATAGTGCAGAGAAAAAAATGTGATGCCTACAGTCAGTCGGCAATCAACAGCGCACAAGCATTACTCCATTTACCAACCTCCACATTCTCCATCTCTAGCTAGGCCCACACATATGAGGCAGTAAAGAAACAGAAAATAAAAGTTTATATATTCTTTTTCTGGGTGACAAATTCGACTGCATAACATACATTAAATAGAGGGTCTTAGGGATAGGGAGATGAAGATGGTTGTGTAGAGACACGAGCCACAGAATCTTCAAGCAGCTTATCAGAAAGCCCTAGCAGAAGTTAACTGGAAGATCTGACTCAACGCAAGCCAGGAGTATGAAAAAGAGCTGATGGAAGTTTGTCACAGAAAACGGCAGATTCTAGTTGAGGCTGTGAGTTCAGCCAGACCCCCAAAGTATGGAGACGTAAAAAAGGAAACCAAGTAGAGAATAAGGGACTAGTATTAAAACAAGAGAGAAGGAAAAAAGCAGGTAGATATTTGAGTGTTACGATTTTGTCGATGTGGGAAACATACGGAGATTCTTCAAGAAGCATATCCAAGGAAACCAGGAGTGCTCCATTCGTGCAATGCCCGACGACCAGAACAAGGGCATACTGATGCACATAGTTGGTAACATGGGCATATCAAATTCTGTTTTAATTAGAATTGAGAGAAAGAATTATAGAATTCTGCTGAATAGGGACGCAGAGATGTCAGTAATAAATAGCAGTGTTTTTTAAAGCACTTAAACAACAGCCTGAACTATGTGAAAAAAAAGTTTAAGAACAGCTAATGGGTTCCCATTAACTGCAAGAGTAAGGGTAGCAAGTCAGTGAGATTCCCGTATTGAACACTGTTAACACACAAATGTGATACTATACTGTAACTGGCTTAAGAAAAACGATATATTTTGTGAGAAAAAAGTTTAAGAACAGCTACTGGGTTCCCATTTATTGTAAGAGTTGGGATAGGAAGTCAGTCTAACCATCAGGAATTCTTTGTTGCAACAAAAATGTGATACTAAGCCATTACTGTCTTAAGAAATATTGGCTGAGGATGTACTTTGATTTAGGAGTGATAAGAATACTTTGTCAAAGATAAGAATATGCAAATAAGTAGTGGATTTATTAGCAAAAGGTGTAAAGGTCATGTAAGTTATGTTGCAATCCTAGCAGAGTATCAGTAGCTAATGCAGTGGTAAAGGTTGAAGGGTCTTGTAAGTTTCTGTTTTTCATAATGAAAACCAACCAGTCACCCTGGGAAGGGGCTGCCGAATAGCTAAGTGTAGTATGACTTGTAACATTACAGAGATTACCGCGCTTGATGAACAAAAGAACAAGATTCCTGAGAATAATTTGAAGGAATAAAAGTACCTGCAGAATTCAAGTTGGAAGTTGATATGTTGCTGAAGCGTGACAGAGATTTTATATGTTATGGAGGATAAGGACTTTGGCAGAACTGATTCGGTGGAGATGTTTATTGATACTGGAATATCAATACAGGAATTCATGAGCGCATTACTGTAACACAAACACAACAAATACAATGAATGAGTTAATATTAAGTAGTTCATTGTCCTGCAATTTCACAGACTGCAATCTTTTGGGAATTCTTTGAATAAGTCTTTGGCAATTTCTATTGCTTATAGTAAACAACATCAATCAGTCACCTTGAGATTGGGCTGCCAAATAGCTAAGTGTAGTGTGACTTGTAACATCACAGAAATTAAGTAAGGATGATAAAGAAAACCTATGATTACCTGCCACACTTTAATGTGATGCTATTTGGATTTGCAAACGCCCCCGGGATCTTCCAGAAATTAATGTCCATAGTTCTACAATTCGATGATACTATGGAAAATTACTTAAATCACATAGATATGGTACTAGCCAGTTTACATGAGTACAACCTCAGGATAAAATCTATGTAGTGTGATGTTTTAGGCGAAGTACAGTATCTGGGATTCAAAGTAAGTGAACAGAGTATATACATATCTCGACTCCAACTACTGTGAGACAAGTCAGAGTTTTCATTGATATGACGTCATATTATCGACGATTTATAAACAAATCTTTGTGAGATTGCCGACCCATTAATGAGGAAATATGTGATGTTCTAATGTGACGACATTTTGTCATTTTGCCTTTGACAGCCTAAAACTGAAGCTCACAGATATGGTTATACTGGCTTATCCCGATCCTGAGAAGGACTACAGAATGTACAAGGATGCCCCCAATCATGTGATTCGGGCATGTCTGTCACAATTCCTCTATGATCTGAATGAGGGTAAAGATTAAAAAAAACAAATTTGCATGTTATCCCATAAACTTAGTGATACACTGACGAGATGGTACTTGACAGGGAAGCACAATGTTTGTGCGGACCTCTAATCAAGACAATGATAATTCCCAGTAGAAATAGATGATAGGAATTACTAGGTGAGATAAACTTTAATTGTTTTGTTTGAGCCCAAATAGTTTTCATTGTATAAGAAAGTTGAGGGCTTATCAATATCGCACGACCGTCTTACATTGTTTGGTTTTTATTAAATTAGGGAACAAGACGCAGATAATGAAGCTTTTAGATTTAAAGATGCAGATGCAGAACAAAAAAGTTCATAGTGATGGACGAGATAGTGTATTACTTGTCCCAACCTGACAACAAACTGTTCATAAGATTATATGTACCGTCGCATCTTTACAAAGGAGTGTTAATACAGAACAATAATGGTAATGGAAAAGACATTTCATGCCATGAAGCAAAACTATTTCTGATCATGTTTATTTAAAAAAGGGAATGAATACATAGGAAATGTATCGTATGCCAAACCAGACAACCTCAAATGCAGTCTGCCTTCTTTTCCTTTCATACCACTGGCGTTGGATATTTTCAGACCCTACCCAAAGACTGAGGAAGCGACAACCTGCCTTCTTTTCCTTTCATACCACTGGCGTTGGATATTTTCAGACCCTACCCAAAGAATGAGGAAGCGACAACCTGCCTTCTTTTCCTTTCATACCACTTGCGTTGGATATTTTCAGACCCTACCCAAAGAATGAGGAAGCGACAACCTGCCTTCTTTTCCTTTCATACCACTGGCGTTGGATATTTTCAGACCCAAAGACACTTTCGGGTAACCAGTACATAATGACTTTCATCGATATGCATAGTGGTTGGCTGGAGGCTTTGCGGTTCCTAATAAGAAGGCAGAAACGGTGGTGCATCTGTTGTTGGATGAAATTCTCCTCAGATTCGGGGCACCACCTCAGCTGTTAACATGTGATGGACCGGAAAATGTTAACAAAGTGATAAAGAAGACATTGCAGACCCTCAACCTACATCATGTGACCTTGTAAGCAAAATGACAAAATTATCACTATACCACTTGCTCTACAAGAGAGACGTGATCCTGTCATTCAATAATATATTAATGCCTTGTAGAGTATACTATGGTGATGAGCAACACGAGATCGCTATGCATCGATCTTTTACTTTGGTAAGGGATAACATTTGGGAAAAAAAGTAAAGTCCAAGCGAACTTGAAAGTTTTATTTTTAAATAAAAAGATATAAATAAAAATAGCACTGGTTCCATTAAATAAAAATAGTGCGCATTCCATTTTAACTTTCACCAATTTTCCTGTTACATAAACTCTGGCAAAAAAAAATATCCATCGAAAAAAGACAGATAAACTCAGAACAAAAATCATGCAGATATTTCAAGCCAAAAAAAAAAAAAACTTGGTCACACACGCAAAAATTCTTTCCTTCAAAAATAATGAATTCTCCATCAATCGAACAACGTTCAACATCAGAGCCAATGTGTATTTTGCTAATTGGGTAGCACACATGTACGTCAGCCAAAGAAACCTATTCTTTGAAAGAAAAAATTGAGTTAACAAGACAATAACGAGTTTTTCCGAATATTAAGCTCTGTAATTCCTTATGTTATGAATGGTGGCCACCACTGATAAGATAAAGAATTACTTAGCTTAATATCCATAAAACTACTTGTTGCAGCGATTTTAAATATTCGATATTCGTTTTCAGCACACCCGAAAACCTATAAAGTTGCAATGGTAAAAGATGATTGTTAAGGTGGAAAGTAAGTAATAATGGTTTTAGGGCAGAAAAAAATCACCATGTGGCCAGAAAGTGGGTGCTCATTTTACATTAAATTTGTATAGAAAAGGGATCCATACTTTTTGAAAGAATAATTTTCTCATATCATGAAAACTAATTCTCTGTGCAACTTCTGAATTATTTATTCATTTTCAGCATTCTCGAAAACCTACCAAAGTCCTCTTTGTAAAGTATTTTTGGAGTTTGAAAGATTCAAGACATTTTTTTAGGTTTAGATGTTGACCGTCGTTTTTTAGTTTTTTTTTAATGTTTAAGTCAGTATTGAAAACAAAATCTAAATGCGCCGGGAAAAAACATTTAAAATTGGTAAGACTGTAGTTTAGGTAGAAAAATAATCTTGAACCCTTTATCACATAAAAAGGAACTAATTTCTCTAATCACTGGTTATGCCAATAATATATAAACAATAATATAGGTATTTCAGAAGTTGTTTTTGAAAACAACTTAAAAAAAAAAACTTCTATTCATATTGCTTTTAATTAAAATAAAAAAGGTTTTCGTAGGTTACAATTATGAAATGTTCTATTCATATTTAAATGTTTTATATGTTCCGTGTTTTTTTTAATTGTACACAATGAATAACTTTATTTAATGATAAACAATACATAAATAGAAATAATAAATTATCAGACTTCTTAAGTTTAAGTTTTATAATTAATAAATTTAAATTTGAAATAGAGAAATAATAAATTACAAGAGATTACGCGCGTTTAATATTAATTTGTATCGTTTATAACTACTCACGTGATTTAATAATAATCACGTGATTCAATTTTGAATTAAAATTTTTTTAAATATTGTTTAAACTTAAACTTAAAAATGTCTGATAATTTATTATTTCTATTTATGTATTGTTTATCGTTAAAAAAGGTATTCATTGTGTACAATTAAAAAAAAACACGAAACGTATAAAACATTTAAATATGAATAGAACGTTTCATAATTGTAACCTATGAAAACCTTTTTTTTATTTTAATTAAAAGCAATATAAATAGAAGTTTTTTTTTCTTTTTTTTTTTAAGTTATTTTCAAAAACAACCTCTGAAATACCTATATTATTGTTTATGTATTATTGGCATAATAACGTACCTCGTACCGGTGACTAGGGAAATTAGTTCCTTTTATGTCATAAAGAGTTCGAGATTATTTTTCCACCTAAACTACAGTCGTGCCTTAAAATTTATAAAATTAATTTTTTTTTCTTTGGTAAACGATAAAGAAGTTTTTTTAATGTTTAAATCAGTATTGAAAACAAAAAAACAATCGACAGCGAAAACTTTTCAAACAATAAATCAACATTTTCATTAGGATTATTCGTTTAGTAAATGTAGTTATCTCCCTTACATTTTAACATATTCTGCAAATGCACAAAAATCGATACTAAATCCATGTAGTAATACTTACGTTTTTGTTTTATAATCTGCTTTCGATTAACTGTATCTTCTTTTATAAAGGAAACAATTTTTCAAATGTGATTCACTTTACAAGCTCAACTTAACATTCAAGATGACGAACGGAAGAGCAAGTTCGCAGAAAACAAAATTGAAGAGGAAAAATAACAAAAATAAATCATTTCGAAATAGAGCCGATCTATTTGGTGAATATCACGGATAAAATTAGTATTATTTTATTTAACATTTTAATATTTACATAAGAGAGAACAGATTACAAGTTTCATCTTTATGAATTCTCTAATTTAATAGCGGGATGCACATAGTTTTGAAAGCTTGTTTATCATATTTTCTTTATATATATTTCATATTTTTTTTATTGTGTTTGAAAAATTACAGCCTAAAATTAATCTGGTGTTTGTGCAGTTTACCGAAGACATAACAAAACGAAGATAATGAAAAAGAACCATGAATTCGTATCGCCGAACAAGGAGGGGGGGGGGAATAAAAACGTTTTAAGTTTGCAACGAAACGGGGGCTGATGCTTGCGAATGGGTAACAAAAATTAACACGTGTTCTTCGTCTAACACCCAGGATAGAAAAACATACTAAAACACTGTAAAACAGTTTTTTTTAAACACACAACTTCTCGTTCGAATAACGTGACTTTGCGAGAGTTCTTTACGTCCGTGTCCGGGCGTTTTATCTATCCACAGATGAGGGGGGGGGTCCTTTACTTACCCCAACCTCACTGCTCAATTTCGACCACTCCAAATTATCACAGTATCCGTAAGCGAGAGATATTGAACTAAAATGGTACAAAAATAGTTTAAATAGCTCCACACACACACACGCACACACACACACACACACACACACACACACGCGCGACGAGAGTGTAGTAACAGATCTAGTTTCGCACAATCAAAACAAGAGACAACGCGTCACGCATAAGTTCTACAAAAGCCAAAAAATGTTAGAAAGTCCATTTTATTGTAAAATTTATAAAACAATTGAAACATTATTATATTTTAATTTCTGTATTCTTAAAAATTATAAAATATATTCGTTAAATTATATAATTTTATTTTGTTGTAAAAAATATGGTTGTTAAATTAAAATATTTACTTTTTTACACGATGACTCGATTTATTCTCAAATGTTTTGTAACGATAAATTAAATTAATCCTGAAAGTAAAAGTGCATATTAAATGTGAAAAAAAAAATCAATAAAAATCACTGATTACACTGACAATTTATTTATTGAAAAATAACCAAAACCAATTTATTAATAATTAAAGATAATACTACGATTGAGATACACATCCTGTCTGTTTCCTTTATTTTATTTTTATTTTATTTTTTTACAATTTTGCGCATCCGTATTTGTCAAAGTTAATCATTATTAAAAATTAACATTTTTTCGATTATTTTTTTTTTTAGTGATTCTAGATTTAATTATTAATTTTTTCAATATTTAAAAAAAAAAAAATCTTATGCTGATGATTACACCGGTGCCCAAAAAACTCGTCCCCGGAAAATTTGTATCCGGAAAACCTGTACAGACAAAACTTATTTCTTTTTGTTAGGTAGGAATAAATATCAAAAGAAAGCCCTTATTTATGACCGTTCTTGAAGAATATAGTGTTTTTAGAAGTGACTATACCCCCATAACATTTTTAAAAAATATTTTCACTTGTTTAATGTTGTTTTTAAAAAATATACAATCGATTTTTTAAGTGTCCGTTTTCTACTTAACAGGCTAAGTTGTTAGTGGTTTCACTTATTTTAAAGCGTTTATTCTGTTCAAAAATGAGATTACAGACCGCATAATATTAAAATAAAAATTATACTTATTTACTGTTGTTTTTAAATTAAGTAGTTATTAAATAAAACTTTAAAATATTTCTTGAAGAAAGAAATGGTAAAACTGGAGGAGACTGTGACGTTTTGCGGTTGTCGCAAAAGTAGAACTGCTTATGTGGTATTAGTATTTAAGAATTCTGGCGAAAGAACTGACCCATTAAATGATCGCCCCCTTAGACTCCTCCCACTTTTTTGCCAAAATATTTGAGACCTTAATTAACCATGCTCTAGTCCATCACCTTACAAATGCTAAACTTCTGACTGACCAACAATATGGATTTAAACAAGCCCGTTCCACAGCAGACATCCTAACTGTAATCTCTGAACGTATATACCATTCACTGGACAAAGCGGGTGAGAGTAGAGCGGTAGCTCTAGATATATCTAAGGCATTTGACAGGGTATGGCATGAGGGTCTCCTCAGGAAAATTAGATCATATGGTATCACTGGTAGAATACTTAACATAATTAAATCCTTCTTAGATAAGAGAAAAATCCAGGTTGTCCTCGATGGTCGTGCATCTAAACAATATGATATAAATGCGGGAGTGCTCCAGGGGTCTATCCTTGGACCTCTACTGTTCCTGATATTCATAAATGACCTACCCGACAAAATTGCCTCTGAGATGGGTATATATGCTGATGACACCACACTCTATAACAGGCACGACAGGAAAACAAATGAACACATATCTAAAGAAATGCCAGAAACACTAGAGGATGACCTCCAATCTGTAGTGGAATGGGGACAAAAATGGATGGTCACGTTCAATGCTGCCAAGACTAAACAAGTTTCATTCACTAATTACAAGAAACCTTCTCTACCACCTATAACAATGGCCAACGACTCTTTATCTGAGAGTACGTCTTTCAAGCTCCTTGGCCTAGCATTCACAGGAAACATAAGTTGGAACAATTACATCGACGGCATTGCCAGAGCCGCTGCAAGGAAGGTGGGCTCTCTCTACCGTGCTAGAAAATTACTAACACCCGAAAGTATCCTGTACATCTATAAGGAAACCATTCGCCCATGTACGGAGTATTGCTGTCATATTTGGGCTGGTGCATCGGCTACTAGTCTCTCGCTCCTTGACAAGGTTCAAAAGAGAGTCGAAAATCTGATAGGCACTGAACTGGCATCGAAGCTTCAGCCTCTATCCTATCAACGAAACGTTGCATCCCTCTGCCTGTTCTACAAGTATTTTAATGGTAAATGCTCTTACGAACTGCAAGCACTTGTGCCCCCACGACATGAACATACTGTACAGACCCGACATGCTGCAAAATCCTACTCCCACACTGTAGAGATCCCTAAATGTAAAAGATCTTTCTACTCCAGTAGTTTCTTCCCCAGAACCGCTAAACTTTAGAATTCCATTCCAGGTCCCTGCTTCCCCAACTGAACTGACGTGCAGAAGTTCAAGTGCAATGTGAACCGACATCTTGCTGCCCAAATCCCTACATAGTACCCCAGTATGTGTTGCCCCTGATAGTAGCCTCCTACACCAAAGTGGCAATGTGCCTTGTTTGGGGTGAAAATGTAATAAAAAAATTATTTACGTTTCGGTGCAGTGATTATAGTTCTAAATTATGCAAGTGTGAAAGAAATCGATATTAATTGAAAAACTAATCAAGCGAAAAACTAATTTAATGAAAGAAAATAACTAGATTACACTATTGTTTAGTTATTTCATTTCATTGTTTTATTTTTATTTCATTGTTTGGTTTTGCTAATTATGCAGAGAAAGGAACATGAAATTCAACATTTGCAGTATCTTATTTAATTTATGAAATTGTTATGTGAAACTACAGTCCTGTTTGTGAAACTACAATCATATTTCTTAGTTATTTTATTTCATACGTATATGTATATTCATATGCATATGTTTTCATGAAAACACTGTCTGGAGCAGTGAAACAGAGCGCGTGTTAGAAAATCAGCAGCAGCTATAGGATAGCTGGATAGCAGAGATGGATTCATGAAAACGAAGTCGAGGAATTTTTTCTGAATCAGCACTTCCACTAATTTTAGCCAAGAATCGCCACAGTTTATTTGAACATATGTTATGATATATTATTAGTTGTTATAAGTTATTTGAACATGTGTAATTATATATTACTTGTGCTTGGGTATATACGTTTATTTGAACATGTATTATTATATATTACTAGTTGTTGTGTATATAAGTTTATTTGAACATATGTTATTATATATTACTAGTTGTTTTGTATATAAGTGTATTTGAACATGTGTTATTATATATTACTAGTTGTTGAGTATATAAGTTTATTTGAACATGTGTTATTATATATTACTAGTTGTTGAGTATATAAGTTTATTTGAACATGCGTTATTATATATTACTAGTTGTTGGGTATATAAGTTTATTTGAACATGTGTTAATATATATTACTAGTTGTTGGGTATATAAGTTTATTTGAACATGTGTTATTATATATTACTAGTTGTTGGGTATATATGTTTATTTGAACATGTGTTATTATATATTACTAGTTGTTGGGTATATGAGTTTATTTGAACATGTGTTATTATATATTACTAGTCGTTGGGTATATAAGTTTATTTGAATATGTGTTATTATATATTACTAGTTGTTGAGTATATAAGTTAATTTGAACATGTGTTATTATATATTACTAGTTGTTGGGTATCTAAGTTTATTTGAACATGTGTTATTATATATTACTAGTCGTTGGGTATATAAGTTTATTTGAACATGTGTTATTATATATTACTAGTTGTTGAGTATATAAGTTTATTTGAACATGTGTTATTATATATTACTAGTCGTTGGGTATATAAGTTTATTTGAACATGTGTTATTATATATTACTAGTTGCTGTGTATATAAGTTTATTTGAACATGTGTTATTATATATTACTAGTTGTTGGGTATATGAGTTTATTTGAACATGTGTTATTATATATTACTAGTCGTTGGGTATATAAGTTTATTTGAACATGTGTTATTATATATTACTAGTTGTTGAGTATATAAGTTAATTTGAACATATGTTATTATATATTACTAGTTGTTGGGTATATAAGTTTATTTGAACATGTGTTATTATATATTACTAGTCGTTGGGTATATAAGTTTATTTGAACATGTGTTATATATTACTAGTTGTTGAGTATATAAGTTTATTTGAACATGTGTTATTATATATTACTAGTCGTTGGGTATATAAGTTTATTTGAACATGTGTTATTATATATTACTAGTTGCTGTGTATATAAGTTAATTTGAACATGTGTTATTATATATTACTATTGTTGGGTATATAAATTTATTTGAATATGTGTTATTATATATTACTAGTTGTTGGGTATATAAGTTTATTTGAACATGTGTTATTATATAATACTAGTTGTTGCTATATAAGTTCATTTGAACATGTGTTATTATATATTACTACTGTTGGGTATATAAGTTTATTTGTAACATATGTTATTATATATTACTAGTTGTTTTGTATATAAGTTTATTTGAATATGTGTTATTATATATTACTAGTTGTTGTGTATACAAGTTTATTTGAACATGTGTTATTATATATTACTAGTTGTTGGGTATATAAGTTTATTTGAACATGTGTTATTATATATTACTAGTTGTTGGGTATATATGTTTATTTGAACATGTGTTATTATATATTACTAGTTGTTGGGTATATGAGTTTATTTGAACATGTGTTATTATATATTACTAGTCGTTGGGTATATAAGTTTATTTGAACATGTGTTATTATATATTACTAGTTGTTGAGTATATTAGTTAATTTGAACATGTGTTATTATATATTACTATTTGTTGGGTATATAAGTTTATTTGAACATGTGTTATTATATATTACTAGTCGTTGGGTATATAAGTTTATTTGAACATGTGTTATATATTACTAGTTGTTGAGTATATAAGTTTATTTGAACATGTGTTATTATATATTACTAGTTGTTGGGTATATGAGTTTATTTTAACATGGTTTATTATATATTACTAGTTGTTGAATATATAAGTTTATTTGAACATGCGTTATTATATATTACTAGTTGTTGGGTTTATAAGTTTATTTGAACATGTGTTATTATATATTACTAGTTGTTGGGTATATAAGTTTATTTAAACATGGTTTATTATATATTACTATTTGTTGAATATATAAGTTTATTTGAACATGTGTTATTATATATTACTAGTTGTTGGGTTTATAAGTTTATTTGAACATGTGTTATTATATATTACTAGTTGTTGTGTATATAAGTTTATTTGAACATGTGCTATTATATATTACTACTTTTGGGTATATAAGTTTATTTGAACATGTGTTATTATACATTACTAGTTGTTGGGTATATAAGTTTATTTGAATATGTGTTATTATATATTACTAGTTGTTGTGTATATAAGTTTATTTGAACATGTATTATTATATATTACCAGTTGTTGAATATATAAGTTTATTTGAACATGTGTTATTATATATTACTAGTTGTTTTGTATATAAGTTTATTTGAATATGTGTTATTATATATTACTAGTTGTTGTGTATACAAGTTTATTTGAACATGTGTTATTATATATTACTAGTTGTTGTGTATACAAGTTTATTTGAACATGTGTTATTATATATTACTAGTTGTTGGGTATATGAGTTTATTTGAACATGTATTATTATATATTACTAGTTGTTGTTTATATAAGTTTATTTGAACATGTGTTATTATATATTACTAGTTGTTGGGTTTATAAGTTTATTTACACATGTGTTATTATATATTACTAGTTGTTGGGTATATAAGTTTATTTGAACATGTGTTAATATATATTACTAGTTGTTGGGTATATAAGTTTATTTGAACATGTGTTATTATATATTACTAGTTGTTGGGTATATATGTTTATTTGAACATGTGTTATTATATATTACTAGTTGTTGGGTATATGAGTTTATTTGAACATGTGTTATTATATATTACTAGTCGTTGGGTATATAAGTTTATTTGAACATGTGTTATTATATATTACTAGTTGTTGAGTATATAAGTTAATTTGAACATGTGTTATTATATATTACTATTTGTTGGGTATATAAGTTTATTTGAACATGTGTTATTATATATACTAGTCGTTGGGTATATAAGTTTATTTGAACATGTGTTATATATTACTAGTTGTTGAGTATATAAGTTTATTTGAACATGTGTTATTATATATTACTAGTTGTTGGGTATATGAGTTTATTTTAACATGGTTTATTATATATTACTAGTTGTTGAATATATAAGTTTATTTGAACATGCGTTATTATATATTACTAGTTGTTGGGTTTATAAGTTTATTTGAACATGTGTTATTATATATTACTAGTTGTTGGGTATATAAGTTTATTTAAACATGGTTTATTATATATTACTATTTGTTGAATATATAAGTTTATTTGTACATGTGTTATTATATATTACTAGTTGTTGGGTTTATAAGTTTATTTGAACATGTGTTATTATATATTACTAGTTGTTGTGTATATAAGTTTATTTGAACATGTGCTATTATATATTACTACTTTTGGGTATATAAGTTTATTTGAACATGTGTTATTATACATTACTAGTTGTTGGGTATATAAGTTGATTTGAATATTTGTTATTATATATTACTAGTTGTTGTGTATATAAGTTTATTTGAACATGTATTATTATATATTACCAGTTGTTGAATATATAAGTTTATTTGAACATGTGTTATTATATATTACTAGTTGTTGGGTTTATAAGTTTATTTGAACATGTGTTATTATATATTACTAGTTGTTGTGTATATAAGTTTATTTGAACATGTGTTATTATATATTACTACTGTTGGGTATATTAATTTATTGGAATATGTGCTATTATATATTACTAGTTGTTGGGTATATAAGTTTATTTTAACATGTGCTATTATATATTACTACTGTTGGGTATATAAGTTTATTTGAATATGTGTTATTATATATTACTAGTTGCTGTGTATATAAGTTTATTTGAACATGTGTTATTATATATTACTAGTTGTTGGGTATATAAGTTTATTTGAACATGTGTTAATATATATTACTAGTTGTTGGGTATATAAGTTTATTTTAACAAGTGTTATTATATATTACTAGTTGTTGGGTATATAAGTTTATTTGAACATGTGTTATTATATATTACTTATTGTGGCGTATATACGTTTATTTGAACATGTGTTATTATATATTACTAGTTGTTGAGTATATAAGTTTATTTGAACATGTGTTATTATATATTACTACTTGTTGGGTATATAAGTTTATTTGAACATGTGTTATTATATATTACTACTTGTTGGGTATATAAGTTTATTTGAACATGTGTTATTATATATTACTAGTTGTTGAGTATATAAGTTTATTTGAATATGTGTTATTATATATTACTAGTTGTTGGGTATATAAGTTTATTTGAACATAGTTTATTATATATTACTAGTTGTTGTGTATATAAGTTTATTTGAACATGTCTTATTATATATTACTAGTTGTTGGGTATATAAGTTTATTTGAACATGTGTTATTATATATTACTAGTTGTGGCGTATATAAGTTTATTTGAACATGTGTTATTATATATTACTAGTTGTTGAGTATATAAGTTTATTTAAATATGTGTTATTATATATTACTAGTTGTTGGGTATATAAGTTTATTTGAACATGTGTTATTATATATTACTACTTGTTGGGTATATAAGTTTATTTGAACATGTGTTATTATATATTACTAGTTGTTGAGTATATAAGTTTATTTGAATATGTGCTATTATATATTACTAGTTGTTGGGTATATAAGTTTATTTGAACATGGTTTATTATATATTACTAATTGTTGTGTATATAAGTTTATTTGAACATGTGTCATTATATATTACTAGTTGTTGGGTATATAAGTTTATTTGAACATCTGTTATTATATGTCATTAGTTGTTGAGTATATAAGTTTATTTTAACATGGTTTATTATATATTACTAGTTGTTGGGTATATAAGTTTATTTGAACATGTGTTATTATATATTATTAGTTGTTGAGCATATAAGTTTATTTTAACATGTGTTATTACATATTACTAGTTGTTGGGTATATAAGTTTATTTGAACATGTGATATTATATATTACTAGTTGTTGAGTATATAAGTTTATTTGAACATGTGTTATTTTATATTACTAGTTGTTGGGTATATAAGTTTATTTGAACATGTGTTATTTTATATTACTATTTGTTAGGTATATAAGTTTATTTGAACATGTATTTTTATATATTATTAGTTGTTGAGTATATAAGTTTATTTGAACATGTGTTATTATATATTATTAGTTGTTGGGTATATAAGTTTATTTGAATATGTGTTATTATATATTATTAGTTGTTGAGCATATAAGTTTATTTGAACATGTGTTATTACATATTACTAGTTGTTGAGTATATAAGTTTATTTGAACATGTGTTATTATATATTACTAGTTGTTGGGTATATAAGTTTATTGGAACATATGTTATTATATATTATTATTTGTTGTGTATATAAGTTTATTTGAATATGTGTTATTATATATTATTAGTTGTTGGATATATAAGTTTATTTGAATATGTGTTATTATATATTATTAGTTGTTGAGCATATAAGTTTATTTGAACATGTGTTATTATATATTGCTAGTTGTTGAGTATATAAGTTAATTTGAACATGTGTTATTATATATTACTAGTTGTTGGGTATATAAGTTTATTTGAACATGTGTTATTATATTATTAGTTATTGGGTATATAAATATGGGACAAACATACTAAATCTATTCGTCCCATGTGCCATTTTAAAAAATTTACTCAATTGTAACATTGTATCTGTGCCATTATTACCTAAATCCAATTTTTCAGCCAGATTATTGACCCCTTTTTGTGGCTGTAGAAATCCTACTATAAACTGTGTCTAATCTTTCTTCTATGGCATGCATATCAACAACTCATATATTTTGATTAATATCGGAGCTTAGTATCGGAATATTTGTTACTGTTAAGAAAGCTATTATCACAAACATTGCTTTAATCTTACAGACTTTGATTAACCTTAATAACTACTTGTTTTCAAGAATTGATAAGAAAGAATCCCGACAAGGTTTTGTGTGTAATTGGAACATATCTTCTCTTGAAGTTATTACTTTTTTTAACCATAATTTGTTTTCAAGAATTTAATAAGAGTTCCGACAGGATATGGGCGTAATTACAACATATCTTCTCTTTGCTGGGTATCAGATTAGGATGCAACTTTTTATGAAGCTGGATTATCTCAAGAAATTCAAGTTGTGTCTCATGTTGCTGGTGTGGGAAGCATGTAAAAATCCCATCTTCGTTCTTTAATATTTTATATTGTCAGCGAGTTATTACTTTATTTTACATGCTCGTGGTTTGAACGTATATAAACATATGGAGGCGTTGTCAAGCATACGAATCATTATTCTGCCATTGGAAAACTTTCATTTGTTATCTTTTATTTTCTTAACAAGTTTTTGAATAGAATTAATTAATTTTGTAATCTTGCTTTGATAATTTATATGGTCTTTACTTCAATGTATTGCATCTTTCTTTTGTTGAGTGACCATATTTGCGTCTTATCGTCTTAGTTGCTATCAGGTTTAAGGGAATGCCAACATTACATAATCGTATGAAATTGATCGAAATATAAATTGAATACAATTATAAAAATAATTACAAAATCGAAACAAGTAATTGTATTAAGAGAAGAAACATTTTAAACTAAAAAATAACTAGGATTAAAGATAGGAATTCATCTGTAGCATTATTATATTTTAATGGAATTTGTTTTTTCATTTTGATTAAATGTTTTTTATCTGTTAGATTTCCAAGGACACATGTTTACTCATGTATGACTTCAATTGTTGTCACATAGTGCTCTAACATTTGAGCGATTGAAAAAAACTGCTTGTGACAGTGAAACTTGAATGAAGCTCATCTTATTCTATTTCACACGACGGTTTATGAGACACGTAAATCGGAAATAGGGATTTGAAAAGTCAAATAGAAGAACACACTAGCTTGAAAAACATGGGAAGTCTCTCCACATTCAGCAGTAGACGTTTCCTTAAGATATTAGCGATAATTATAATAAGCGATTAGTGAAGGTAAAAGTCAAGTATATGTTTTTTTACATAGGTATCACCCCTTATCAAAACCCAAAGGCTACTCGACTCGATGATAAGTGTTAAGAGTGTACAGTAGTCAATTGAACAATATAGTAATTGTCAGTAATGGAAATTCGGTAAATTTGTTAACTTAAGTGGAACGGCTCATCAAGAACTTGTTTACGTTGGACTTGAAGACGGCAAGTCAATGACAATAATCTAATCGACTATGAAACAAGATCTTAATCGCTTGAAGCAAAAACGCAAGTGAGAAAAAGCCATGTGTTTATGAAAAGACCGTGTAAAAACTTTTGTTAAGTTAAATTAACCAAGCCTACATAACTAGTACCCTGGGTAACAATCAGATGTCTGCAATTTTCTCAAGCTTGTTGGGCCGAAATACCTAAGTACGTGTGCCAAACAACAACCCTTTTTTCTGCACTTGGCCAGATGAGGTAACGTAGTGCAAAAGAAATCTTCAATAACTCACATACCCACATATTCTTACACATTAGCAAGAGTCTGTGGAACAGAAATAATTACAACATGCATCTATACACAAACTAAAAAGAACAAGGTAAATCAACACACATCCACAGTGTTAACAACACATTTACTCACACATACCTCTAAAGTTTATTTTACTTTCTGTACCAAACCAGACTTTTAATGAAGAAACCTTACTGATTGAAAATAACTATTATATCCTTATATAATTGTAGATATAAACATGTTTTGTTACCGAATTTCGTTTCCATCAATTTTCGATTAAAAAAATTCTGTTGATCGATTTAATAACTGGTGACCGTGATATGCATAAATGTTTACTTTTTTCATTTATAATAAATATGCACGTCACAATTTATACTTCCTACACTAACCTAGCAATGCACATTAGAAAAATGAAACACAATTTAAATGTTAAATTACATGAAAAATAAAAATGCAGATTTAAACTATTTAATCCTAAGTAAAATTAATAGAAACGTCTATTCTAACATTTTGTTAACCTTATTTCATGTTTTCTCTACTTTAACAAAAGAATGAAGTTAAGAAATGATTGAACACCAAATGTCATATCGCTGGTGACTTGAATAAGATCGTTTACACGATCGATTTTGTTTATGTTGTAATGCCCTGCTCTAATTTCTCACATATGTAGAACAACAGAAATTATCATTAAGTTTTTTTTTCAGATAATAACATCCCAGAGTTTCAAATTTCTCGCATCGTTTAATGCATCGCTGGAGACAGTTTTTGCAGGAGATGCGGAAATTCAGAAATCAAGTTGTATCATCTGAAAATCGCTTTCAAAAACAAAATTCTGGTTTGTGGAGATGAAAATTGAATGGCGGAAAGTATTGTAAAATGCATGGGAGAAAATGTCTGTGCTTCTGATCTCACACATTGTGTTGTGGTTCGGAGTGATATCTTTCAGGGGGACATTTCCTCTTGATTTTCATAACTTTATTTAATTTCCTGATAATTAAAGAATAATAAGCTGCTGTAAATTGTGGAATTAAATTCTCGACTGAATCTTCTTCGGTACAGTATTGTATCCGTTTTTGCTTCTGGAAATTTGTTAGCAACCTAGGAATCCATCAAATAGTTTCAACAGACCCTGCACTAATTATAACCTTTTTGGTGATTTGGCGAATAGTCAAGCATGTATCTCTAAAAAAGTAGTCTCACCATGGCTGACAGTTGCATTTATTGAGATATATTATTTATTTGCTTTTATTGAGATATATTATTTTTTTGCTTTTATTGAGATATATTATTTTTTTGCTTTTATTGAGATATATTATTTTTTTGCTTTTATTGAGATATATTATTTTTTGCTTTTATTGAGATATATTATTTATTTGCTTTTATTGAGATATATTATTTATTTGCTTTTATTGAGATATATTATTTTTTTGCTTTTATTGAGATATATTATTTATTTGCTTTTATTGAGATATATTATTTATTTCCTTTTATTGAGATGTATTATTTTTTTCCTTTTATTGAGATATATTATTTATTTGCTTTTATTGAGATATATTATTTATTTCCTTTTATTGAGATATATTATTTATTTGCTTTTATTGAGATATATTATTTATTTGCTTTTATTGAGATGTATTATTTATTTGCTTTTATTGAGATATATTATTTATTTGCTTTTATTGAGATATATTATTTATTTGCTTTTATTGAGATATATTATTTTTTTGCTTTTATTGAGATATATTATTTATTTGCTTTTATTGAGATATATTATTTTTTTGCTTTTATTGAGATATATTATTTATTTGCTTTTATTGAGATATATTATTTATTTGCTTTTATTGAGATGTATTATTTTTTTCCTTTTATTGAGATATATTATTTATTTGCTTTTATTGAGATATATTATTTATTTCCTTTTATTGAGATATATTATTTATTTGCTTTTATTGAGATATATTATTTATTTGCTTTTATTGAGATATATTATTTTTTGCTTTTATTGAGATATATTATTTATTTGCTTTTATTGAGATATATTATTTATTTCCTTTTATTGAGATGTATTATTTTTTTCCTTTTATTGAGATATATTATTTATTTGCTTTTATTGAGATATATTATTTATTTCCTTTTATTGAGATATATTATTTATTTGCTTTTATTGAGATATATTATTTATTTCCTTTTATTGAGATATATTATTTTTTTGCTTTTATTGAGATATATTATTTTTTTGCTTTTATTGAGATATATTATTTTTTGCTTTTATTGAGATATATTATTTATTTGCTTTTATTGAGATATATTATTTATTTGCTTTTATTGAGATATATTATTTTTTTGCTTTTATTGAGATATATTATTTATTTGCTTTTATTGAGATATATTATTTATTTCCTTTTATTGAGATGTATTATTTTTTTCCTTTTATTGAGATATATTATTTATTTGCTTTTATTGAGATATATTATTTATTTCCTTTTATTGAGATATATTATTTATTTGCTTTTATTGAGATATATTATTTATTTGCTTTTATTGAGATGTATTATTTATTTGCTTTTATTGAGATATATTATTTATTTGCTTTTATTGAGATATATTATTTATTTGCTTTTATTGAGATATATTATTTTTTTGCTTTTATTGAGATATATTATTTATTTGCTTTTATTGAGATATATTATTTTTTTGCTTTTATTGAGATATATTATTTATTTGCTTTTATTGAGATATATTATTTATTTCCTTTTATTGAGATGTATTATTTTTTTCCTTTTATTGAGATATATTATTTATTTGCTTTTATTGAGATATATTATTTATTTCCTTTTATTGAGATATATTATTTATTTGCTTTTATTGAGATATATTATTTATTTGCTTTTATTGAGATGTATTATTTATTTGCTTTTATTGAGATATATTATTTATTTGCTTTTATTGAAATATTATTTATTTGCTTTTATTGAGATATATTATTTATTTGCTTTAATTGAGATATATTATTCATTTGCTTTTATTGAGATATATTATTTTTTTGCTTTTATTGAGATATATTACTTATTTGCTTTTATTGAGATATATTATTTATTTGCTTTTATTAAGATATATTATTTATTTGCTTTTATTGAGATGTATTATTTATTTGCTTTTATTGAGATATATTATTTTTTTGCTTTTATTGAGATATATTATTTATTTGCTTTTATTGAGATATATTATTTATTTGCTTTTATTGAGATATATTATTTATTTGCTTTTATTGAGATATATTATTTTTTTGCTATTATTGAGATATATTATTTTTTTGCTTTTATTGAGATATATTATTTTTTTGCTTTTATTGAGATATATTATTTTTTTGCTTTTATTGAGATATATTATTTATTTGCTTTTATTGAGATATATTATTTTTTTGCTTTTATTGAGATATATAATTTTTTTGCTTTTATTGAGATATATTATTTTTTTTGCTTTTATTGAGATATATTATTTTTTTGCTTTTATTGAGATATATTATTTATTTGCTTTTATTGAGATATATTATTTATTTGCTTTTATAGAGATATATTATTTATTTGCTTTTATTGAGATATATTATATATTTGCTTTTATTTAGATATATTATTTTTTTGCTTTTATTGAGATATATTATTTATTTGCTTTTATTGAGATATATTATTTTTTTGCTTTTATTGAGATATATTATTTATTTGCTTTTATTGAGATATATTATTTATTTTCTTTAATTGAGATATATTATTTATTTGCTTTTATTGAGATATATTATTTATTTGCTTTTATTGAGATATATTATTTTTTTGCTTTTATTGAGATGTATTATTTATTTTCTTTTATTGAGATATATTATTTATTTGCTTTTATTTAGATATATTATTTATTTGCATTTATTGAGATATATTATTTATTTGCTTTTATTGAGATATATTATTTATTTGCTTTTATTGAGATATATTATTTATTTGCTTTTATTGAAATATTATTTATTTGCTTTTATTGAGATATATTATTTATTTGCTTTTATTGAGATATATTATTTATTTGCTTTTATTGAGGTATATTATTTATTTGCTTTTATTGAGATATATTATTTTTTTGCTTTTATTGAGATATATTATTTATTTGCTTTTATTGAGATATATTATTTTTTTGCTTTTATTGAGATATATTATTTATTTGCTTTTATTGAAATATATTATTTATTTGGTTTTATTGAGATATATTATTATTTTGCTTTTATTGAGATATATTATTTATTTGCTTTTATTGAGATATATTATTTATTTGCTTTTATTGAGATATATTATTTATTTGATTTTATTGAGATATATTATTTATTTGCTTTTATTGAGATATATTATTTATTTGCTTTTATTGAGATATATTATTTATTTGCTTTTATTGAGATATATTATTTTTTTGCTTTTATTGAGATATATTATTATTTTGCTTTTATTGAGATATATTATTTTTTTGCTTTTATTGAGATATATTATTTATTTGCTTTTATTGAGATATATTATTTTTTTGCTTTTATTGAGATATATTGTTTATTTGCTTTTATTGAGATATATTATTTATTTGCTTTTATTGAGATATATTATTTTTTTGCTTATATTGAGATATATTATTTTTTTTGCTTTTATTGAGATATATTATTTATTTGCTTTTATTGAGATATATTATTTATTTGCTTTTATTGAGATATATTATTTATTTGCTTTTATTGAGATGTATTATTTTTTTGCTTTTATTGAGATGTATTATTTATTTGCTTTTATTGAGATATATTATTTATTTGCTTTTATTGAGATATATTATTTATTTGCTTTTATTGAGATATATTATTTTTTTGGTTTTATTGAGATATATTATTTTTTTGCTTTTATTGAGATATATTATTTTTTTGCTTTTATTGAGATATATTATTTATTTGCTTTTATAGAGATATATTATTTATTTGCTTTTATTGAGATATATTATATATTTGCTTTTATTTAGATATATTATTTTTTTGCTTTTATTGAGATATATTATTTATTTGCTTTTAGTGAGATATATTATTTTTTTGCTTTTATTGAGATATATTATTTATTTGCTTTTATTGAGATATATTATTTTTTTGCGTTTATTGAGATATATTATTTATTTGCTTTTATTGAGATATATTATTTTTTTGCTTTTATTGAGATATATTATTTATTTGCTTTTATTGAGATGTATTATTTATTTGCTTTTATTGAGATATATTATTTATTTCCTTTTATTGAGATATATTATGTTTTTGCTTTTATTGAGATATATTATGTATTTGCTTTTATTGAGATATATTATTTATTTGCTTTTATTGAGATATATTATTTATTTGCTTTTATTGAGATGTATTATTTATTTGCTTTTATTGAGATATATTATTTTTTTGCTTTTATTGAGATATATTATTTATTTGCTTTTATTGAGATATATTATTTATTTTCTTTAATTGAGATATATTATTTATTTGCTTTTATTGAGATATATTATTTATTTGCTTTTATTGAGATATATTATTTCTTTGCTTTTATTGAGATGTATTATTTATTTTCTTTTATTGAGATATATTATTTATTTGCTTTTATTTAGATATATTATTTATTTGCTTTTATTGAGATATATTATTTATTTGCTTTTATTGAGATATATTATTTATTTGCTTTTATTGAGATATATTATTTATTTGCTTTTATTGAGATATATTATTTATTTGCTTTTATTGAGATATATTATTTATTTGCTTTTATTCAGATATATTATTTATTTGCTTTTATTGAGATATATTATTTATTTGCTTTTATTGAGGTATATAATTTATTTGCTTTTATTGAGATATATTATTTTTTTGCTTTTATTGAGATATATTATTTATTTGCTTTTATTGAGATGTATTATTTATTTGCTTTTATTGAGATATATTATTTATTTGCTTTTATTGAGATATATTATTTTTTTGCTTATATTGAGATATATTATGTATTTGCTTTTATTGAGATATATTATTTATTTGCTTTTATTGAGATATATTATTTATTTGCTTTTATTGAGATGTATTATTTATTTGCTTTTATTGAGATATATTATTTTTTTGCTTTTATTGAGATATATTATTTATTTGCTTTTATTGAGATATATTATTTATTTGCTTTTATTGAGATATATTATTTATTTGCTTTTATTGAGATATATTATTTATTTGCTTTTATTGAGATATATTATTTTTTTGCTTTTATTGAGATGTATTATTTATTTGCTTTTATTGAGATATATTATTTATTTGCTTTTATTTAGATATATTATTTATTTGCTTTTATTGAGATATATTATTTATTTGCTTTTATTGAGATGTATTATTTATTTGCTTTTATTGAGATATATTATTTATTTGCTTTTATTGAGATATATTATTTATTTGCTTTTATTGAGATATATTATTTATTTGCTTTTATTGAGATATATTATTTATTTGCTTTTATTGAGATGTATTATTTATTTGCTTTTATTGAGATATATTATTTATTTGCTTTTATTGAGATATATTATTTATTTGCTTTTATTGAGATGTATTATTTATTTGCTTTTATTGAGATATATTATTTATTTGCTTTTATTGAAATATTATTTATTTGCTTTTATTGAGATATATTATTTATTTGCTTTTATTGAGATATATTATTTATTTGCTTTTATTGAGATATATTATTTATTTGATTTTATTGAGATATATTATTTATTTGCTTTTATTGAGATATATTATTTATTTGCTTTTATTGAGATGTATTATTTATTTGCTTTTATTGAGATATATTATTTATTTGCTTTTATTGAGATATATTATTTTTTTGCTTTTATTGAGATATATTATTTATTTGCTTTTATTGAGATATATTATTTATTTTCTTTTGTTAAGATATATTATTTATTTGCTTTTATTGAGATATATTATTTTTTTGCGTTTATTGAGATATATTATTTATTTGCTTTTATTGAGATATATTATTTTTTTGCTTTTATTGAGATATATTATTTATTTGCTTTTATTGAGATGTATTATTTATTTGCTTTTATTGAGATATATTATTTATTTCCTTTTATTGAGATATATTATTTTTTTGCTTTTATTGAGATATATTATGTATTTGCTTTTATTGAGATATATTATTTATTTGCTTTTATTGAGATATATTATTTTTTTGCTTTTATTGAGATATATTGTTTATTTGCTTTTATTGAGATATATTATTTATTTGCTTTTATTGAGATATATTATTTTTTTGCTTATATTGAGATATATTATTTTTTTGCTTTTATTGAGATATATTATTTTTTTGCTTTTATTGAGATATATTATGTATTTGTTTTTATTGAGATATATTATTTATTTGCTTTTATTGAGATATATTATTGTTTTGCTTTTATTGAGATGTATTATTTTTTTGCTTTTATTGAGATGTATTATTTATTTGCTTTTATTGAGATATATTATTTATTTGCTTTTATTGAGATATATTATTTATTTGCTTTTATTGAGATATATTATTTTTTTGCTTTTATTGAGATATATTATTTTTTTGCTTTTATTGAGATATATTATTTTTTTGCTTTTATTGAGATATATTATTTATTTGCTTTTATAGAGATATATTATTTATTTGCTTTTATTGAGATATATTATATATTTGCTTTTATTGAGATATATTATTTTTTTGCTTTTATTGAGATATATTATTTATTTGCTTTTATTGAGATATATTATTTTTTTGCTTTTATTGAGATATATTATTTTTTTGCTTTTATTGAGATATATTATTTTTTTGCGTTTATTGAGATATATTATTTATTTGCTTTTATTGAGATATATTATTTTTTTGCTTTTATTGAGATATATTATTTATTTGCTTTTATTGAGATGTATTATTTATTTGCTTTTATTGAGATATATTATTTATTTCCTTTTATTGAGATATATTATTTTTTTGCTTTTATTGAGATATATTATTTATTTGCTTTTATTGAGATATATTATTTATTTGCTTTTATTGAGATATATTATTTATTTGCTTTTATTGAAATATTATTTATTTGCTTTTATTGAGATATATTATTTATTTGCTTTTATTGAGATATATTATTTATTTGCTTTTATTGAGGTATATAATTTATTTGCTTTTATTGAGATATATTATTTTTTTGCTTTTATTGAGATATATTATTTTTTTGCTTTTATTGAGATATATTATTTATTTGCTTTTATAGAGATATATTATTTATTTGCTTTTATTGAGATATATTATATATTTGCTTTTATTGAGATATATTATTTTTTTGCTTTTATTGAGATATATTATTTATTTGCTTTTATTGAGATATATTATTTTTTTGCTTTTATTGAGATATATTATTTTTTTGCTTTTATTGAGATATATTATTTTTTTGCTTTTATTGAGATATATTATTTTTTTGCTTTTATTGAGATATATTATTTATTTGCTTTTATTGAGATGTATTATTTATTTGCTTTTATTGAGATATATTATTTATTTCCTTTTATTGAGATATATTATTTTTTTGCTTATATTGAGATATATTATGTATTTGCTTTTATTGAGATATATTATTTATTTGCTTTTATTGAGATATATTATTTATTTGCTTTTATTGAGATGTATTATTTATTTGCTTTTATTGAGATATATTATTTTTTTGCTTTTATTGAGATATATTATTTATTTGCTTTTATTGAGATATATTATTTATTTGCTTTTATTGAGATATATTATTTATTTGCTTTTATTGAGATATATTATTTATTTGCTTTTATTGAGATATATTATTTTTTTGCTTTTATTGAGATGTATTATTTATTTGCTTTTATTGAGATATATTATTTATTTGCTTTTATTTAGATATATTATTTATTTGCTTTTATTGAGATATATTATTTATTTGCTTTTATTGAGATGTATTATTTATTTGCTTTTATTGAGATATATTATTTATTTGCTTTTATTGAGATATATTATTTATTTGCTTTTATTGAGATATATTATTTATTTGCTTTTATTGAGATATATTATTTATTTGCTTTTATTGAGATATATTATTTATTTGCTTTTATTGAGATATATTATTTATTTGCTTTTATTGAGATATATTATTTATTTGCTTTTATTGAGATATATTATTTATTTGCTTTTATTGAGATGTATTATTTATTTGCTTTTATTGAGATATATTATTTATTTGCTTTTATTGAGATATATTATTTATTTGCTTTTATTGAGATGTATTATTTATTTGCTTTTATTGAGATATATTATTTATTTGCTTTTATTGAAATATTATTTATTTGCTTTTATTGAGATATATTATTTATTTGCTTTTATTGAGATATATTATTTATTTGCTTTTATTGAGATATATTATTTATTTGATTTTATTGAGATATATTATTTATTTGCTTTTATTGAGATATATTATTTATTTGCTTTTATTGAGATGTATTATTTATTTGCTTTTATTGAGATATATTATTTATTTGCTTTTATTGAGATATATTATTTTTTTGCTTTTATTGAGATATATTATTTATTTGCTTTTATTGAGATATATTATTTATTTGCTTTTGTTAAGATATATTATTTATTTGCTTTTATTGAGATATATTATTTTTTTGCGTTTATTGAGATATATTATTTATTTGCTTTTATTGAGATATATTATTTTTTTGCTTTTATTGAGATATATTATTTATTTGCTTTTATTGAGATGTATTATTTATTTGCTTTTATTGAGATATATTATTTATTTCCTTTTATTGAGATATATTATTTTTTTGCTTTTATTGAGATATATTATGTATTTGCTTTTATTGAGATATATTATTTATTTGCTTTTATTGAGATATATTATTTTTTTGCTTTTATTGAGATATATTGTTTATTTGCTTTTATTGAGATATATTATTTATTTGCTTTTATTGAGATATATTATTTTTTTGCTTATATTGAGATATATTATTTTTTGCTTTTATTGAGATATATTATTTTTTTGCTTTTATTGAGATATATTATGTATTTGCTTTTATTGAGATATATTATTTATTTGCTTTTATTGAGATATATTATTGTTTTGCTTTTATTGAGATGTATTATTTTTTTGCTTTTATTGAGATGTATTATTTATTTGCTTTTATTGAGATATATTATTTATTTGCTTTTATTGAGATATATTATTTATTTGCTTTTATTGAGATATATTATTTTTTTGCTTTTATTGAGATATATTATTTTTTGCTTTTATTGAGATATATTATTTTTTTGCTTTTATTAAGATATATTATTTATTTGCTTTTATAGAGATATATTATTTATTTGCTTTTATTGAGATATATTATATATTTGCTTTTATTGAGATATATTATTTTTTTGCTTTTATTGAGATATATTATTTATTTGCTTTTATTGAGATGTATTATTTATTTGCTTTTATTGAGATATATTATTTATTTCCTTTTATTGAGATATATTATTTTTTTGCTTTTATTGAGATATATTATGTATTTGCTTTTATTGAGATATATTATTTATTTGCTTTTATTGAGATATATTATTTTTTTGCTTTTATTGAGATATATTGTTTATTTGCTTTTATTGAGATATATTATTTATTTGCTTTTATTGAGATATATTATTTTTTTGCTTATATTGAGATATATTATTTTTTGCTTTTATTGAGATATATTATTTTTTTGCTTTTATTGAGATATATTATGTATTTGCTTTTATTGAGATATATTATTTATTTGCTTTTATTGAGATATATTATTGTTTTGCTTTTATTGAGATGTATTATTTTTTTGCTTTTATTGAGATGTATTATTTATTTGCTTTTATTGAGATATATTATTTATTTGCTTTTATTGAGATATATTATTTATTTGCTTTTATTGAGATATATTATTTTTTTGCTTTTATTGAGATATATTATTTTTTTGCTTTTATTGAGATATATTATTTTTTTGCTTTTATTGAGATATATTATTTATTTGCTTTTATAGAGATATATTATTTATTTGCTTTTATTGAGATATATTATATATTTGCTTTTATTGAGATATATTATTTTTTTGCTTTTATTGAGATATATTATTTATTTGCTTTTATTGAGATATATTATTTTTTTGCTTTTATTGAGATATATTATTTTTTTGCTTTTATTGAGATATATTATTTTTTTGCGTTTATTGAGATATATTATTTATTTGCTTTTATTGAGATATATTATTTTTTTGCTTTTATTGAGATATATTATTTATTTGCTTTTATTGAGATGTATTATTTATTTGCTTTTATTGAGATATATTATTTATTTCCTTTTATTGAGATATATTATTTTTTTGCTTTTATTGAGATATATTATGTATTTGCTTTTATTGAGATATATTATTTATTTGCTTTTATTGAGATATATTATTTTTTTGCTTTTATTGAGATATATTGTTTATTTGCTTTTATTGAGATATATTATTTATTTGCTTTTATTGAGATATATTATTTTTTTGCTTATATTGAGATATATTATTTTTTGCTTTTATTGAGATATATTATTTTTTTGCTTTTATTGAGATATATTATGTATTTGCTTTTATTGAGATATATTATTTATTTGCTTTTATTGAGATATATTATTGTTTTGCTTTTATTGAGATGTATTATTTTTTTGCTTTTATTGAGATGTATTATTTATTTGCTTTTATTGAGATATATTATTTATTTGCTTTTATTGAGATATATTATTTATTTGCTTTTATTGAGATATATTATTTTTTTGCTTTTATTGAGATATATTATTTTTTTGCTTTTATTGAGATATATTATTTTTTTGCTTTTATTGAGATATATTATTTATTTGCTTTTATAGAGATATATTATTTATTTGCTTTTATTGAGATATATTATATATTTGCTTTTATTGAGATATATTATTTTTTTGCTTTTATTGAGATATATTATTTATTTGCTTTTATTGAGATATATTATTTTTTTGCTTTTATTGAGATATATTATTTTTTTGCTTTTATTGAGATATATTATTTTTTTGCGTTTATTGAGATATATTATTTATTTGCTTTTATTGAGATATATTATTTTTTTGCTTTTATTGAGATATATTATTTATTTGCTTTTATTGAGATGTATTATTTATTTGCTTTTATTGAGATATATTATTTATTTCCTTTTATTGAGATATATTATTTTTTTGCTTTTATTGAGATATATTATGTATTTGCTTTTATTGAGATATATTATTTATTTGCTTTTATTGAGATATATTATTGTTTTGCTTTTATTGAGATGTATTATTTATTTGCTTTTATTGAGATATATTATTTTTTTGCTTTTATTGAGATATATTATTTGTTTGCTTTTATTGAGAAATATTATTTATTTTCTTTAATTGAGATATATTATTTATTTGCTTTTATTGAGATATATTATTTATTTGCTTTTATTGAGATTTATTATTTTTTTGCTTTTATTGAGATGTATTATTTATTTTCTTTTATTGAGATATATTATTTATTTGCTTTTATTTAGATATATTATTTATTTGCTTTTATTGAGATATATTATTTATTTGCTTTTATTGAGATATATTATTTATTTGCTTTTATTGAGATATATTATTTATTTGCTTTTATTGAAATATTATTTATTTGCTTTTATTGAGATATATTATTTATTTGCTTTTATTGAGATATATTATTTATTTGCTTTTATTGAGGTATATTATTTATTTGCTTTTATTGAGATATATTATTTTTTTGCTTTTATTGAGATATATTATTTATTTGCTTTTATTGAGATATATTATTTTTTTGCTTTTATTGAGATATATTATTTATTTGCTTTTATTGAGATATATTATTTTTTTGCTTTTATTGAGATATATTATTTATTTGCTTTTATTGAGATGTATTATTTATTTGCTTTTATTGAGATATATTATTTTTTTCCTTTTATTGAGATATATTATTTTTTTGCTTATATTGAGATATATTATGTATTTGCTTTTATTGAGATATATTATTTATTTGCTTTTATTGAGATATATTATTTATTTGCTTTTATTGAGATGTATTATTTATTTGCTTTTATTGAGATATATTATTTTTTTGCTTTTATTGAGATATATTATTTATTTGCTTTTATTGAGATATATTATTTATTTGCTTTTATTGAGATATATTATTTATTTGCTTTTATTGAGATATATTATTTATTTGCTTTTATTGAGATATATTATTTTTTTGCTTTTATTGAGATGTATTATTTATTTGCTTTTATTGAGATATATTTTTTATTTGCTTTTATTTAGATATATTATTTATTTGCTTTTATTGAGATATATTATTTATTTGCTTTTATTGAGATATATTATTTATTTGCTTTTATTGAGATATATTATTTATTTGATTTTATTGAGATATATTATTTATTTGCTTTTATTGAGATATATTATTTATTTGCTTTTATTGAGATGTATTATTTATTTGCTTTTATTGAGATATATTATTTATTTGCTTTTATTGAGATATATTATTTTTTTGCTTTTATTGAGATATATTACTTATTTGCTTTTATTGAGATATATTATTTATTTGCTTTTATTAAGATATATTATTTATTTGCTTTTATTGAGATGTATTATTTATTTGCTTTTATTGAGATATATTATTTATTTGCTTTTATTGAGATGTATTATTTTTTTGCTTTTATTGAGATATATTATTTTTTTGCTTTTATTGAGATATATTATTTATTTGCTTTTATTGAGATATATTATTTTTTTGCTTTTATTGAGATATATTATTTTTTTGCTTTTATTGAGATATATTATTTATTTGCTTTTATTGAGATGTATTATTTTTTTGCTTTTATTGAGATGTATTATTTTTTTGCTTTTATTGAGATATATTGTTTATTTGCTTTTATTGAGATATATTATTTATTTGCTTTTATTGAGATATATTATTTTTTTGCTTATATTGAGATATATTATTTTTTTGCTTTTATTGAGATATATTATTTATTTGCTTTTATTGAGATATATTATTTATTTGCTTTTATAGAGATATATTATTTATTTGCTTTTATTGAGATATATTATATATTTGCTTTTATTTAGATATATTATTTTTTTGCTTTTATTGAGATATATTATTTATTTGCTTTTATTGAGATATATTATTTTTTTGCTTTTATTGAGATATATTATTTATTTGCTTTTATTGAGATATATTATTTATTTTCTTTAATTGAGATATATTATTTGTTTGCTTTTATTGAGATATATTATTTATTTGCTTTTATTGAGATATATTATTTTTTTGCTTTTATTGAGATGTATTATTTATTTTCTTTTATTGAGATATATTATTTATTTGCTTTTATTTAGATATATTATTTATTTGCTTTTATTGAGATATATTATTTATTTGCTTTTATTGAGATATATTATTTATTTGCTTTTATTGAGATATATTTTTTATTTGCTTTTATTGAAATATTATTTATTTGCTTTTATTGAGATATATTATTTATTTGCTTTTATTGAGATATATTATTTATTTGCTTTTATTGAGGTATATTATTTATTTGCTTTTATTGAGATATATTATTTTTTTGCTTTTATTGAGATATATTATTTATTTGCTTTTATTGAGATATATTATTTTTTTGCTTTTATTGAGATATATTATTTATTTGCTTTTATTGAAATATATTATTTATTTGATTTTATTGAGATATATTATTATTTGGCTTTTATTGAGATATATTATTTATTTGATTTTATTGAGATATATTATTTATTTGCTTTTATTGAGATATATTATTTATTTCCTTTTATTGAGATATATTATTTATTTTCTTTTATTGAGATATATTATTTTTTTGCTTTTATTGAGATATATTATTTTTTTGCTTTTATTGAGATATATTATTATTTTGCTTTTATTGAGATATATTATTTTTTTGCTTTTATTGAGATATATTATTTATTTGCTTTTATTTAGATATATTATTTTTTTGCTTTTATTGAGATATATTGTTTATTTGCTTTTATTGAGATATATTATTTATTTGCTTTTATTGAGATATATTATTTTTTTGCTTATATTGAGATATATTATTTTTTTGCTTTTATTGAGATATATTATTTATTTGCTTTTATTGAGATATATTATTTATTTGCTTTTATTGAGATATATTATTTATTTGCTTTTATTGAGATGTATTATTTTTTTGCTTTTATTGAGATGTATTATTTATTTGCTTTTATTGAGATATATTATTTATTTGCTTTTATTGAGATATATTATTTATTTGCTTTTATTGAGATATATTATTTTTTTGCTTTTATTGAGATATATTATTTTTTTGATTTTATTGAGATATATTATTTTTTTGCTTTTATTGAGATATATTATTTATTTGCTTTTATAGAGATATATTATTTATTTGCTTTTATTGAGATATATTATATATTTGCTTTTATTTAGATATATTATTTTTTTGCTTTTATTGAGATATATTATTTATTTGCTTTTATTGAGATATATTATTTTTTTGCTTTTATTGAGATATATTATTTATTTGCTTTTATTGAGATATATTATTTATTTGCTTTTATTGAGATATATTATTTATTTGCTTTTATTGAGATATATTATTTATTTGCTTTTATTGAGATATATTATTTTTTTGCTTTTATTGAGATATATTATTTATTTGCTTTTATTGAGATATATTATTTATTTGCTTTTATTGAGATATATTATTTATTTGCTTTTATTGAGATATATTATTTATTTGCTTTTATTGAAATATTATTTATTTGCTTTTATTGAGATATACTATTTATTTGCTTTTATTGAGATATATTATTTATTTGCTTTTATTGAGGTATATTATTTATTTGCTTTTATTGAGATATATTATTTTTTTGCTTTTATTGAGATATATTATTTATTTGCTTTTATTGAGATGTATTATTTATTTGCTTTTATTGAGATATATTATTTATTTCCTTTTATTGAGATATATTATTTTTTTGCTTATATTGAGATATATTATTTTTTTCCTTTTATTGAGATATATTATTTTTTTGCTTATATTGAGATATATTATGTATTTGCTTTTATTGAGATATATTATTTATTTGCTTTTATTGAGATATATTATTTATTTGCTTTTATTGAGATGTATTATTTATTTGCTTTTATTGAGATATATTATTGTTTTGCTTTTATTGAGATATATTATTTATTTGCTTTTATTGAGATATATTATTTATTTGCTTTTATTGAGATATATTATTTATTTGCTTTTATTGAGATATATTATTTATTTGCTTTTATTGAGATATATTATTTTTTTGCTTTTATTGAGATGTATTATTTATTTGCTTTTATTGAGATGTATTATTTATTTGCTTTTATTTAGATATATTATTTATTTGCTTTTATTGAGATATATTATTTATTTGCTTTTATTGAGATATATTATTTATTTGCTTTTATTGAGATATATTATTTATTTGCTTTTATTGAGATGTATTATTTATTTGCTTTTATTTAGATGTATTATTTATTTGCTTTTATTGAGATATATTATTTATTTGCTTTTATTGAGATATATTATTTATTTGCTTTTATTGAGATATATTATTTATTTGCTTTTATTGAAATATTATTTATTTGCTTTTATTGAGATATATTATTTATTTGCTTTTATTGAGATATATTATTTATTTGCTTTTATTGAGATATATTATTTATTTGATTTTATTGAGATATATTATTTATTTGCTTTTATTGAGATATATTATTTATTTGCTTTTATTGAGATGTATTATTTATTTGCTTTTATTGAGATGTATTATTTATTTGCTTTTATTGAGATATATTTTTTTTTTGCTTTTATTGAGATATATTACTTATTTGCTTTTATTGAGATATATTATTTATTTGCTTTTATTAAGATATATTATTTATTTGCTTTTATTGAGATGTATTATTTATTTGCTTTTATTGAGATATATTATTTTTTTGCTTTTATTGAGATGTATTATTTTTTTGCTTTTATTGAGATATATTATTTTTTTGCTTTTATTGAGATATATTATTTATTTGCTTTTATTGAGATATATTATTTTTTTGCTTTTATTGAGATATATTATTTTTTTGCTTTTATTGAGATATATTATTTATTTGCTTTTATTGAGATATATTATTTATTTGCTTTTATTGAAATATTATTTATTTGCTTTTATTGAGATATATTATTTATTTGCTTTTATTGAGATATATTATTTATTTGCTTTTATTGAGGTATATTATTTATTTGCTTTTATTGAGATATATTATTTTTTTGCTTTTATTGAGATATATTATTTATTTGCTTTTATTGAGATATATTATTTTTTTGCTTTTATTGAGATATATTATTTATTTGATTTTATTGAAATATATTATTTATTTGATTTTATTGAGATATATTATTATTTTGCTTTTATTGAGATATATTATTTATTTGCTTTTATTGAGATATATTATTTATTTGCTTTTATTGAGATATATTATTTATTTGATTTTATTGAGATATATTATTTATTTGCTTTTATTGAGATATATTATTTATTTGCTTTTATTGAGATATATTATTTATTTGCTTTTATTGAGATATATTATTTTTTTGCTTTTATTGAGATATATTATTATTTTGCTTTTATTGAGATATATTATTTTTTTGCTTTTATTGAGATATATTATTTATTTGCTTTTATTGAGATATATTATTTTTTTGCTTTTATTGAGATATATTGTTTATTTGCTTTTATTGAGATATATTATTTATTTGCTTTTATTGAGATATATTATTTTTTTGCTTATATTGAGATATATTATTTTTTTTGCTTTTATTGAGATATATTATTTATTTGCTTTTATTGAGATATATTATTTATTTGCTTTTATTGAGATATATTATTTATTTGCTTTTATTGAGATGTATTATTTTTTTGCTTTTATTGAGATGTATTATTTATTTGCTTTTATTGAGATATATTATTTATTTGCTTTTATTGAGATATATTATTTATTTGCTTTTATTGAGATATATTATTTATTTGCTTTTATTGAGACATATTATTTTTTTGCTTTTATTGAGATGTATTATTTATTTGCTTTTATTGAGATATATTATTTATTTGCTTTTATTTAGATATATTATTTATTTGCTTTTATTGAGATATATTATTTATTTGCTTTTATTGAGATGTATTATTTATTTGCTTTTATTGAGATATATTATTTATTTGCTTTTATTGAGATATATTATTTATTTGCTTTTATTGAGATATATTATTTATTTGCTTTTATTGAGATATATTATTTATTTGCTTTTATTGAGATATATTATTTATTTGCTTTTATTGAGATATATTATTTATTTGCTTTTATTGAGATATATTATTTATTTGCTTTTATTGAGATATATTATTTATTTGCTTTTATTGAGATGTATTATTTATTTGCTTTTATTGAGATATATTATTTATTTGCTTTTATTGAGATATATTATTTATTTGTTTTATTGAGATGTATTATTTATTTGCTTTTATTGAGATATATTATTTATTTGCTTTTATTGAAATATTATTTATTTGCTTTTATTGAGATATATTATTTATTTGCTTTTATTGAGATATATTATTTATTTGCTTTTATTGAGATATATTATTTATTTGATTTTATTGAGATATATTATTTATTTGCTTTTATTGAGATATATTATTTATTTGCTTTTATTGAGATGTATTATTTATTTGCTTTTATTGAGATATATTATTTATTTGCTTTTATTGAGATATATTATTTATTTGCTTTTATTGAGATATATTATTTATTTGCTTTTATTGAGATATATTATTTATTTGCTTTTGTTAAGATATATTATTTATTTGCTTTTATTGAGATATATTATTTTTTTGCGTTTATTGAGATATATTATTTATTTGCTTTTATTGAGATATATTATTTTTTTGCTTTTATTGAGATATATTATTTATTTGCTTTTATTGAGATGTATTATTTATTTGCTTTTATTGAGATATATTATTTATTTCCTTTTATTGAGATATATTATTTTTTTGCTTTTATTGAGATATATTATGTATTTGCTTTTATTGAGATATATTATTTATTTGCTTTTATTGAGATATATTATTTTTTTGCTTTTATTGAGATATATTGTTTATTTGCTTTTATTGAGATATATTATTTATTTGCTTTTATTGAGATATATTATTTTTTTGCTTATATTGAGATATATTATTTTTTTGCTTTTATTGAGATATATTATTTTTTTGCTTTTATTGAGATATATTATGTATTTGCTTTTATTGAGATATATTATTTATTTGCTTTTATTGAGATATATTATTGTTTTGCTTTTATTGAGATGTATTATTTTTTTGCTTTTATTGAGATGTATTATTTATTTGCTTTTATTGAGATATATTATTTATTTGCTTTTATTGAGATATATTATTTATTTGCTTTTATTGAGATATATTATTTTTTTGCTTTTATTGAGATATATTATTTTTTTGCTTTTATTGAGATATATTATTTTTTTGCTTTTATTGAGATATATTATTTATTTGCTTTTATAGAGATATATTATTTATTTGCTTTTATTGAGATATATTATATATTTGCTTTTATTGAGATATATTATTTTTTTGCTTTTATTGAGATATATTATTTATTTGCTTTTATTGAGATATATTATTTTTTTGCTTTTATTGAGATATATTATTATTTTGCTTTTATTGAGATATATTATTTTTTTGCGTTTATTGAGATATATTATTTATTTGCTTTTATTGAGATATATTATTTTTTTGCTTTTATTGAGATATATTATTTATTTGCTTTTATTGAGATGTATTATTTATTTGCTTTTATTGAGATATATTATTTATTTCCTTTTATTGAGATATATTATTTTTTTGCTTTTATTGAGATATATTATGTATTTGCTTTTATAGAGATATATTATTTATTTGCTTTTATTGAGATATATTATTGTTTTGCTTTTATTGAGATATATTATTTATTTGCTTTTATTGAAATATTATTTATTTGCTTTTATTGAGATATATTATTTATTTGCTTTTATTGAGATATATTATTTATTTGCTTTTATTGAGATATATTATTTATTTGATTTTATTGAGATATATTATTTATTTGCTTTTATTGAGATATATTATTTATTTGCTTTTATTGAGATGTATTATTTATTAGCTTTTATTGAGATATATTATTTATTTGCTTTTATTGAGATATATTATTTATTTGCTTTTATTGAGATATATTATTTATTTGCTTTTATTGAGATATATTATTTATTTGATTTTATTGAGATATATTATTTATTTGCTTTTCTTGAGATATATTATTTATTTGTTTTTATTGAGATGTATTATTTATTTGCTTTTATTGAGATATATTATTTATTTGCTTTTATTGAGATATATTATTTTTTTGCTTTTATTGAGATATATTATTTATTTGCTTTTATTGAGATATATTATTTATTTGCTTTTGTTAAGATATATTATTTATTTGCTTTTATTGAGATATATTATTTTTTTGCGTTTATTGAGATATATTATTTATTTGCTTTTATTGAGATATATTATTTTTTTGCTTTTATTGAGATATATTATTTATTTGCTTTTATTGAGATGTATTATTTATTTGCTTTTATTGAGATATATTATTTATTTCCTTTTATTGAGATATATTATTTTTTTGCTTTTATTGAGATATATTATGTATTTGCTTTTATTGAGATATATTATTTATTTGCTTTTATTGAGATATATTATTTTTTTGCTTTTATTGAGATATATTGTTTATTTGCTTTTATTGAGATATATTATTTATTTGCTTTTATTGAGATATATTATTTTTTTGCTTATATTGAGATATATTATTTTTTTGCTTTTATTGAGATATATTATTTTTTTGCTTTTATTGAGATATATTATGTATTTGCTTTTATTGAGATATATTATTTATTTGCTTTTATTGAGATATATTATTGTTTTGCTTTTATTGAGATGTATTATTTTTTTGCTTTTATTGAGATGTATTATTTATTTGCTTTTATTGAGATATATTATTTATTTGCTTTTATTGAGATATATTATTTATTTGCTTTTATTGAGATATATTATTTTTTTGCTTTTATTGAGATATATTATTTTTTTGCTTTTATTGAGATATATTATTTATTTGCTTTTATTGAGATATATTATTTTTTTGCTTTTATTGAGATATATTATTTTTTTGCTTTTATTGAGATATATTATTTTTTTGCGTTTATTGAGATATATTATTTATTTGCTTTTATTGAGATATATTATTTTTTTGCTTTTATTGAGATATATTATTTATTTGCTTTTATTGAGATGTATTATTTATTTGCTTTTATTGAGATATATTATTTATTTCCTTTTATTGAGATATATTATTTTTTTGCTTTTATTGAGATATATTATGTATTTGCTTTTATTGAGATATATTATTTATTTGCTTTTATTGAGATATATTATTGTTTTGCTTTTATTGAGATGTATTATTTATTTGCTTTTATTGAGATATATTATTTTTTTGCTTTTATTGAGATATATTATTTGTTTGCTTTTATTGAGATATATTATTTATTTTCTTTAATTGAGATATATTATTTATTTGCTTTTATTGAGATATATTATTTATTTGCTTTTATTGAGATTTATTATTTTTTTGCTTTTATTGAGATGTATTATTTATTTTCTTTTATTGAGATATATTATTTATTTGCTTTTATTTAGATATATTATTTATTTGCTTTTATTGAGATATATTATTTATTTGCTATTATTGAGATATATTATTTATTTGCTTTTATTGAGATATATTATTTATTTGCTTTTATTGAAATATTATTTATTTGCTTTTATTGAGATATATTATTTATTTGCTTTTATTGAGATATATTATTTATTTGCTTTTATTGAGGTATATTATTTATTTGCTTTTATTGAGATATATTATTTTTTTGCTTTTATTGAGATATATTATTTATTTGCTTTTATTGAGATATATTATTTTTTTGCTTTTATTGAGATATATTATTTTTTTGCTTTTATTGAGATATATTATTTTTTTGCTTTTATTGAGATATATTATTTATTTGCTTTTATTGAGATGTATTATTTATTTGCTTTTATTGAGATATATTATTTTTTTCCTTTTATTGAGATATATTATTTTTTTGCTTATATTGAGATATATTATGTATTTGCTTTTATTGAGATATATTATTTATTTGCTTTTATTGAGATATATTATTTATTTGCTTTTATTGAGATGTATTATTTATTTGCTTTTATTGAGATATATTATTTTTTTGCTTTTATTGAGATATATTATTTATTTGCTTTTATTGAGATATATTATTTATTTGCTTTTATTGAGATATATTATTTATTTGCTTTTATTGAGATATATTATTTATTTGCTTTTATTGAGATATATTATTTTTTTGCTTTTATTGAGATGTATTATTTATTTGCTTTTATTGAGATATATTATTTATTTGCTTTTATTTAGATATATTATTTATTTGCTTTTATTGAGATATATTATTTATTTGCTTTTATTGAGATATATTATTTATTTGCTTTTATTGAGATATATTATTTATTTGATTTTATTGAGATATATTATTTATTTGCTTTTATTGAGATATATTATTTATTTGCTTTTATTGAGATGTATTATTTATTTGCTTTTATTGAGATATATTATTTATTTGCTTTTATTGAGATATATTATTTTTTTGCTTTTATTGAGATATATTACTTATTTGCTTTTATTGAGATATATTATTTATTTGCTTTTATTAATATATATTGTTTATTTGCTTTTATTGAGATGTATTATTTATTTGCTTTTATTGAGATATATTATTTTTTTGCTTTTATTGAGATGTATTATTTTTTGCTTTTATTGAGATATATTATTTTTTTGCTTTTATTGAGATATATTATTTATTTGCTTTTATTGAGATATATTATTTTTTTGCTTTTATTGAGATATATTATTTTTTTGCTTTTATTGAGATATATTATTTATTTGCTTTTATTGAGATGTATTATTTTTTTGCTTTTATTGAGATGTATTATTTTTTTGCTTTTGTTGAGATATATTGTTTATTTGCTTTTATTGAGATATATTATTTATTTGCTTTTATTGAGATATATTATTTTTTTGCTTATATTGAGATATATTATTTTTTTGCTTTTATTGAGATATATTATTTATTTGCTTTTATTGAGATATATTATTTATTTGCTTTTATAGAGATATATTATTTATTTGCTTTTATTGAGATATATTATATATTTGCTTTTATTGAGATATATTATTTTTTTGCTTTTATTGAGATATATTATTTATTTGCTTTTATTGAGATATATTATTTTTTTGCTTTTATTGAGATATATTATTTATTTGCTTTTATTGAGATATATTATTTATTTTCTTTAATTGAGATATATTATTTATTTGCTTTTATTGAGATATATTATTTATTTGCTTTTATTGAGATATATTATTTTTTTGCTTTTATTGAGATGTATTATTTATTTTCTTTTATTGAGATATATTATTTATTTGCTTTTATTTAGATATATTATTTATTTGCTTTTATTGAGATATATTATTTATTTGCTTTTATTGAGATATATTATTTATTTGCTTTTATTGAGATATATTTTTTATTTGCTTTTATTGAAATATTATTTATTTGCTTTTATTGAGATATATTATTTATTTGCTTTTATTGAGATATATTATTTATTTGCTTTTATTGAGGTATATTATTTATTTGCTTTTATGTAGATATATTATTTTTTTGCTTTTATTGAGATATATTATTTATTTGCTTTTATTGAGATATATTATTTTTTGCTTTTATTGAGATATATTATTTATTTGCTTTTATTGAAATATATTATTTATTTGATTTTATTGAGATATATTATTATTTGGCTTTTATTGAGATATATTATTTATTTGCTTTTATTGAGATATATTATTTATTTGCTTTTATTGAAATATATTATTTATTTGATTTTATTGAGATATATTATTTATTTGCTTTTATTGAGATATATTATTTATTTGCTTTAATTGAGATATATTATTTATTTGCTTTTATTGAGATATATTATTTTTTTGCTTTTATTGAGATATATTATTTTTTTGCTTTTATTGAGATATATTATTATTTTTCTTTTATTGAGATATATTATTTTTTTGCTTTTATTGAGATATATTATTTATTTGCTTTTATAGAGATATATTATTTATTTGCTTTTATTGAGATATATTATATATTTGCTTTTATTGAGATATATTATTTTTTTGCTTTTATTGAGATATATTATTTATTTGCTTTTATTGAGATATATTATTTTTTTGCTTTTATTGAGATATATTATTTATTTGCTTTTATTGAGATATATTATTTATTTTCTTTAATTGAGATATATTATTTATTTGCTTTTATTGAGATATATTATTTATTTGCTTTTATTGAGATATATTATTTTTTTGCTTTTATTGAGATGTATTATTTATTTTCTTTTATTGAGATATATTATTTATTTGCTTTTATTTAGATATATTATTTATTTGCTTTTATTGAGATATATTATTTATTTGCTTTTATTGAGATATATTATTTATTTGCTTTTATTGAGATATATTTTTTATTTGCTTTTATTGAAATATTATTTATTTGCTTTTATTGAGATATATTATTTATTTGCTTTTATTGAGATATATTATTTATTTGCTTTTATTGAGGTATATTATTTATTTGCTTTTATGTAGATATATTATTTTTTTGCTTTTATTGAGATATATTATTTATTTGCTTTTATTGAGATATATTATTTTTTGCTTTTATTGAGATATATTATTTATTTGCTTTTATTGAAATATATTATTTATTTGATTTTATTGAGATATATTATTATTTGGCTTTTATTGAGATATATTATTTATTTGCTTTTATTGAGATATATTATTTATTTGCTTTTATTGAAATATATTATTTATTTGATTTTATTGAGATATATTATTTATTTGCTTTTATTGAGATATATTATTTATTTGCTTTAATTGAGATATATTATTTATTTGCTTTTATTGAGATATATTATTTTTTTGCTTTTATTGAGATATATTATTTTTTTGCTTTTATTGAGATATATTATTATTTTTCTTTTATTGAGATATATTATTTTTTTGCTTTTATTGAGATATATTATTTATTTGCTTTTATTGAGATATATTATTTTTTTGCTTTTATTGAGATATATTGTTTATTTGCTTTTATTGAGATATATTATTTATTTGCTTTTATTGAGATATATTATTTTTTTGCTTATATTGAGATATATTATTTTTTTGCTTTTATTGAGATATATTATTTATTTGCTTTTATTGAGATATATTATTTATTTGCTTTTATTGAGATATATTATTTATTTGCTTTTATTGAGATGTATTATTTTTTTGCTTTTATTGAGATGTATTATTTATTTGCTTTTATTGAGATATATTATTTATTTGCTTTTATTGAGATATATTATTTATTTGCTTTTATTGAGATATATTATTTTTTTGCTTTTATTGAGATATATTATTTTTTTGATTTTATTGAGATATATTATTTTTTTGCTTTTATTGAGATATATTATTTATTTGCTTTTATAGAGATATATTATTTATTTGCTTTTGTTGAGATATATTATATATTTGCTTTTATTTAGATATATTATTTATTTGCTTTTATTGAGATATATTATTTATTTGCTTTTATTGAGATATATTATTTTTTTGCTTTTATTGAGATATATTATTTATTTGCTTTTATTGAGATATATTATTTATTTGCTTTTATTGAGATATATTATTTATTTGCTTTTATTGAGATATATTATTTATTTGCTTTTATTGAAATATTATTTATTTGCTTTTATTGAGATATATTATTTATTTGCTTTTATTGAGATATATTATTTATTTGCTTTTATTGCGATATATTATTTATTTGCTTTTATTGAGATATATTATTTATTTGCTTTTATTGAAATATTATTTATTTGCTTATATTGAGATATATTATGTATTAGCTTTTATTGAGATATATTATTTATTTGCTTTTATTGAGATATATTATTTATTTGCTTTTATTGAGATGTATTATTTATTTGCTTTTATTGAGATATATTATTTTTTTGCTTTTATTGAGATATATTATTTATTTGCTTTTATTGAGATATATTATTTATTTGCTTTTATTGAGATATATTATTTATTTGCTTTTATTGAGATATATTATTTATTTGCTTTTATTGAGATATATTATTTTTTTGCTTTTATTGAGATGTATTATTTATTTGCTTTTATTGAGATATATTATTTATTTGCTTTTATTTAGATATATTATTTATTTGCTTTTATTGAGATATATTATTTATTTGCTTTTATTGAGATGTATTATTTATTTGCTTTTATTGAGATATATTATTTATTTGCTTTTATTGAGATATATTATTTATTTGCTTTTATTGAGATATATTATTTATTTGCTTTTATTGAGATATATTATTTATTTGCTTTTATTGAGATATATTATTTATTTGCTTTTATTGAGATATATTATTTATTTGCTTTTATTGAGATATATTATTTATTTGCTTTTATTGAGATATATTATTTATTTGCTTTTATTGAGATGTATTATTTATTTGCTTTTATTGAGATATATTATTTATTTGCTTTTATTGAGATATATTATTTATTTGCTTTTATTGAGATGTATTATTTATTTGCTTTTATTGAGATATATTATTTATTTGCTTTTATTGAAATATTATTTATTTGCTTTTATTGAGATATATTATTTATTTGCTTTTATTGAGATATATTATTTATTTGCTTTTATTGAGATATATTATTTATTTGATTTTATTGAGATATATTATTTATTTGCTTTTATTGAGATATATTATTTATTTGCTTTTATTGAGATGTATTATTTATTTGCTTTTATTGAGATATATTATTTATTTGCTTTTATTGAGATATATTATTTTTTTGCTTTTATTGAGATATATTATTTATTTGCTTTTATTGAGATATATTATTTATTTGCTTTTGTTAAGATATATTATTTATTTGCTTTTATTGAGATATATTATTTTTTTGCGTTTATTGAGATATATTATTTATTTGCTTTTATTGAGATATATTATTTTTTTGTTTTTATTGAGATATATTATTTATTTGCTTTTATTGAGATGTATTATTTATTTGCTTTTATTGAGATATATTATTTATTTCCTTTTATTGAGATATATTATTTTTTTGCTTTTATTGAGATATATTATGTATTTGCTTTTATTGAGATATATTATTTATTTGCTTTTATTGAGATATATTATTTTTTTGCTTTTATTGAGATATATTGTTTATTTGCTTTTATTGAGATATATTATTTATTTGCTTTTATTGAGATATATTATTTTTTTGCTTATATTGAGATATATTATTTTTTTGCTTTTATTGAGATATATTATTTTTTTGCTTTTATTGAGATATATTATGTATTTGCTTTTATTGAGATATATTATTTATTTGCTTTTATTGAGATATATTATTGTTTTGCTTTTATTGAGATGTATTATTTTTTTGCTTTTATTGAGATGTATTATTTATTTGCTTTTATTGAGATATATTATTTATTTGCTTTTATTGAGATATATTATTTATTTGCTTTTATTGAGATATATTATTTTTTTGCTTTTATTGAGATATATTATTTTTTTGCTTTTATTGAGATATATTATTTTTTTGCTTTTATTGAGATATATTATTTATTTGCTTTTATAGAGATATATTATTTATTTGCTTTTATTGAGATATATTATATATTTGCTTTTATTGAGATATATTATTTTTTTGCTTTTATTGAGATATATTATTTATTTGCTTTTATTGAGATATATTATTTTTTTGCTTTTATTGAGATATATTATTTTTTTGCTTTTATTGAGATATATTATTTTTTTGCGTTTATTGAGATATATTATTTATTTGCTTTTATTGAGATATATTATTTTTTTGCTTTTATTGAGATATATTATTTATTTGCTTTTATTGAGATGTATTATTTATTTGCTTTTATTGAGATATATTATTTATTTCCTTTTATTGAAATATATTATTTTTTTTCATTTATTGAGATATATTATGTATTTGCTTTTATTGAGATATATTATTTATTTGCTTTTATTGAGATATATTATTGTTTTGCTTTTAGTGAGATGTATTATTTATTTGCTTTTATTGAGATATATTATTTTTTTGCTTTTATTGAGATATATTATTTGTTTGCTTTTATTGATATATATTATTTATTTTCTTTAATTGAGATATATTATTTATTTGCTTTTATTGAGATATATTATTTATTTGCTTTTATTGAGATTTATTATTTTTTTGCTTTTATTGAGATGTATTATTTATTTTCTTTTATTGAGATATATTATTTATTTGCTTTTATTTAGATATATTATTTATTTGCTTTTATTGAGATATATTATTTATTTGCTTTTATTGAGATATATTATTTATTTGCTTTTATTGAGATATATTATTTATTTGCTTTTATTGAAATATTATTTATTTGCTTTTATTGAGATATATTATTTATTTGCTTTTATTGAGATATATTATTTATTTGCTTTTATTGAGGTATATTATTTATTTGCTTTTATTGAGATATATTATTTTTTTGCTTTTATTGAGATATATTATTTATTTGCTTTTATTGAGATATATTATTTTTTTGCTTTTATTGAGATATATTATTTATTTGCTTTTATTGAGATATATTATTTTTTTGCTTTTATTGAGATATATTATTTATTTGCTTTTATTGAGATGTATTATTTATTTGCTTTTATTGAGATATATTATTTTTTTCCTTTTATTGAGATATATTATTTTTTTGCTTATATTGAGATATATTATGTATTTGCTTTTATTGAGATATATTATTTATTTGCTTTTATTGAGATATATTATTTATTTGCTTTTATTGAGATGTATTATTTATTTGCTTTTATTGAGATATATTATTTTTTTGCTTTTATTGAGATATATTATTTATTTGCTTTTATTGAGATATATTATTTATTTGCTTTTATTGAGATATATTATTTATTTGCTTTTATTGAGATATATTATTTATTTGCTTTTATTGAGATATATTATTTATTTGCTTTTATTGAGATGTATTATTTATTTGCTTTTATTGAGATATATTATTTATTTGCTTTTATTGAAATATTATTTATTTGCTTTTATTGAGATATATTATTTATTTGCTTTTATTGAGATATATTATTTATTTGCTTTTATTGAGGTATATTATTTATTTGCTTTTATTGAGATATATTATTTTTTTGCTTTTATTGAGATATATTATTTATTTGCTTTTATTGAGATATATTATTTTTTTGCTTTTATTGAGATATATTATTTATTTGCTTTTATTGAGATATATTATTTTTTTGCTTTTATTGAGATATATTATTTATTTGCTTTTATTGAGATGTATTATTTATTTGCTTTTATTGAGATATATTATTTTTTTCCTTTTATTGAGATATATTATTTTTTTGCTTATATTGAGATATATTATGTATTTGCTTTTATTGAGATATATTATTTATTTGCTTTTATTGAGATATATTATTTATTTGCTTTTATTGAGATGTATTATTTATTTGCTTTTATTGAGATATATTATTTTTTTGCTTTTATTGAGATATATTATTTATTTGCTTTTATTGAGATATATTATTTATTTGCTTTTATTGAGATATATTATTTATTTGCTTTTATTGAGATATATTATTTATTTGCTTTTATTGAGATATATTATTTTTTTGCTTTTATTGAGATGTATTATTTATTTGCTTTTATTGAGATATATTATTTATTTGCTTTTATTTAGATATATTATTTATTTGCTTTTATTGAGATATATTATTTATTTGCTTTTATTGAGATATATTATTTATTTGCTTTTATTGAGATATATTATTTATTTGATTTTATTGAGATATATTATTTATTTGCTTTTATTGAGATATATTATTTATTTGCTTTTATTGAGATGTATTATTTATTTGCTTTTATTGAGATATATTATTTATTTGCTTTTATTGAGATATATTATTTTTTTGCTTTTATTGAGATATATTACTTATTTGCTTTTATTGAGATATATTATTTATTTGCTTTTATTAAGATATATTATTTATTTGCTTTTATTGAGATGTATTATTTATTTGCTTTTATTGAGATATATTATTTTTTTGCTTTTATTGAGATGTATTATTTTTTGCTTTTATTGAGATATATTATTTTTTTGCTTTTATTGAGATATATTATTTATTTGCTTTTATTGAGATATATTATTTTTTTGCTTTTATTGAGATATATTATTTTTTTGCTTTTATTGAGATATATTATTTATTTGCTTTTATTGAGATGTATTATTTTTTTGCTTTTATTGAGATGTATTATTTTTTTGCTTTTGTTGAGATATATTGTTTATTTGCTTTTATTGAGATATATTATTTATTTGCTTTTATTGAGATATATTATTTTTTTGCTTATATTGAGATATATTATTTTTTTGCTTTTATTGAGATATATTATTTATTTGCTTTTATTGAGATATATTATTTATTTGCTTTTATAGAGATATATTATTTATTTGCTTTTATTGAGATATATTATATATTTGCTTTTATTGAGATATATTATTTTTTTGCTTTTATTGAGATATATTATTTATTTGCTTTTATTGAGATATATTATTTTTTTGCTTTTATTGAGATATATTATTTATTTGCTTTTATTGAGATATATTATTTATTTTCTTTAATTGAGATATATTATTTATTTGCTTTTATTGAGATATATTATTTATTTGCTTTTATTGAGATATATTATTTTTTGCTTTTATTGAGATGTATTATTTATTTTCTTTTATTGAGATATATTATTTATTTGCTTTTATTTAGATATATTATTTATTTGCTTTTATTGAGATATATTATTTATTTGCTTTTATTGAGATATATTATTTATTTGCTTTTATTGAGATATATTTTTTATTTGCTTTTATTGAAATATTATTTATTTGCTTTTATTGAGATATATTATTTATTTGCTTTTATTGAGATATATTATTTATTTGCTTTTATTGAGGTATATTATTTATTTGCTTTTATGTAGATATATTATTTTTTTGCTTTTATTGAGATATATTATTTATTTGCTTTTATTGAGATATATTATTTTTTTGCTTTTATTGAGATATATTATTTATTTGCTTTTATTGAAATATATTATTTATTTGATTTTATTGAGATATATTATTATTTGGCTTTTATTGAGATATATTATTTATTTGCTTTTATTGAGATATATTATTTATTTGCTTTTATTGAAATATATTATTTATTTGATTTTATTGAGATATATTATTTATTTGCTTTTATTGAGATATATTATTTATTTGCTTTTATTGAGATATATTATTTATTTGCTTTTATTGAGATATATTATTTTTTTGCTTTTATTGAGATATATTATTTTTTTGCTTTTATTGAGATATATTATTATTTTTCTTTTATTGAGATATATTATTTTTTTGCTTTTATTGAGATATATTATTTATTTGCTTTTATTGAGATATATTATTTTTTTGCTTTTATTGAGATATATTGTTTATTTGCTTTTATTGAGATATATTATTTATTTGCTTTTATTGAGATATATTATTTTTTTGCTTATATTGAGATATATTATTTTTTTGCTTTTATTGAGATATATTATTTATTTGCTTTTATTGAGATATATTATTTATTTGCTTTTATTGAGATATATTATTTATTTGCTTTTATTGAGATGTATTATTTTTTTGCTTTTATTGAGATGTATTATTTATTTGCTTTTATTGAGATATATTATTTATTTGCTTTTATTGAGATATATTATTTATTTGCTTTTATTGAGATATATTATTTTTTTGCTTTTATTGAGATATATTATTTTTTTGATTTTATTGAGATATATTATTTTTTTGCTTTTATTGAGATATATTATTTATTTGCTTTTATAGAGATATATTATTTATTTGCTTTTATTGAGATATATTATATATTTGCTTTTATTTAGATATATTATTTATTTGCTTTTATTGAGATATATTATTTATTTGCTTTTATTGAGATATATTATTTTTTTGCTTTTATTGAGATATATTATTTATTTGCTTTTATTGAGATATATTATTTATTTGCTTTTATTGAGATATATTATTTATTTGCTTTTATTGAGATATATTATTTATTTGCTTTTATTGAAATATTATTTATTTGCTTTTATTGAGATATATTATTTATTTGCTTTTATTGAGATATATTATTTATTTGCTTTTATTGCGATATATTATTTATTTGCTTTTATTGAGATATATTATTTATTTGCTTTTATTGAAATATTATTTATTTGCTTATATTGAGATATATTATGTATTTGCTTTTATTGAGATATATTATTTATTTGCTTTTATTGAGATATATTATTTATTTGCTTTTATTGAGATGTATTATTTATTTGCTTTTATTGAGATATATTATTTTTTTGCTTTTATTGAGATATATTATTTATTTGCTTTTATTGAGATATATTATTTATTTGCTTTTATTGAGATATATTATTTATTTGCTTTTATTGAGATATATTATTTATTTGCTTTTATTGAGATATATTATTTTTTTGCTTTTATTGAGATGTATTATTTATTTGCTTTTATTGAGATATATTATTTATTTGCTTTTATTTAGATATATTATTTATTTGCTTTTATTGAGATATATTATTTATTTGCTTTTATTGAGATGTATTATTTATTTGCTTTTATTGAGATATATTATTTATTTGCTTTTATTGAGATATATTATTTATTTGCTTTTATTGAGATATATTATTTATTTGCTTTTATTGAGATATATTATTTATTTGCTTTTATTGAGATATATTATTTATTTGCTTTTATTGAGATATATTATTTATTTGCTTTTATTGAGATATATTATTTATTTGCTTTTATTGAGATATATTATTTATTTGCTTTTATTGAGATGTATTATTTATTTGCTTTTATTGAGATATATTATTTATTTGCTTTTATTGAGATATATTATTTATTTGCTTTTATTGAGATGTATTATTTATTTGCTTTTATTGAGATATATTATTTATTTGCTTTTATTGAAATATTATTTATTTGCTTTTATTGAGATATATTATTTATTTGCTTTTATTGAGATATATTATTTATTTGCTTTTATTGAGATATATTATTTATTTGATTTTATTGAGATATATTATTTATTTGCTTTTATTGAGATATATTATTTATTTGCTTTTATTGAGATGTATTATTTATTTGCTTTTATTGAGATATATTATTTATTTGCTTTTATTGAGATATATTATTTTTTTGCTTTTATTGAGATATATTATTTATTTGCTTTTATTGAGATATATTATTTATTTGCTTTTGTTAAGATATATTATTTATTTGCTTTTATTGAGATATATTATTTTTTTGCGTTTATTGAGATATATTATTTATTTGCTTTTATTGAGATATATTATTTTTTTGTTTTTATTGAGATATATTATTTATTTGCTTTTATTGAGATGTATTATTTATTTGCTTTTATTGAGATATATTATTTATTTCCTTTTATTGAGATATATTATTTTTTTGCTTTTATTGAGATATATTATGTATTTGCTTTTATTGAGATATATTATTTATTTGCTTTTATTGAGATATATTATTTTTTTGCTTTTATTGAGATATATTGTTTATTTGCTTTTATTGAGATATATTATTTATTTGCTTTTATTGAGATATATTATTTTTTTGCTTATATTGAGATATATTATTTTTTTGCTTTTATTGAGATATATTATTTTTTTGCTTTTATTGAGATATATTATGTATTTGCTTTTATTGAGATATATTATTTATTTGCTTTTATTGAGATATATTATTGTTTTGCTTTTATTGAGATGTATTATTTTTTTGCTTTTATTGAGATGTATTATTTATTTGCTTTTATTGAGATATATTATTTATTTGCTTTTATTGAGATATATTATTTATTTGCTTTTATTGAGATATATTATTTTTTTGCTTTTATTGAGATATATTATTTTTTTGCTTTTATTGAGATATATTATTTTTTTGCTTTTATTGAGATATATTATTTATTTGCTTTTATAGAGATATATTATTTATTTGCTTTTATTGAGATATATTATATATTTGCTTTTATTGAGATATATTATTTTTTTGCTTTTATTGAGATATATTATTTATTTGCTTTTATTGAGATATATTATTTTTTTGCTTTTATTGAGATATATTATTTTTTTGCTTTTATTGAGATATATTATTTTTTTGCGTTTATTGAGATATATTATTTATTTGCTTTTATTGAGATATATTATTTTTTTGCTTTTATTGAGATATATTATTTATTTGCTTTTATTGAGATGTATTATTTATTTGCTTTTATTGAGATATATTATTTATTTCCTTTTATTGAAATATATTATTTTTTTTCATTTATTGAGATATATTATGTATTTGCTTTTATTGAGATATATTATTTATTTGCTTTTATTGAGATATATTATTGTTTTGCTTTTAGTGAGATGTATTATTTATTTGCTTTTATTGAGATATATTATTTTTTTGCTTTTATTGAGATATATTATTTGTTTGCTTTTATTGATATATATTATTTATTTTCTTTAATTGAGATATATTATTTATTTGCTTTTATTGAGATATATTATTTATTTGCTTTTATTGAGATTTATTATTTTTTTGCTTTTATTGAGATGTATTATTTATTTTCTTTTATTGAGATATATTATTTATTTGCTTTTATTTAGATATATTATTTATTTGCTTTTATTGAGATATATTATTTATTTGCTTTTATTGAGATATATTATTTATTTGCTTTTATTGAGATATATTATTTATTTGCTTTTATTGAAATATTATTTATTTGCTTTTATTGAGATATATTATTTATTTGCTTTTATTGAGATATATTATTTATTTGCTTTTATTGAGGTATATTATTTATTTGCTTTTATTGAGATATATTATTTTTTTGCTTTTATTGAGATATATTATTTATTTGCTTTTATTGAGATATATTATTTTTTTGCTTTTATTGAGATATATTATTTATTTGCTTTTATTGAGATATATTATTTTTTTGCTTTTATTGAGATATATTATTTATTTGCTTTTATTGAGATGTATTATTTATTTGCTTTTATTGAGATATATTATTTTTTTCCTTTTATTGAGATATATTATTTTTTTGCTTATATTGAGATATATTATGTATTTGCTTTTATTGAGATATATTATTTATTTGCTTTTATTGAGATATATTATTTATTTGCTTTTATTGAGATGTATTATTTATTTGCTTTTATTGAGATATATTATTTTTTTGCTTTTATTGAGATATATTATTTATTTGCTTTTATTGAGATATATTATTTATTTGCTTTTATTGAGATATATTATTTATTTGCTTTTATTGAGATATATTATTTATTTGCTTTTATTGAGATATATTATTTATTTGCTTTTATTGAGATGTATTATTTATTTGCTTTTATTGAGATATATTATTTATTTGCTTTTATTTAGATATATTATTTATTTGCTTTTATTGAGATATATTATTTATTTGCTTTTATTGAGATATATTATTTATTTGCTTTTATTGAGATATATTATTTATTTGCTTTTATTGAGATATATTATTTATTTGCTTTTATTGAGATATATTATTTATTTGCTTTTATTGAGATGTATTATTTATTTGCTTTTATTGAGATATATTATTTATTTGCTTTTATTGAGATATATTATTTTTTTGCTTTTATTGAGATATATTACTTATTTGCTTTTATTGAGATATATTATTTATTTGCTTTTATTAAGATATATTATTTATTTGCTTTTATTGAGATGTATTATTTATTTGCTTTTATTGAGATATATTATTTTTTTGCTTTTATTTAGATGTATTATTTTTTTGCTTTTATTGAGATATATTATTTTTTTGCTTTTATTGAGATATATTATTTATTTGCTTTTATTGAGATATATTATTTTTTTGCTTTTATTGAGATATATTATTTTTTTGCTTTTATTGAGATATATTATTTATTTGCTTTTATTGAGATGTATTATTTTTTTGCTTTTATTGAGATGTATTATTTTTTTGCTTTTATTGAGATATATTGTTTATTTGCTTTTATTGAGATATATTATGTATTTGCTTTTATTGAGATATATTATTTTTTTGCTTATATTGAGATATATTATTTTTTTGCTTTTATTGAGATATATTATTTATTTGCTTTTATTGAGATATATTATTTATTTGCTTTTATAGAGATATATTATTTATTTGCTTTTATTGAGATATATTATATATTTGCTTTTATTTAGATATATTATTTTTTTGCTTTTATTGAGATATTTTATTTATTTGCTTTTATTGAGATATATTATTTTTTTGCTTTTATTGAGATATATTATTTATTTGCTTTTATTGAGATATATTATTTATTTTCTTTAATTGAGATATATTATTTATTTGCTTTTATTGAGATATATTATTTATTTGCTTTTATTGAGATATATTATTTTTTTGCTTTTATTGAGATGTATTATTTATTTTCTTTTATTGAGATATATTATTTATTTGCTTTTATTTAGATATATTATTTATTTGCTTTTATTGAGATATATTATTTATTTGCTTTTATTGAGATATATTATTTATTTGCTTTTATTGAGATATATTTTTTATTTGCTTTTATTGAAATATTATTTATTTGCTTTTATTGAGATATATTATTTATTTGCTTTTATTGAGATATATTATTTATTTGCTTTTATTGAGGTATATTATTTATTTGCTTTTATTGAGATATATTATTTTTTTGCTTTTATTGAGATATATTATTTATTTGCTTTTATTGAGATATATTATTTTTTTGCTTTTATTGAGATATATTATTTATTTGCTTTTATTGAAATATATTATTTATTTGATTTTATTGAGATATATTATTATTTGGCTTTTATTGAGATATATTATTTATTTGCTTTTATTGAGATATATTATTTATTTGCTTTTATTGAAATATATTATTTATTTGATTTTATTGAGATATATTATTTATTTGCTTTTATTGAGATATATTATTTATTTGCTTTTATTGAGATATATTATTTATTTGCTTTTATTGAGATATATTATTTATTTGCTTTTATTGAGATATATTATTTTTTTGCTTATATTGAGATATATTATTTTTTTGCTTTTATTGAGATATATTATTTATTTGCTTTTATTGAGATATATTATTTATTTGCTTTTATTGAGATATATTATTTATTTGCTTTTATTGAGATGTATTATTTTTTTGCTTTTATTGAGTTGTATTATTTATTTGCTTTTATTGAGATATATTATTTATTTGCTTTTATTGAGATATATTATTTATTTGCTTTTATTGAGATATATTATTTTTTTGCTTTTATTGAGATATATTATTTTTTTGATTTTATTGAGATATATTATTTTTTTGCTTTTATTGAGATATATTATTTATTTGCTTTTATAGAGATATATTATTTATTTGCTTTTATTGAGATATATTATATATTTGCTTTTATTTAGATATATTATTTTTTTGCTTTTATTGAGATATATTATTTATTTGCTTTTATTGAGATATATTATTTTTTTGCTTTTATTGAGATATATTATTTATTTGCTTTTATTGAGATATATTATTTATTTGCTTTTATTGAGATATATTATTTATTTGCTTTTATTGAGATATATTATTTATTTGCTTTTATTGAAATATTATTTATTTGCTTTTATTGAGATATATTATTTATTTGCTTTTATTGAGATATATTATTTATTTGCTTTTATTGAGATATATTATTTATTTGCTTTTATTGAGATATATTATTTATTTGCTTTTATTGAAATATTATTTATTTGCTTTTATTGAGATATATTATTTATTTGCTTTTATTGAGATATATTATTTATTTGCTTTTATTGAGATATATTATTTATTTGCTTTTATTGAGATATATTATTTATTTGCTTTTATTGAGATATATTATTTATTTGCTTTTATTGAAATATTATTTATTTGCTTTTATTGAGATATATTATTTATTTGCTTTTATTGAGATATATTATTTATTTGCTTTTATTGAGATATATTATTTATTTGATTTTATTGAGATATATTATTTATTTGCTTTTATTGAGATATATTATTTATTTGCTTTTATTGAGATGTATTATTTATTTGCTTTTATTGAGATGTATTATTTATTTGCTTTTATTGAGATATATTATTTTTTTGCTTTTATTGAGATATATTACTTATTTGCTTTTATTGAGATATATTATTTATTTGCTTTTATTAAGATATATTATTTATTTGCTTTTATTGAGATGTATTATTTATTTGCTTTTATTGAGATATATTATTTTTTTGCTTTTATTGAGATGTATTATTTTTTTGCTTTTATTGAGATATATTATTTTTTTGCTTTTATTGAGATATATTATTTATTTGCTTTTATTGAGATATATTATTTTTTTGCTTTTATTGAGATATATTATTTTTTTGCTTTTATTGAGATATATTATTTATTTGCTTTTATTGAGATATATTATTTATTTGCTTTTATTGAAATATTATTTATTTGCTTTTATTGAGATATATTATTTATTTGCTTTTATTGAGATATATTATTTATTTGCTTTTATTGAGGTATATTATTTATTTGCTTTTATTGAGATATATTATTTTTTTGCTTTTATTGAGATATATTATTTATTTGCTTTTATTGAGATATATTATTTTTTTGCTTTTATTGAGATATATTATTTATTTGCTTTTATTGAAATATATTATTTATTTGATTTTATTGAGATATATTATTATTTTGCTTTTATTGAGATATATTATTTATTTGCTTTTATTGAGATATATTATTTATTTGCTTTTATTGAGATATATTATTTATTTGCTTTTATTGAAATATTATTTATTTGCTTTTATTGAGATATATTATTTATTTGCTTTTATTGAGATATATTATTTATTTGCTTTTATTGAGGTATATTATTTATTTGCTTTTATTGAGATATATTATTTTTTTGCTTTTATTGAGATATATTATTTATTTGCTTTTATTGAGATATATTATTTTTTTGCTTTTATTGAGATATATTATTTATTTGCTTTTATTGAAATATATTATTTATTTGATTTTATTGAGATATATTATTATTTTGCTTTTATTGAGATATATTATTTATTTGCTTTTATTGAGATATATTATTTATTTGCTTTTATTGAGATATATTATTTATTTGATTTTATTGAGATATATTATTTATTTGCTTTTATTGAGATATATTATTTATTTGCTTTTATTGAGATATATTATTTATTTGCTTTTATTGAGATATATTATTTTTTTGCTTATATTGAGATATATTATTTTTTTTGCTTTTATTGAGATATATTATTTATTTGCTTTTATTGAGATATATTATTTATTTGCTTTTATTGAGATATATTATTTATTTGCTTTTATTGAGATGTATTATTTTTTTGCTTTTATTGAGATGTATTATTTATTTGCTTTTATTGAGATATATTATTTATTTGCTTTTATTGAGATATATTATTTATTTGCTTTTATTGAGATATATTATTTATTTGCTTTTATTGAGATATATTATTTTTTTGCTTTTATTGAGATGTATTATTTATTTGCTTTTATTGAGATATATTATTTATTTGCTTTTATTTAGATATATTATTTATTTGCTTTTATTGAGATATATTATTTATTTGCTTTTATTGAGATGTATTATTTATTTGCGTTTATTGAGATATATTATTTATTTGCTTTTATTGAGATATATTATTTATTTGCTTTTATTGAGATATATTATTTATTTGCTTTTATTGAGATATATTATTTATTTGCTTTTATTGAGATATAATGTTTATTTGCTTTTATTGAGGTATATTATTTATTTGCTTTTATTGAGATATATTATTTATTTGCTTTTATTGAGATATATTATTTATTTGCTTTTATTGAGATATATTATTTTTTTGCTTTTATTGAGATATATTATTTATTTGCTTTTATTGAAATATATTATTTATTTGATTTTATTGAGATATATTATTATTTTGCTTTTATTGAGATATATTATTTATTTGCTTTTATTGAGATATATTATTTATTTGCTTTTATTGAGATATATTATTTATTTGATTTTATTGAGATATATTATTTATTTGCTTTTATTGAGATATATTATTTATTTGCTTTTATTGAGATATATTATTTATTTGCTTTTATTGAGATATATTATTTTTTTGCTTTTATTGAGATATATTATTATTTTGCTTTTATTGAGATATATTATTTTTTTGCTTTTATTGAGATATATTATTTATTTGCTTTTATTGAGATATATTATTTTTTTGCTTTTATTGAGATATATTGTTTATTTGCTTTTATTGAGATATATTATTTATTTGCTTTTATTGAGATATATTATTTTTTTGCTTATATTGAGATATATTATTTTTTTTGCTTTTATTGAGATATATTATTTATTTGCTTTTATTGAGATATATTATTTATTTGCTTTTATTGAGATATATTATTTATTTGCTTTTATTGAGATGTATTATTTTTTTGCTTTTATTGAGATGTATTATTTATTTGCTTTTATTGAGATATATTATTTATTTGCTTTTATTGAGATATATTATTTATTTGCTTTTATTGAGATATATTATTTATTTGCTTTTATTGAGATATATTATTTTTTTGCTTTTATTGAGATGTATTATTTATTTGCTTTTATTGAGATATATTATTTATTTGCTTTTATTTAGATATATTATTTATTTGGTTTTATTGAGATATATTATTTATTTGCTTTTATTGAGATGTATTATTTATTTGCTTTTATTGAGATATATTATTTATTTGCTTTTATTGAGATATATTATTTATTTGCTTTTATTGAGATATATTATTTATTTGCTTTTATTGAGATATATTATTTATTTGCTTTTATTGAGATATATTATTTATTTGCTTTTATTGAGATATATTATTTATTTGCTTTTATTGAGATATATTATTTATTTGCTTTTATTGAGATATATTATTTATTTGCTTTTATTGAGATGTATTATTTATTTGCTTTTATTGAGATATATTATTTATTTGCTTTTATTGAGATATATTATTTATTTGCTTTTATTGAGATGTATTATTTATTTGCTTTTATTGAGATATATTATTTATTTGCTTTTATTGAAATATTATTTATTTGCTTTTATTGAGATATATTATTTATTTGCTTTTATTGAGATATATTATTTATTTGCTTTTATTGAGATATATTATTTATTTGCTTTTATTGAGATATATTATTTATTTGCTTTTATTGAGATATATTATTTATTTGCTTTTATTGAGATGTATTATTTATTTGCTTTTATTGAGATATATTATTTATTTGCTTTTATTGAGATATATTATTTTTTTGCTTTTATTGAGATATATTATTTATTTGCTTTTATTGAGATATATTATTTATTTGCTTTTGTTAAGATATATTATTTATTTGCTTTTATTGAGATATATTATTTTTTTGCGTTTATTGAGATATATTATTTATTTGCTTTTATTGAGATATATTATTTTTTTGCTTTTATTGAGATATATTATTTATTTGCTTTTATTGAGATGTATTATTTATTTGCTTTTATTGAGATATATTATTTATTTCCTTTTATTGAGATATATTATTTTTTTGCTTTTATTGAGATATATTATGTATTTGCTTTTATTGAGATATATTGTATATTTGCTTTTATTGAGATATATTATTTTTTTGCTTTTATTGAGATATATTGTTTATTTGCTTTTATTGAGATATATTATTTATTTGCTTTTATTGAGATATATTATTTTTTTGCTTATATTGAGATATATTATTTTTTTGCTTTTATTGAGATATATTATTTTTTTGCTTTTATTGAGATATATTATGTATTTGCTTTTATTGAGATATATTATTTATTTGCTTTTATTGAGATATATTATTGTTTTGCTTTTATTGAGATGTATTATTTTTTTGCTTTTATTGAGATGTATTATTTATTTGCTTTTATTGAGATATATTATTTATTTGCTTTTATTGAGATATATTATTTATTTGCTTTTATTGAGATATATTATTTTTTTGCTTTTATTGAGATATATTATTTTTTTGCTTTTATTGAGATATATTATTTTTTGCTTTTATTGAGATATATTATTTATTTGCTTTTATAGAGATATATTATTTATTTGCTTTTATTGAGATATATTATATATTTGCTTTTATTGAGATATATTATTTTTTTGCTTTTATTGAGATATATTATTTATTTGCTTTTATTGAGATATATTATTTTTTTGCTTTTATTGAGATATATTATTTTTTTGCTTTTATTGAGATATATTATTTTTTTGCTTTTATTGAGATATATTATTTATTTGCTTTTATTGAGATATATTATTTATTTGCTTTTATTGAGATATATTATTTATTTGCTTTTATTGAGATATATTATTTATTTGCTTTTATTGAGATGTATTATTTATTTGCTTTTATTGAGATATATTATTTATTTGCTTTTATTGAGATATATTATTTATTTGCTTTTATTGAGATGTATTATTTATTTGCTTTTATTGAGATATATTATTTATTTGCTTTTATTGAAATATTATTTATTTGCTTTTATTGAGATATATTATTTATTTGCTTTTATTGAGATATATTATTTATTTGCTTTTATTGAGATATATTATTTATTTGATTTTATTGAGATATATTATTTATTTGCTTTTATTGAGATATATTATTTATTTGCTTTTATTGAGATGTATTATTTGTTTGCTTTTATTGAGATATATTATTTATTTGCTTTTATTGAGATATATTATTTTTTTGCTTTTATTGAGATATATTATTTATTTGCTTTTATTGAGATATATTATTTATTTGCTTTTGTTAAGATATATTATTTATTTGCTTTTATTGAGATATATTATTTTTTTGCGTTTATTGAGATATATTATTTATTTGCTTTTATTGAGATATATTATTTTTTTGCTTTTATTGAGATATATTATTTATTTGCTTTTATTGAGATGTATTATTTATTTGCTTTTATTGAGATATATTATTTATTTCCTTTTATTGAGATATATTATTTTTTTGCTTTTATTGAGATATATTATGTATTTGCTTTTATTGAGATATATTATATATTTGCTTTTATTGAGATATATTATTTTTTTGCTTTTATTGAGATATATTGTTTATTTGCTTTTATTGAGATATATTATTTATTTGCTTTTATTGAGATATATTATTTTTTTGCTTATATTGAGATATATTATTTTTTTGCTTTTATTGAGATATATTATTTTTTTGCTTTTATTGAGATATATTATGTATTTGCTTTTATTGAGATATATTATTTATTTGCTTTTATTGAGATATATTATTGTTTTGCTTTTATTGAGATGTATTATTTTTTTGCTTTTATTGAGATGTATTATTTATTTGCTTTTATTGAGATATATTATTTATTTGCTTTTATTGAGATATATTATTTATTTGCTTTTATTGAGATATATTATTTTTTTGCTTTTATTGAGATATATTATTTTTTTGCTTTTATTGAGATATATTATTTTTTTGCTTTTATTGAGATATATTATTTATTTGCTTTTATAGAGATATATTATTTATTTGCTTTTATTGAGATATATTATATATTTGCTTTTATTGAGATATATTATTTTTTTGCTTTTATTGAGATATATTATTTATTTGCTTTTATTGAGATATATTATTTTTTTGCTTTTATTGAGATATATTATTTTTTTGCTTTTATTGAGATATATTATTTTTTTGCTTTTATTGAGATATATTATTTATTTGCTTTTTTTGAGATGTATTATTTATTTGCTTTTATTGAGATATATTATTTATTTGCTTTTATTGAGATATATTATTTATTTGCTTTTATTGAGATATATTATTTATTTGCTTTTATTGAGATATATTATTTATTTGATTTTATTGAGATATATTATTTATTTGCTTTTATTGAGATATATTATTTATTTGCTTTTATTGAGATGTATTATTTATTTGCTTTTATTGAGATATATTATTTATTTGCTTTTATTGAGATATATTATTTTTTTGCTTTTATTGAGATATATTATTTATTTGCTTTTATTGAGATATATTATTTATTTGCTTTTGTTAAGATATATTATTTATTTGCTTTTATTGAGATATATTATTTTTTTGCGTTTATTGAGATATATTATTTATTTGCTTTTATTGAGATATATTATTTTTTTGCTTTTATTGAGATATATTATTTATTTGCTTTTATTGAGATGTATTATTTATTTGCTTTTATTGAGATATATTATTTATTTCCTTTTATTGAGATATATTATTTTTTTGCTTTTATTGAGATATATTATGTATTTGCTTTTATTGAGATATATTATTTATTTGCTTTTATTGAGATATATTATTTTTTTGCTTTTATTGAGATATATTGTTTATTTGCTTTTATTGAGATATATTATTTATTTGCTTTTATTGAGATATATTATTTTTTTGCTTATATTGAGATATATTATTTTTTTGCTTTTATTGAGATATATTATTTTTTTGCTTTTATTGAGATATATTATGTATTTGCTTTTATTGAGATATATTATTTATTTGCTTTTATTGAGATATATTATTGTTTTGCTTTTATTGAGATGTATTATTTTTTTGCTTTTATTGAGATGTATTATTTATTTGTTTTTATTGATATATATTATATATTTGCTTTTATTGAGATATATTATTTATTTGCTTTTATTGAGATATATTATTTTTTTGCTTTTATTGAGATATATTATTTTTTTGCTTTTATTGAGATATATTTTTTTTTTGCTTTTATTGAGATATATTATTTATTTGCTTTTATAGAGATATATTATTTATTTGCTTTTATTGAGATATATTATATATTTGCTTTTATTGAGATATATTATTTTTTTGCTTTTATTGAGATATATTATTTATTTGCTTTTATTGAGATATATTATTTTTTTGCTTTTATTGAGATATATTATTTTTTTGCTTTTATTGAGATATATTATTTTTTTGCGTTTATTGAGATATATTATTTATTTGCTTTTATTGAGATATATTATTTTTTTGCTTTTATTGAGATATATTATTTATTTGCTTTTATTGAGATGTATTATTTATTTGCTTTTATTGAGATATATTATTTATTTCCTTTTATTGAGATATATTATTGTTTTGCTTTTATTGAGATATATTATGTATTTGCTTTTATTGAGATATATTATTTATTTGCTTTTATTGAGATATATTATTGTTTTGCTTTTATTGAGATGTATTATTTATTTGCTTTTATTGAGATATATTATTTTTTTGCTTTTATTGAGATATATTATTTGTTTGCTTTTATTGAGATATATTATTTATTTTCTTTAATTGAGATATATTATTTATTTGCTTTTATTGAGATATATTATTTATTTGCTTTTATTGAGATTTATTATTTTTTTGCTTTTATTGAGATGTATTATTTATTTTCTTTTATTGAGATATATTATTTATTTGCTTTTATTTAGATATATTATTTATTTGCTTTTATTGAGATATATTATTTATTTGCTTTTATTGAGATATATTATTTATTTGCTTTTATTGAGATATATTATTTATTTGCTTTTATTGAAATATTATTTATTTGCTTTTATTGAGATATATTATTTATTTGCTTTTATTGAGATATATTATTTATTTGCTTTTATTGAGGTATATTATTTATTTGCTTTTATTGAGATATATTATTTTTTTGCTTTTATTGAGATATATTATTTATTTGCTTTTATTGAGATATATTATTTTTTTGCTTTTATTGAGATATATTATTTATTTGCTTTTATTGAGATATATTATTTTTTTGCTTTTATTGAGATATATTATTTATTTGCTTTTATTGAGATGTATTATTTATTTGCTTTTATTGAGATATATTATTTTTTTCCTTTTATTGAGATATATTATTTTTTTGCTTATATTGAGATATATTATGTATTTGCTTTTATTGAGATATATTATTTATTTGCTTTTATTGAGATATATTATTTATTTGCTTTTATTGAGATGTATTATTTATTTGCTTTTATTGAGATATATTATTTTTTTGCTTTTATTGAGATATATTATTTATTTGCTTTTATTGAGATATATTATTTATTTGCTTTTATTGAGATATATTATTTATTTGCTTTTATTGAGATATATTATTTATTTGCTTTTATTGAGATATATTATTTTTTTGCTTTTATTGAGATGTATTATTTATTTGCTTTTATTGAGATATATTATTTATTTGCTTTTATTTAGATATATTATTTATTTGCTTTTATTGAGATATATTATTTATTTGCTTTTATTGAGATATATTATTTATTTGCTTTTATTGAGATATATTATTTATTTGATTTTATTGAGATATATTATTTATTTGCTTTTATTGAGATATATTATTTATTTGCTTTTATTGAGATGTATTATTTATTTGCTTTTATTGAGATATATTATTTATTTGCTTTTATTGAGATATATTATTTTTTTGCTTTTATTGAGATATATTACTTATTTGCTTTTATTGAGATATATTATTTATTTGCTTTTATTAAGATATATTATTTATTTGCTTTTATTGAGATGTATTATTTATTTGCTTTTATTGAGATATATTATTTTTTTGCTTTTATTGAGATGTATTATTTTTTTGCTTTTATTGAGATATATTATTTTTTTGCTTTTATTGAGATATATTATTTATTTGCTTTTATTGAGATATATTATTTTTTTGCTTTTATTGAGATATATTATTTTTTTGCTTTTATTGAGATATATTATTTATTTGCTTTTATTGAGATGTATTATTTTTTTGCTTTTATTGAGATGTATTATTTTTTTGCTTTTATTGAGATATATTGTTTATTTGCTTTTATTGAGATATATTATTTATTTGCTTTTATTGAGATATATTATTTTTTTGCTTATATTTAGATATATTATTTTTTTGCTTTTATTGAGATATATTATTTATTTGCTTTTATTGAGATATATTATTTATTTGCTTTTATAGAGATATATTATTTATTTGCTTTTATTGAGATATATTATATATTTGCTTTTATTTAGATATATTATTTTTTTGCTTTTATTGAGATATATTATTTATTTGCTTTTATTGAGATATATTATTTTTTTGCTTTTATTGAGATATATTATTTATTTGCTTTTATTGAGATATATTATTTATTTTCTTTAATTGAGATATATTATTTATTTGCTTTTATTGAGATATATTATTTATTTGCTTTTATTGAGATATATTATTTTTTTGCTTTTATTGAGATGTATTATTTATTTTCTTTGTTTGAGATATATTATTTATTTGCTTTTATTTAGATATATTATTTATTTGCTTTTATTGAGATATATTATTTATTTGCTTTTATTGAGATATATTATTTATTTGCTTTTATTGAGATATATTTTTTATTTGCTTTTATTGAAATATTATTTATTTGCTTTTATTGAGATATATTATTTATTTGCTTTTATTGAGATATATTATTTATTTGCTTTTATTGAGGTATATTATTTATTTGCTTTTATGTAGATATATTATTTTTTTGCTTTTATTGAGATATATTATTTATTTGCTTTTATTGAGATATATTATTTTTTTGCTTTTATTGAGATATATTATTTATTTGCTTTTATTGAAATATATTATTTATTTGATTTTATTGAGATATATTATTATTTGGCTTTTATTGAGATATATTATTTATTTGCTTTTATTGAGATATATTATTTATTTGCTTTTATTGAAATATATTATTTATTTGATTTTATTGAGATATATTATTTATTTGCTTTTATTGAGATATATTATTTATTTGCTTTTATTGAGATATATTATTTATTTGCTTTTATTGAGATATATTATTTTTTTGCTTTTATTGAGATATATTATTTTTTTGCTTTTATTGAGATATATTATTATTTTGCTTTTATTGAGATATATTATTTTTTTGCTTTTATTGAGATATATTATTTATTTGCTTTTATTGAGATATATTATTTTTTTGCTTTTATTGAGATATATTGTTTATTTGCTTTTATTGAGATATATTATTTATTTGCTTTTATTGAGATATATTATTTTTTTGCTTATATTGAGATATATTATTTTTTTGCTTTTATTGAGATATATTATTTATTTGCTTTTATTGAGATATATTATTTATTTGCTTTTATTGAGATATATTATTTATTTGCTTTTATTGAGATGTATTATTTTTTTGCTCTTATTGAGATGTATTATTTTTTTGCTTTTATTGAGATATATTATTTATTTGCTTTTATTGAGATATATTATTTATTTGCTTTTATTGAGATATATTATTTTTTTGCTTTTATTGAGATATATTATTTTTTTGATTTTATTGAGATATATTATTTTTTTGCTTTTATTGAGATATATTATTTATTTGCTTTTATAGAGATATATTATTTATTTGCTTTTATTGAGATATATTATATATTTGCTTTTATTTAGATATATTATTTTTTTGCTTTTATTGAGATATATTATTTATTTGCTTTTATTGAGATATATTATTTTTTTGCTTTTATTGAGATATATTATTTATTTGCTTTTATTGAGATATATTATTTATTTGCTTGTATTGAGATATATTATTTATTTGCTTTTATTGAGATATATTATTTATTTGCTTTTATTGAGATATATTATTTATTTGCTTTTATTGAAATATTATTTATTTGCTTTTATTGAGATATATTATTTATTTGCTTTTATTGAGATATATTATTTATTTGCTTTTATTGAGGTATATTATTTATTTGCTTTTATTGAGATATATTATTTTTTTGCTTTTATTGAGATATATTATTTATTTGCTTTTATTGAGATGTATTATTTATTTGCTTTTATTGAGATATATTATTTATTTCCTTTTATTGAGATATATTATTTTTTTGCTTATATTGAGATATATTATTTTTTTCCTTTTATTGAGATATATTATTTTTTTGCTTATATTGAGATATATTATGTATTTGCTTTTATTGAGATATATTATTTATTTGCTTTTATTGAGATATATTATTTATTTGCTTTTATTGAGATGTATTATTTATTTGCTTTTATTGAGATATATTATTTTTTTGCTTTTATTGAGATATATTATTTATTTGCTTTTATTGAGATATATTATTTATTTGCTTTTATTGAGATATATTATTTATTTGCTTTTATTGAGATATATTATTTATTTGCTTTTATTGAGATATATTATTTTTTTGCTTTTATTGAGATGTATTATTTATTTGCTTTTATTGAGATGTATTATTTATTTGCTTTTATTTAGATATATTATTTATTTGCTTTTATTGAGATATATTATTTATTTGCTTTTATTGAGATATATTATTTATTTGCTTTTATTGAGATATATTATTTATTTGCTTTTATTGAGATGTATTATTTATTTGCTTTTATTGAGATGTATTATTTATTTGCTTTTATTGAGATATATTATTTATTTGCTTTTATTGAGATATATTATTTATTTGCTTTTATTGAGATATATTATTTATTTGCTTTTATTGAAATATTATTTATTTGCTTTTATTGAGATATATTATTTATTTGCTTTTATTGAGATATATTATTTATTTGCTTTTATTGAGATATATTATTTATTTGATTTTATTGAGATATATTATTTATTTGCTTTTATTGAGATATATTATTTATTTGCTTTTATTGAGATGTATTATTTATTTGCTTTTATTGAGATGTATTATTTATTTGCTTTTATTGAGATATATTATTTTTTTGCTTTTATTGAGATATATTACATATTTGCTTTTATTGAGATATATTATTTATTTGCTTTTATTAAGATATATTATTTATTTGCTTTTATTGAGATGTATTATTTATTTGCTTTTATTGAGATATATTATTTTTTTGCTTTTATTGAGATGTATTATTTTTTTGCTTTTATTGAGATATATTATTTTTTTGCTTTTTTTGAGATATATTATTTATTTGCTTTTATTGAGATATATTATTTTTTTGCTTTTATTGAGATATATTATTTTTTTGCTTTTATTGAGATATATTATTTATTTGCTTTTATTGAGATGTATTATTTTTTTGCTTTTATTGAGATGTATTATTTTTTTGCTTTTATTGAGATATATTGTTTATTTGCTTTTATTGAGATATATTGTTTATTTGCTTTTATTGAGATATATTATTTTTTTGCTTATATTGAGATATATTATTTTTTTGCTTTTATTGAGATATATTATTTATTTGCTTTTATTGAGATATATTATTTATTTGCTTTTATAGAGATATATTATTTATTTTCTTTTATTGAGATATATTATATATTTGCTTTTATTTAGATATATTATTTTTTTGCTTTTATTGAGATATATTATTTATTTGCTTTTATTGAGATATATTATTTTTTTGCTTTTATTGAGATATATTATTTATTTGCTTTTATTGAGATATATTATTTATTTTCTTTAATTGAGATATATTATTTATTTGCTTTTATTGAGATATATTATTTATTTGCTTTTATTGAGATATATTATTTTTTTGCTTTTATTGAGATGTATTATTTATTTTCTTTTATTGAGATATATTATTTATTTGCTTTTATTTAGATATATTATTTATTTGCTTTTATTGAGATATATTATTTATTTGCTTTTATTGAGATATATTATTTATTTGCTTTTATTGAGATATATTTTTTATTTGCTTTTATTGAAATATTATTTATTTGCTTTTATTGAGATGTATTATTTATTTGCTTTTATTGAGATATATTATTTATTTCCTTTTATTGAGGTATATTATTTATTTGCTTTTATTGAGATATATTATTTTTTTGCTTTTATTGAGATATATTATTTATTTGCTTTTATTGAGATATATTATTTTTTTGCTTTTATTGAGATATATTATTTATTTGCTTTTATTGATATATATTATTTATTTGATTTTATTGAGATATATTATTATTTGGCTTTTATTGAGATATATTATTTATTTGCTTTTATTGAGATATATTATTTATTTGCTTTTATTGAAATATATTATTTATTTGATTTTATTGAGATATATTATTTATTTGCTTTTATTGAGATATATTATTTATTTGCTTTTATTGAGATATATTATTTATTTGCTTTTATTGAGATATATTATTTTTTTGCTTTTATTGAGATATATTATTATTTTGCTTTTATTGAGATATATTATTTTTTTGCTTTTATTGAGATATATTATTTATTTGCTTTTATTGAGATATATTATTTTTTTGCTTTTATTGAGATATATTGTTTATTTGCTTTTATTGAGATATATTGTTTATTTGCTTTTATTGAGATATATTATTTTTTTGCTTATATTGAGATATATTATTTTTTTGCTTTTATTGAGATATATTATTTATTTGCTTTTATTGAGATATATTATTTATTTGCTTTTATTGAGATATATTATTTATTTGCTTTTATTGAGATGTATTATTTTTTTGCTTTTATTGAGATGTATTATTTATTTGCTTTTATTGAGGTGTATTATTTATTTGCTTTTATTGAGATATATTATTTATTTGCTTTTATTGAGATATATTATTTTTTTGCTTTTATTGAGATATATTATTTATTTGCTTTTATTGAGATATATTATTTATTTGCTTTTATTGAGATATATTATTTATTTGCTTTTATTGAGATATATTATTTTTTTGCTTTTATTGAGATATATTATTTATTTGCTTTTATTGAGATATATTATTTATTTGCTTTTATTAAGATATATTATTTATTTGCTTTTATTGAGATATATTATTTTTTTGCGTTTATTGAGATATATTATTTATTTGCTTTTATTGAGATATATTATTTTTTTGCTTTTATTGAGATATATTATTTATTTGCTTTTATTGAGATGTATTATTTATTTGCTTTTAATGAGATATATTATTTATTTCCTTTTATTGAGATATATTATTTTTTTGCTTTTATTGAGATATATTATGTATTTGCTTTTATTGAGATATATTATTTATTTGCTTTTATTGAGATATATTATTTTTTTGCTTTTATTGAGATATATTGTTTATTTGCTTTTATTAAGATATATTATTTATTTGCTTTTATTGAGATATATTATTTTTTTGCTTATATTGAGATATATTATTTTTTTGCTTTTATTGAGATATATTATTTATTTTCTTTTATTGAGATATATTATTTATTTGCTTTTATTGAGATATATTATTTATTTGCTTTTATTGAGATGTATTATTTTTTTGCTTTTATTGAGATGTATTATTTATTTGCTTTTATTGAGATATATTATTTATTTGCTTTTATTGAGATATATTATTTATTTGCTTTTATTGAGATATATTATTTTTTTGCTTTTATTGAGATATATTATTTTTTTGCTTTTATTGAGATATATTATTTTTTTGCTTTTATTGAGATATATTATTTATTTGCTTTTATTGAGATATATTATTTTTTTGCTTTTATTGAGATATATTATTTATTTGCTTTTATTGAGATGTATTATTTATTTGCTTTTATTGAGATATATTATTTATTTCCTTTTATTGAGATATATTATTTTTTTGCTTATATTGAGATATATTATGTATTTGCTTTTATTGAGATATATTATTTATTTGCTTTTATTGAGATATATTATTTATTTGCTTTTATTGAGATGTATTATTTATTTGCTTTTATTGAGATATATTATTTTTTTGCTTTTATTGAGATATATTATTTATTTGCGTTTATTGAGATATATTATTTATTTGCTTTTATTGAGATATATTATTTATTTGCTTTTATTGAGATATATTATTTATTTGCTTTTATTGAGATATATTATTTTTTTGCTTTTATTGAGATATATTATTTATTTGCTTTTATTGAGATGTATTATTTATTTGCTTTTATTGAGATATATTATTTATTTCCTTTTATTGAGATATATTATTTTTTTGCTTTTATTGAGATATATTATGTATTTGCTTTTATTGAGATATATTATTTATTTGCTTTTATTGAGATATATTATTTTTTTGCTTTTATTGAGATATATTGTTTATTTGCTTTTATTGAGATATATTATTTATTTGCTTTTATTGAGATATATTTTTTTTTTGCTTATATTGAGATATATTATTTTTTTGCTTTTATTGAGATATATTATTTATTTGCTTTTATTGAGATGTATTATTTTTTTGCTTTTATTGAGATGTATTATTTATTTGCTTTTATTGAGATATATTATTTATTTGCTTTTATTGAGATATATTATTTATTTGCTTTTATTGAGATATATTATTTTTTTGCTTTTATTGAGATATATTATTTATTTGCTTTTATAGATATATATTATTTATTTGCTTTTATTGAGATATATTATATATTTGCTTGTATTGAGATATATTATTTATTTGCTTTTATTGAGATATATTATTTTTTTGCTTTTATTGAGATATATTAATTATTTGCTTTTATTGAGATATATTATTTTTTTGCTTTTATTGAGATATATTATTTTTTTGCTTTTATTGAGATATATTATTTTTTTGCGTTTATTGAGATATATTATTTATTTGCTTTTATTGAGATATATTATTTTTTTGCTTTTATTGAGATATATTATTTATTTGCTTTTATTGAGATGTATTATTTATTTGCTTTTATTGAGATATATTATTTATTTCCTTTTATTGAGATATATTATTGTTTTGCTTTTATTGAGATATATTATGTATTTGCTTTTATTGAGATATATTATTTATTTGCTTTTATTGAGATATATTATTGTTTTGCTTTTATTGAGATGTATTATTTATTTGCTTTTATTGAGATATATTATTTTTTTGCTTTTATTGAGATATATTATTTGTTTGCTTTTATTGAGATATATTATTTATTTTCTTTAATTGAGATATATTATTTATTTGCTTTTATTGAGATATATTATTTATTTGCTTTTATTGAGATTTATTATTTTTTTGCTTTTATTGAGATGTATTATTTATTTTCTTTTATTGAGATATATTATTTATTTGCTTTTATTTAGATATATTATTTATTTGCTTTTATTGAGATATATTATTTATTTGCTTTTATTGAGATATATTATTTATTTGCTTTTATTGAGATATATTATTTATTTGCTTTTATTGAAATATTATTTATTTGCTTTTATTGAGATATATTATTTATTTGCTTTTATTGAGATATATTATTTATTTGCTTTTATTGAGGTATATTATTTATTTGCTTTTATTGAGATATATTATTTTTTTGCTTTTATTGAGATATATTATTTATTTGCTTTTATTGAGATATATTATTTTTTTGCTTTTATTGAGATATATTATTTATTTGCTTTTATTGAGATATATTATTTTTTTGCTTTTATTGAGATATATTATTTATTTGCTTTTATTGAGATGTATTATTTATTTGCTTTTATTGAGATATATTATTTTTTTCCTTTTATTGAGATATATTATTTTTTTGCTTATATTGAGATATATTATGTATTTGCTTTTATTGAGATATATTATTTATTTGCTTTTATTGAGATATATTATTTATTTGCTTTTATTGAGATGTATTATTTATTTGCTTTTATTGAGATATATTATTTTTTTGCTTTTATTGAGATATATTATTTATTTGCTTTTATTGAGATATATTATTTATTTGCTTTTATTGAGATATATTATTTATTTGCTTTTATTGAGATATATTATTTATTTGCTTTTATTGAGATATATTATTTTTTTGCTTTTATTGAGATGTATTATTTATTTGCTTTTATTGAGATATATTATTTATTTGCTTTTATTTAGATATATTATTTATTTGCTTTTATTGAGATATATTATTTATTTGCTTTTATTGAGATATATTATTTATTTGCTTTTATTGAGATATATTATTTATTTGATTTTATTGAGATATATTATTTATTTGCTTTTATTGAGATATATTATTTATTTGCTTTTATTGAGATGTATTATTTATTTGCTTTTATTGAGATATATTATTTATTTGCTTTTATTGAGATATATTATTTTTTTGCTTTTATTGAGATATATTACTTATTTGCTTTTATTGAGATATATTATTTATTTGCTTTTATTAAGATATATTATTTATTTGCTTTTATTGAGATGTATTATTTATTTGCTTTTATTGAGATATATTATTTTTTTGCTTTTATTGAGATGTATTATTTTTTTGCTTTTATTGAGATATATTATTTTTTTGCTTTTATTGAGATATATTATTTATTTGCTTTTATTGAGATATATTATTTTTTTGCTTTTATTGAGATATATTATTTTTTTGCTTTTATTGAGATATATTATTTATTTGCTTTTATTGAGATGTATTATTTTTTTGCTTTTATTGAGATGTATTATTTTTTTGCTTTTATTGAGATATATTGTTTATTTGCTTTTATTGAGATATATTATTTATTTGCTTTTATTGAGATATATTATTTTTTTGCTTATATTTAGATATATTATTTTTTTGCTTTTATTGAGATATATTATTTATTTGCTTTTATTGAGATATATTATTTATTTGCTTTTATAGAGATATATTATTTATTTGCTTTTATTGAGATATATTATATATTTGCTTTTATTTAGATATATTATTTTTTTGCTTTTATTGAGATATATTATTTATTTGCTTTTATTGAGATATATTATTTTTTTGCTTTTATTGAGATATATTATTTATTTGCTTTTATTGAGATATATTATTTATTTTCTTTAATTGAGATATATTATTTATTTGCTTTTATTGAGATATATTATTTATTTGCTTTTATTGAGATATATTATTTTTTTGCTTTTATTGAGATGTATTATTTATTTTCTTTGTTTGAGATATATTATTTATTTGCTTTTATTTAGATATATTATTTATTTGCTTTTATTGAGATATATTATTTATTTGCTTTTATTGAGATATATTATTTATTTGCTTTTATTGAGATATATTTTTTATTTGCTTTTATTGAAATATTATTTATTTGCTTTTATTGAGATATATTATTTATTTGCTTTTATTGAGATATATTATTTATTTGCTTTTATTGAGGTATATTATTTATTTGCTTTTATGTAGATATATTATTTTTTTGCTTTTATTGAGATATATTATTTATTTGCTTTTATTGAGATATATTATTTTTTTGCTTTTATTGAGATATATTATTTATTTGCTTTTATTGAAATATATTATTTATTTGATTTTATTGAGATATATTATTATTTGGCTTTTATTGAGATATATTATTTATTTGCTTTTATTGAGATATATTATTTATTTGCTTTTATTGAAATATATTATTTATTTGATTTTATTGAGATATATTATTTATTTGCTTTTATTGAGATATATTATTTATTTGCTTTTATTGAGATATATTATTTATTTGCTTTTATTGAGATATATTATTTTTTTGCTTTTATTGAGATATATTATTTTTTTGCTTTTATTGAGATATATTATTATTTTGCTTTTATTGAGATATATTATTTTTTTGCTTTTATTGAGATATATTATTTATTTGCTTTTATTGAGATATATTATTTTTTTGCTTTTATTGAGATATATTGTTTATTTGCTTTTATTGAGATATATTATTTATTTGCTTTTATTGAGATATATTATTTTTTTGCTTATATTGAGATATATTATTTTTTTGCTTTTATTGAGATATATTATTTATTTGCTTTTATTGAGATATATTATTTATTTGCTTTTATTGAGATATATTATTTATTTGCTTTTATTGAGATGTATTATTTTTTTGCTCTTATTGAGATGTATTATTTTTTTGCTTTTATTGAGATATATTATTTATTTGCTTTTATTGAGATATATTATTTATTTGCTTTTATTGAGATATATTATTTTTTTGCTTTTATTGAGATATATTATTTTTTTGATTTTATTGAGATATATTATTTTTTTGCTTTTATTGAGATATATTATTTATTTGCTTTTATAGAGATATATTATTTATTTGCTTTTATTGAGATATATTATATATTTGCTTTTATTTAGATATATTATTTTTTTGCTTTTATTGAGATATATTATTTATTTGCTTTTATTGAGATATATTATTTTTTTGCTTTTATTGAGATATATTATTTATTTGCTTTTATTGAGATATATTATTTATTTGCTTGTATTGAGATATATTATTTATTTGCTTTTATTGAGATATATTATTTATTTGCTTTTATTGAGATATATTATTTATTTGCTTTTATTGAAATATTATTTATTTGCTTTTATTGAGATATATTATTTATTTGCTTTTATTGAGATATATTATTTATTTGCTTTTATTGAGGTATATTATTTATTTGCTTTTATTGAGATATATTATTTTTTTGCTTTTATTGAGATATATTATTTATTTGCTTTTATTGAGATGTATTATTTATTTGCTTTTATTGAGATATATTATTTATTTCCTTTTATTGAGATATATTATTTTTTTGCTTATATTGAGATATATTATTTTTTTCCTTTTATTGAGATATATTATTTTTTTGCTTATATTGAGATATATTATGTATTTGCTTTTATTGAGATATATTATTTATTTGCTTTTATTGAGATATATTATTTATTTGCTTTTATTGAGATGTATTATTTATTTGCTTTTATTGAGATATATTATTTTTTTGCTTTTATTGAGATATATTATTTATTTGCTTTTATTGAGATATATTATTTATTTGCTTTTATTGAGATATATTATTTATTTGCTTTTATTGAGATATATTATTTATTTGCTTTTATTGAGATATATTATTTTTTTGCTTTTATTGAGATGTATTATTTATTTGCTTTTATTGAGATGTATTATTTATTTGCTTTTATTTAGATATATTATTTATTTGCTTTTATTGAGATATATTATTTATTTGCTTTTATTGAGATATATTATTTATTTGCTTTTATTGAGATATATTATTTATTTGCTTTTATTGAGATGTATTATTTATTTGCTTTTATTGAGATGTATTATTTATTTGCTTTTATTGAGATATATTATTTATTTGCTTTTATTGAGATATATTATTTATTTGCTTTTATTGAGATATATTATTTATTTGCTTTTATTGAAATATTATTTATTTGCTTTTATTGAGATATATTATTTATTTGCTTTTATTGAGATATATTATTTATTTGCTTTTATTGAGATATATTATTTATTTGATTTTATTGAGATATATTATTTATTTGCTTTTATTGAGATATATTATTTATTTGCTTTTATTGAGATGTATTATTTATTTGCTTTTATTGAGATGTATTATTTATTTGCTTTTATTGAGATATATTATTTTTTTGCTTTTATTGAGATATATTACATATTTGCTTTTATTGAGATATATTATTTATTTGCTTTTATTAAGATATATTATTTATTTGCTTTTATTGAGATGTATTATTTATTTGCTTTTATTGAGATATATTATTTTTTTGCTTTTATTGAGATGTATTATTTTTTTGCTTTTATTGAGATATATTATTTTTTTGCTTTTTTTGAGATATATTATTTATTTGCTTTTATTGAGATATATTATTTTTTTGCTTTTATTGAGATATATTATTTTTTTGCTTTTATTGAGATATATTATTTATTTGCTTTTATTGAGATGTATTATTTTTTTGCTTTTATTGAGATGTATTATTTTTTTGCTTTTATTGAGATATATTGTTTATTTGCTTTTATTGAGATATATTGTTTATTTGCTTTTATTGAGATATATTATTTTTTTGCTTATATTGAGATATATTATTTTTTTGCTTTTATTGAGATATATTATTTATTTGCTTTTATTGAGATATATTATTTATTTGCTTTTATAGAGATATATTATTTATTTTCTTTTATTGAGATATATTATATATTTGCTTTTATTTAGATATATTATTTTTTTGCTTTTATTGAGATATATTATTTATTTGCTTTTATTGAGATATATTATTTTTTTGCTTTTATTGAGATATATTATTTATTTGCTTTTATTGAGATATATTATTTATTTTCTTTAATTGAGATATATTATTTATTTGCTTTTATTGAGATATATTATTTATTTGCTTTTATTGAGATATATTATTTTTTTGCTTTTATTGAGATGTATTATTTATTTTCTTTTATTGAGATATATTATTTATTTGCTTTTATTTAGATATATTATTTATTTGCTTTTATTGAGATATATTATTTATTTGCTTTTATTGAGATATATTATTTATTTGCTTTTATTGAGATATATTTTTTATTTGCTTTTATTGAAATATTATTTATTTGCTTTTATTGAGATGTATTATTTATTTGCTTTTATTGAGATATATTATTTATTTCCTTTTATTGAGGTATATTATTTATTTGCTTTTATTGAGATATATTATTTTTTTGCTTTTATTGAGATATATTATTTATTTGCTTTTATTGAGATATATTATTTTTTTGCTTTTATTGAGATATATTATTTATTTGCTTTTATTGATATATATTATTTATTTGATTTTATTGAGATATATTATTATTTGGCTTTTATTGAGATATATTATTTATTTGCTTTTATTGAGATATATTATTTATTTGCTTTTATTGAAATATATTATTTATTTGATTTTATTGAGATATATTATTTATTTGCTTTTATTGAGATATATTATTTATTTGCTTTTATTGAGATATATTATTTATTTGCTTTTATTGAGATATATTATTTTTTTGCTTTTATTGAGATATATTATTATTTTGCTTTTATTGAGATATATTATTTTTTTGCTTTTATTGAGATATATTATTTATTTGCTTTTATTGAGATATATTATTTTTTTGCTTTTATTGAGATATATTGTTTATTTGCTTTTATTGAGATATATTGTTTATTTGCTTTTATTGAGATATATTATTTTTTTGCTTATATTGAGATATATTATTTTTTTGCTTTTATTGAGATATATTATTTATTTGCTTTTATTGAGATATATTATTTATTTGCTTTTATTGAGATATATTATTTATTTGCTTTTATTGAGATGTATTATTTTTTTGCTTTTATTGAGATGTATTATTTATTTGCTTTTATTGAGGTGTATTATTTATTTGCTTTTATTGAGATATATTATTTATTTGCTTTTATTGAGATATATTATTTTTTTGCTTTTATTGAGATATATTATTTATTTGCTTTTATTGAGATATATTATTTATTTGCTTTTATTGAGATATATTATTTATTTGCTTTTATTGAGATATATTATTTTTTTGCTTTTATTGAGATATATTATTTATTTGCTTTTATTGAGATATATTATTTATTTGCTTTTATTAAGATATATTATTTATTTGCTTTTATTGAGATATATTATTTTTTTGCGTTTATTGAGATATATTATTTATTTGCTTTTATTGAGATATATTATTTTTTTGCTTTTATTGAGATATATTATTTATTTGCTTTTATTGAGATGTATTATTTATTTGCTTTTAATGAGATATATTATTTATTTCCTTTTATTGAGATATATTATTTTTTTGCTTTTATTGAGATATATTATGTATTTGCTTTTATTGAGATATATTATTTATTTGCTTTTATTGAGATATATTATTTTTTTGCTTTTATTGAGATATATTGTTTATTTGCTTTTATTAAGATATATTATTTATTTGCTTTTATTGAGATATATTATTTTTTTGCTTATATTGAGATATATTATTTTTTTGCTTTTATTGAGATATATTATTTATTTTCTTTTATTGAGATATATTATTTATTTGCTTTTATTGAGATATATTATTTATTTGCTTTTATTGAGATGTATTATTTTTTTGCTTTTATTGAGATGTATTATTTATTTGCTTTTATTGAGATATATTATTTATTTGCTTTTATTGAGATATATTATTTATTTGCTTTTATTGAGATATATTATTTTTTTGCTTTTATTGAGATATATTATTTTTTTGCTTTTATTGAGATATATTATTTTTTTGCTTTTATTGAGATATATTATTTATTTGCTTTTATTGAGATATATTATTTTTTTGCTTTTATTGAGATATATTATTTATTTGCTTTTATTGAGATGTATTATTTATTTGCTTTTATTGAGATATATTATTTATTTCCTTTTATTGAGATATATTATTTTTTTGCTTATATTGAGATATATTATGTATTTGCTTTTATTGAGATATATTATTTATTTGCTTTTATTGAGATATATTATTTATTTGCTTTTATTGAGATGTATTATTTATTTGCTTTTATTGAGATATATTATTTTTTTGCTTTTATTGAGATATATTATTTATTTGCGTTTATTGAGATATATTATTTATTTGCTTTTATTGAGATATATTATTTATTTGCTTTTATTGAGATATATTATTTATTTGCTTTTATTGAGATATATTATTTTTTTGCTTTTATTGAGATATATTATTTATTTGCTTTTATTGAGATGTATTATTTATTTGCTTTTATTGAGATATATTATTTATTTCCTTTTATTGAGATATATTATTTTTTTGCTTTTATTGAGATATATTATGTATTTGCTTTTATTGAGATATATTATTTATTTGCTTTTATTGAGATATATTATTTTTTTGCTTTTATTGAGATATATTGTTTATTTGCTTTTATTGAGATATATTATTTATTTGCTTTTATTGAGATATATTTTTTTTTTGCTTATATTGAGATATATTATTTTTTTGCTTTTATTGAGATATATTATTTATTTGCTTTTATTGAGATGTATTATTTTTTTGCTTTTATTGAGATGTATTATTTATTTGCTTTTATTGAGATATATTATTTATTTGCTTTTATTGAGATATATTATTTATTTGCTTTTATTGAGATATATTATTTTTTTGCTTTTATTGAGATATATTATTTATTTGCTTTTATAGATATATATTATTTATTTGCTTTTATTGAGATATATTATATATTTGCTTGTATTGAGATATATTATTTATTTGCTTTTATTGAGATATATTATTTTTTTGCTTTTATTGAGATATATTAATTATTTGCTTTTATTGAGATATATTATTTTTTTGCTTTTATTGAGATATATTATTTTTTTGCTTTTATTGAGATATGTTATTTTTTTGCGTTTATTGAGATATATTATATATTTGCTTTTATTGAGATATATTATTTTTTTGCTTTTATTGAGATATATTATTTATTTGCTTTTATTGAGATATATTATTTTTTGCTTTTATTGAGATATATTATTTTTTTGCTTTTATTGAGATATATTATTTGTTTGCTTTTATTGAGATATATTATTTATTTTCTTTAATTGAGATATATTATTTATTTGCTTTTATTGAGATATATTATTTATTTGCTTTTATTGAGATATATTATTTTTTTGCTTTTATTGAGATGTATTATTTATTTTCTTTTATTGAGATATATTATTTATTTGCTTTTATTTAGATATATTATTTATTTGCTTTTATTGAGATATATTATTTATTTGCTTTTATTGAGATATATTATTTATTTGCGTTTATTGAGATATATTATTTATTTGCTTTTATTGAGATATATTATTTTTTTTGCTTTTATTGAGATATATTATTTATTTGCTTTTATTGAGATGTATTATTTATTTGCTTTTATTGAGATATATTATTTATTTGCTTTTATTGAGATGTATTATTTATTTGCTTTTATTGAGATATATTATTTTTTTGCTTTTATTGAGATGTATTATTTATTTGCTTTTATTGAGATATATTATTTTTTTGCTTTTATTGAGATATATTATGTATTTGCTTTTATTGAGATATATTATTTATTTGCTTTTATTGAGATATATTATGTATTTGCTTTTATTGAGATATATTATGTATTTGCTTTTATTGAGATATATTATTTATTTCCTTTTATTGAGATATATTATTTTTTTGCTTTTATTGAGATATATTATGTATTTGCTTTTATTGAGATATATTATTTATTTGCTTTTATTGAGATATATTATTTATTTGCTTTTATTGAGATGTATTATTTATTTGCTTTTATTGAGATATATTATTTATTTGCTTTTATTGAGATATATTATTTATTTGCTTTTATTGAGATATATTATTTATTTGCTTTTATTGAGATGTATTATTTATTTGCTTTTATTGAGATATATTATTTTTTTACTTTTATTGAGATATATTATTTGTTTGCTTTTATTGAGATATATTATTTTTTTGCTTTTATTGAGATATATTATTTGTTTGCTTTTATTGAGATATATTATTTTTTTGCTTTTATTGAGATGTATTATTTATTTTCTTTAATTGAGATATATTATTTATTTGCTTTTATTGAGATATATTATTTATTTGCTTTTATTGAGATATATTATTTTTTTGCTTTTATTGAGATGTATTATTTATTTTCTTTTATTGAGATATATTATTTATTTGCTTTTATTTAGATATATTATTTATTTGCTTTTATTGAGATATATTATTTTTTTGCTTTTATTGAGATATATTATTTATTTGCTTTTATTGAGATATATTATTTATTTGCTTTTATTGAAATATTATTTATTTGCTTTTATTGAGATATATTATTTATTTGCTTTTATTGAGATATATTATTTATTTGCTTTTATTGAGGTATATTATTTATTTGCTTTTATTGAGATATATTATTTTTTTGCTTTTATTGAGATATATTATTTATTTGCTTTTATTGAGATATATTATTTTTTTGCTTTTATTGAGATATATTATTTATTTGCTTTTATTGAGATATATTATTTATTTGCTTTTATTGAGATATATTATTTTTTTGCTTTTATTGAGATATATTATTTTTTTGCTTTTTTTGAGATATATTATTTTTTTGCTTTTATTGAGATATATTATTTATTTGCTTTTATTGAGATATATTATTTTTTTGCTTTTATTGAGATATATTGTTTATTTGCTTTTATTGAGATATATTATTTATTTGCTTTTATTGAGATATATTATTTTTTTGCTTATATTGAGATATATTATTTTTTTGCTTTTATTGAGATATATTATTTATTTGCTTTTATTGAGATATATTATTTATTTGCTTTTATTGAGATATATTATTTATTTGCTTTTATTGAGATGTATTATTTTTTTGCTTTTATTGAGATGTATTATTTATTTGCTTTTATTGAGATATATTATTTATTTGCTTTTATTGAGATATATAATTTATTTGCTTTTATTGAGATATATTATTTTTTTGCTTTTATTGAGATATATTATTTATTTGCTTTTATTGAGATGTATTATTTATTTGCTTTTATTGAGATATATTATTTATTTGCTTTTATTGAGATGTATTATTTATTTGCTTTATTGAGATTTATTATTTATTTGCTTTTATTGAAATATTATTTATTTGCTTTTATTGAGATATATTATTTATTTGCTTTTATTGAGATATATTATTTATTTGCTTTTATTGAGATATATTATTTATTTGATTTTATTGAGATATATTATTTATTTGCTTTTATTGAGATATATTATTTATTTGCTTTTATTGAGATGTATTATTTATTTGCTTTTATTGAGATATATTATTTATTTTCTTTTATTGAGATATATTATTTTTTTGCTTTTATTGAGATATATTATTTATTTTCTTTTATTGAGATATATTATTTATTTGCTTTTATTAAGATATATTATTTATTTGCTTTTATTGAGATGTATTATTTATTTGCTTTTATTGAGATATATTATTTTTTTGCTTTTATTGAGATATATTATTTATTTGCTTTTTTGAGATATATTATTTTTTTGCTTTTATTGAGATATATTATTTATTTGCTTTTATTGAGATATATTATTTATTTGCTTTTATTGAGATATATTATTTTTTTGCTTTTATTGAGATATATTATTTTTTTGCTTTTATTGAGATATATTATTTTTTTGCTTTTATTGAGATATATTATTTATTTGCTTTTATTGAGATATATTATTTTTTTGCTTTTATTGAGATATATTGTTTATTTGCTTTTATTGAGATATATTATTTATTTGCTTTTATTGAGATATATTATTTTTTTGCTTATATTGAGATATATTATTTTTTTGCTTTTATTGAGATATATTATTTATTTGCTTTTATTGAGATAAATTATTTATTTGCTTTTATTGAGATATATTATTTATTTGCTTTTATTGAGATGTATTATTTATTTGCTTTTATTGAGATATATTATTTATTTTCTTTTATTGAGATATATTATTTTTTTGCTTTTATTGAGATATATTATTTATTTTCTTTTATTGAGATATATTATTTATTTGCTTTTATTAAGATATATTATTTATTTGCTTTTATTGAGATGTATTATTTATTTGCTTTTATTGAGATATATTATTTTTTTGCTTTTATTGAGATATATTATTTATTTGCTTTTTTGAGATATATTATTTTTTTGCTTTTATTGAGATATATTATTTATTTGCTTTTATTGAGATATATTATTTATTTGCTTTTATTGAGATATATTATTTTTTTGCTTTTATTGAGATATATTATTTTTTTGCTTTTATTGAGATATATTATTTTTTTGCTTTTATTGAGATATATTATTTATTTGCTTTTATTGAGATATATTATTTTTTTGCTTTTATTGAGATATATTGTTTATTTGCTTTTATTGAGATATATTATTTATTTGCTTTTATTGAGATATATTATTTTTTTGCTTATATTGAGATATATTATTTTTTTGCTTTTATTGAGATATATTATTTATTTGCTTTTATTGAGATAAATTATTTATTTGCTTTTATTGAGATATATTATTTATTTGCTTTTATTGAGATGTATTATTTTTTTGCTTTTATTGAGATGTATTTTTTATTTGCTTTTATTGAGATATATTATATATTTGCTTTTATTGAGATATATTATTTATTTGCTTTTATTGAGATATATTATTTATTTGCTTTTATTGAGGTATATTATTTATTTGCTTTTATTGAGATATATTATTTTTTTGCTTTTATTGAGATATATTATTTATTTGCTTTTATTGAGATATATTATTTTTTTGCTTTTATTGAGATATATTATTTATTTGCTTTTATTGAAATATATTATTTTTTTGCTTTTATTGAGATATATTATTTATTTGCTTTTATTGAGATGTATTATTTATTTGCTTTTATTGAGATATATTATTTATTTCCTTTTATTGAGATATATTATTTTTTTGCTTATATTGAGATATATTATGTATTTGCTTTTATTGAGATATATTATTTATTTGCTTTTATTGAGATATATTATTTATTTGCTTTTATTGAGATGTATTATTTATTTGCTTTTATTGAGATATATTATTTTTTTGCTTTTATTGAGATATATTATTTATTTGCTTTTATTGAGATATATTATTTATTTGCTTTTATTGAGATATATTATTTATTTGCTTTTATTGAGATATATTATTTATTTGCTTTTATTTAGATATATTATTTATTTGCTTTTATTGAGATATATTATTTATTTGCTTTTATTGAGATATATTATTTATTTGCTTTTATTGAGATATATTATTTATTTGCTTTTATTGAGATGTATTATTTATTTGCTTTTATTGAGATATATTATTTATTTGCTTTTATTGAGATATATTATTTATTTGCTTTTATTGAGATGTATTATTTATTTGCTTTTATTGAGATATATTATTTATTTGCTTTTATTGAAATATTATTTATTTGCTTTTATTGAGATATATTATTTATTTGCTTTTATTGAGATATATTATTTATTTCCTTTTATTGAGATATATTATTTATTTGATTTTATTGAGATATATTATTTATTTGCTTTTATTGAGATATATTATTTATTTGCTTTTATTGAGATGTATTATTTATTTGCTTTTATTGAGATATATTATTTATTTGCTTTTATTGAGATATATTATTTTTTTGCTTTTATTGAGATATATTATTTATTTGCTTTTATTGAGATATATTATTTATTTGCTTTTATTAAGATATATTATTTATTTGCTTTTATTGAGATGTATTATTTATTTGCTTTTATTGAGATATATTATTTATTTGCTTTTATTGAGATATATTATTTATTTGCTTTTATTGAGATATATTATTTTTTTGCTTTTATTGAGATATATTATTTTTTTGCTTTTATTGAGATATATTATTTTTTTGCTTTTATTGAGATATATTATTTATTTGCTTTTATTGAGATATATTATTTTTTTGCTTTTATTGAGATATATTGTTTATTTGCTTTTATTGAGATATATTATTTATTTGCTTTTATTGAGATATATTATTTTTTTGCTTATATTGAGATATATTATTTTTTTGCTTTTATTGAGATATATTATTTATTGTCTTTTATTGAGATATATTATTTATTTGCTTTTATTGAGATATATTATTTATTTGCTTTTATTGAGATGTATTATTTTTTTGCTTTTATTGAGATGTATTATTTTTTTGCTTTTATTGAGTTATATTATTTATTTGCTTTTATTGAGATATATTATTTATTTGCTTTTATTGAGATATATTATTTTTTTGCTTTTATTGAGATATATGATTTATTTTCTTTTTTTGAGATATATTATTTTTTTGCTTTTATTGAGATATATTATTTATTTGCTTTTATTGAGGTATATTATTTATTTGCTTTTATTGAGATATATTATTTTTTTGCTTTTATTGAGATATATTATTTATTTGCTTTTATTGAGATATATTATTTTTTTGCTTTTATTGAGATATATTATTTATTTGCTTTTATTGAAATATATTATTTTTTTGCTTTTATTGAGATATATTATTTATTTGCTTTTATTGAGATGTATTATTTATTTGCTTTTATTGAGATATATTATTTATTTCCTTTTATTGAGATATATTATTTTTTTGCTTATATTGAGATATATTATGTATTTGCTTTTATTGAGATATATTATTTATTTGCTTTTATTGAGATATATTATTTATTTGCTTTTATTGAGATGTATTATTTATTTGCTTTTATTGAGATATATTATTTTTTTGCTTTTATTGAGATATATTATTTATTTGCTTTTATTGAGATATATTATTTATTTGCTTTTATTGAGATATATTATTTATTTGCTTTTATTGAGATATATTATTTATTTGCTTTTATTTAGATATATTATTTATTTGCTTTTATTGAGATATATTATTTATTTGCTTTTATTGAGATATATTATTTATTTGCTTTTATTGAGATATATTATTTATTTTCTTTTATTGAGATGTATTATTTATTTTCTTTTATTGAGATATATTATTTATTTGCTTTTATTGAGATATATTATTTATTTGCTTTTATTGAGATGTATTATTTATTTGCTTTTATTGAGATATATTATTTATTTGCTTTTATTGAAATATTATTTATTTGCTTTTATTGAGATATATTATTTATTTGCTTTTATTGAGATATATTATTTATTTCCTTTTATTGAGATATATTATTTATTTGATTTTATTGAGATATATTATTTATTAGCTTTTATTGAGATATATTATTTATTTGCTTTTATTGAGATGTATTATTTATTTGCTTTTATTGAGATATATTATTTATTTGCTTTTATTGAGATATATTATTTTTTTGCTTTTATTGAGATATATTATTTATTTGCTTTTATTGAGATATATTATTTATTTGCTTTTATTAAGATATATTATTTATTTGCTTTTATTGAGATGTATTATTTATTTGCTTTTATTGAGATATATTATTTATTTGCTTTTATTGAGATATATTATTTATTTGCTTTTATTGAGATATATTATTTTTTTGCTTTTATTGAGATATATTATTTTTTTGCTTTTATTGAGATATATTATTTTTTTGCTTTTATTGAGATATATTATTTATTTGCTTTTATTGAGATATATTATTTTTTTGCTTTTATTGAGATATATTGTTTATTTGCTTTTATTGAGATATATTATTTATTTGCTTTTATTGAGATATATTATTTTTTTGCTTATATTGAGATATATTATTTTTTTGCTTTTATTGAGATATATTATTTATTGTCTTTTATTGAGATATATTATTTATTTGCTTTTATTGAGATATATTATTTATTTGCTTTTATTGAGATGTATTATTTTTTTGCTTTTATTGAGATGTATTATTTTTTTGCTTTTATTGAGTTATATTATTTATTTGCTTTTATTGAGATATATTATTTATTTGCTTTTATTGAGATATATTATTTTTTTGCTTTTATTGAGATATATGATTTATTTTCTTTTTTTGAGATATATTATTTTTTTGCTTTTATTGAGATATATTATTTATTTGCTTTTATAGAGATATATTATTTATTTGCTTTTATTAAGATATATTATATATTTGCTTTTATTGAGATATATTATTTTTTTGCTTTTATTGAGATATATTATTTATTTTCTTTTATTGAGATATATTATTTTTTTGCTTTTATTGAGATATATTATTTTTTTGCTTTTATTGAGATATATTATTTTTTTGCGTTTATTGAGATATATTATTTATTTGCTTTTATTGAGATATATTATTTTTTTGCTTTTATTGAGATATATTATTTATTTGCTTTTATTGAGATGTATTATTTATTTGCTTTTATTGAGATATATTATTTATTTCCTTTTATTGAGATATATTATTTTTTTGCTTTTATTGAGATATATTATGTATTTGCTTTTATTGAGATATATTATTTTTTTGCTTTTATTGAGATATATTATTTATTTGCTTTTATTGAGATGTATTATTTATTTGCTTTTATTGAGATATATTATTTATTTGCTTTTATTGAGATGTATTATTTATTTGCTTTATTGAGATTTATTATTTATTTGCTTTTATTGAAATATTATTTATTTGCTTTTATTGAGATATATTATTTATTTGCTTTTATTGAGATATATTATTTATTTGCTTTTATTGAGATATATTATTTATTTGATTTTATTGAGATATATTATTTATTTGCTTTTATTGAGATATATTATTTATTTGCTTTTATTGAGATGTATTATTTATTTGCTTTTATTGAGATATATTATTTATTTTCTTGTATTGAGATATATTATTTTTTTGCTTTTATTGAGATATATTATTTATTTTCTTTTATTGAGATATATTATTTATTTGCTTTTATTAAGATATATTATATATTTGCTTTTATTGAGATGTATTATTTATTTGCTTTTATTGAGATATATTATTTTTTTGCTTTTATTGAGATATATTATTTATTTGCTTTTTTGAGATATATTATTTTTTTGCTTTTATTGAGATATATTATTTATTTGCTTTTATTGAGATATATTATTTATTTGCTTTTATTGAGATATATTATTTATTTGCTTATATTGAGATGTATTATTTATTTGCTTTATTGAGATATATTATTTATTTGCTTTTATTGAAATATTATTTATTTGCTTTTCTTGAGATATATTATTTATTTGCTTTTATTGAGATATATTATTTATTTGCTTTTATTGAGATATATTATTTATTTGATTTTATTGAGATATATTATTTATTTGCTTTTATTGAGATATATTATTTATTTGCTTTTATTGAGATGTATTATTTATTTGCTTTTATTGAGATATATTATTTATTTTCTTTTATTGAGATATATTATTTTTTTGCTTTTATTGAGATATATTATTTATTTTCTTTTATTGAGATATATTTTTTATTTGCTTTTATTAAGATATATTATTTATTTGCTTTTATTGAGATGTATTATTTATTTGCTTTTATTGAGATATATTATTTTTTTGCTTTTATTGAGATATATTATTTATTTGCTTTTTTGAGATATATTATTTTTTTGCTTTTATTGAGATATATTATTTATTTGCTTTTATTGAGATATATTATTTATTTGCTTTTATTGAGATATATTATTTTTTTGCTTTTATTGAGATATATTATTTTTTTGCTTTTATTGAGATATATTATTTTTTTGCTTTTATTGAGATATATTATTTATTTGCTTTTATTGAGATATATTATTTATTTGCTTTTATTGAGATATATTGTTTATTTGCTTTTATTGAGATATATTATTTATTTGCTTTTATTGAGATATATTATTTTTTTGCTTATATTGAGATATATTATTTTTTTGCTTTTATTGAGATATATTATTTATTTGCTTTTATTGAGATATATTATTTATTTGCTTTTATTGAGATATATTATTTATTTGCTTTTATTGAGATGTATTATTTTTTTGCTTTTATTGAGATGTATTTTTTATTTGCTTTTATTGAGATATATTATATATTTGCTTTTATTGAGATATATTATTTATTTGCTTTTATTGAGATATATTATTTATTTGCTTTTATTGAGGTATATTATTTATTTGCTTTTATTGAGATATATTATTTTTTTGCTTTTATTGAGATATATTATTTATTTGCTTTTATTGAGATATATTATTTTTTTGCTTTTATTGAGATATATTATTTATTTGCTTTTATTGAGATATATTATTTTTTTGCTTTTATTGAGATATATTATTTATTTGCTTTTATTGAGATGTATTATTTATTTGCTTTTATTGAGATATATTATTTATTTCCTTTTATTGAGATATATTATTTTTTTGCTTATATTGAGATATATTATGTATTTGCTTTTATTGAGATATATTATTTATTTGCTTTTATTGAGATATATTATTTATTTGCTTTTATTGAGATGTATTATTTATTTGCTTTTATTGAGATATATTATTTTTTTGCTTTTATTGAGATATATTATTTATTTGCTTTTATTGAGATATATTATTTATTTGCTTTTATTGAGATATATTATTTATTTGCTTTTATTGAGATATATTATTTATTTGCTTTTATTTAGATATATTATTTATTTCCTTTTATTGAGATATATTATTTATTTGCTTTTATTGAGATATATTATTTATTTGCTTTTATTGAGATATATTATTTATTTGCTTTTATTGAGATGTATTATTTATTTGCTTTTATTGAGATATATTATTTATTTGCTTTTATTGAGATATATTATTTATTTGCTTTTATTGAGATATATTATTTATTTGCTTTTATTGAGATATATTATTTATTTGCTTTTATTGAGATGTATTATTTATTTTCTTTTATTGAGATATATTATTTATTTGCTTTTATTGAGATATATTATTTATTTGCTGTTATTGAGATGTATTATTTATTTGCTTTTATTGAGATATATTATTTATTTGCTTTTATTGAAATATTATTTATTTGCTTTTATTGAGATATATTATTTATTTGCTTTTATTGAGATATATTATTTATTTGCTTTTATTGAGATATATTATTTATTTGATTTTATTGATATATATTATTTTTTTGCTTTTATTGAGATATATTATTTATTTGCTTTTATAGAGATATATTATTTATTTGCTTTTATTAAGATATATTATATATTTGCTTTTATTGAGATATATTATTTTTTTGCTTTTATTGAGATATATTATTTATTTGCTTTTATTGAGATATATTATTTTTTTGCTTTTATTGAGATATATTATTTTTTTGCTTTTATTGAGATATATTATTTTTTTGCGTTTATTGAGATATATTATTTATTTGCTTTTATTGAGATATATTATTTTTTTGCTTTTATTGAGATATATTATTTATTTGCTTTTATTGAGATGTATTATTTATTTGCTTTTATTGAGATATATTATTTATTTCCTTTTATTGAGATATATTATTTTTTTGCTTTTATCGAGATATATTATGTATTTGCTTTTATTGAGATATATTATTTATTTGCTTTTATTGAGATATATTATTTATTTGCTTTTATTGAGATGTATTATTTATTTGCTTTTATTGAGATATATTATTTTTTTGCTTTTATTGAGATATATTATTTGTTTGCTTTTATTGAGATATATTATTTATTTGCTTTTATTGAGATATATTATTTATTTGCTTTTATTGAGATATATTATTTTTTTGCTTTTATTGAGATATATTATTTATTTGCTTTTATTGAGATGTATTATTTATTTGCTTTTATTGAGATATATTATTTATTTGCTTTTATTGAGATGTATTATTTATTTGCTTCATTGAGATTTATTATTTATTTGCTTTTATTGAAATATTATTTATTTGCTTTTATTGAGATATATTATTTATTTGCTTTTATTGAGATATATTATTTATTTGCTTTTATTGAGATATATTATTTATTTGATTTTATTGAGATATATTATTTATTTGCTTTTATTGAGATATATTATTTATTTGCTTTTATTGAGATGTATTATTTATTTGCTTTTATTGAGATATATTATTTATTTTCTTTTATTGAGATATATTATTTTTTTGCTTTTATTGAGATATATTATTTATTTTCTTTTATTGAGATATATTATTTATTTGCTTTTATTAAGATATATTATATATTTGCTTTTATTGAGATGTATTATTTATTTGCTTTTATTGAGATATATTATTTTTTTGCTTTTATTGAGATATATTATTTATTTGCTTTTTTGAGATATATTATTTTTTTGCTTTTATTGAGATATATTATTTATTTGCTTTTATTGAGATATATTATTTATTTGCTTTTATTGAGATATATTATTTTTTTGCTTTTATTGAGATATATTATTTTTTTGCTTTTATTGAGATATATTATTTTTTTGCTTTTATTGAGATATATTATTTATTTGCTTTTATTGAGATATATTATTTTTTTGCTTTTATTGAGATATATTGTTTATTTGCTTTTATTGAGATATATTATTTATTTGCTTTTATTGAGATATATTATTTTTTTGCTTATATTGAGATATATTATTTTTTTGCTTTTATTGAGATATATTATTTATTTGCTTTTATTGAGATATATTATTTATTTGCTTTTATTGAGATATATTATTTATTTGCTTTTATTGAGATGTATTATTTTTTTGCTTTTATTGAGATGTATTTTTTATTTGCTTTTATTGAGATATATTATATATTTGCTTTTATTGAGATATATTATTTATTTGCTTTTATTGAGATATATTATTTATTTGCTTTTATTGAGGTATATTATTTATTTGCTTTTATTGAGATATATTATTTTTTTGCTTTTATTGAGATATATTATTTATTTGCTTTTATTGAGATATATTATTTTTTTGCTTTTATTGAGATATATTTTTTATTTGCTTTTATTGAGATATATTATTTTTTTGCTTTTATTGAGATATATTATTTATTTGCTTTTATTGAGATGTATTATTTATTTGCATTTATTGAGATATATTATTTATTTCCTTTTATTGAGATATATTATTTTTTTGCTTTTTTGAGATATATTATGTATTTGCTTTTATTGAGATATATTATTTATTTGCTTTTATTGAGATATATTATTTATTTGCTTTTATTGAGATGTATTATTTATTTGCTTTTATTGAGATATATTATTTTTTTGCTTTTATTGAGATATATTATTTGTTTGCTTTTATTGAGATATATTATTTATTTTCTTTAATTGAGATATATTATTTATTTGCTTTTATTGAGATATATTATTTTTTTGCTTTTATTGAGATATATTATTTATTTGCTTTTATTGAGATGTATTATTTATTTGCTTTTATTGAGATATATTATTTATTTGCTTTTATTGAGATGTATTATTTATTTGCTTTATTGAGATTTATTATTTATTTGCTTTTATTGAAATATTATTTATTTGCTTTTATTGAGATATATTATTTATTTGCTTTTATTGAGATATATTATTTATTTGCTTTTATTGAGATATATTATTTATTTGATTTTATTGAGATATATTATTTATTTGCTTTTATTGAGATATATTATTTATTTGCTTTTATTGAGATGTATTATTTATTTGCTTTTATTGAGATATATTATTTATTTTCTTTTATTGAGATATATTATTTTTTTGCTTTTATTGAGATATATTATTTATTTTCTTTTATTGAGATATATTTTTTATTTGCTTTAATTAAGATATATTATTTATTTGCTTTTATTGAGATGTATTATTTATTTGCTTTTATTGAGATATATTATTTTTTTGCTTTTATTGAGATATATTATTTATTTGCTTTTTTGAGATATATTATTTTTTTGCTTTTAATGAGATATATTATTTATTTGCTTTTATTGAGATATATTATTTATTTGCTTTTATTGAGATATATTATTTTTTTGCTTTTATTGAGATATATTATTTTTTTGCTTTTATTGAGATATATTATTTTTTTGCTTTTATTGAGATATATTATTTATTTGCTTTTATTGAGATATATTATTTATTTGCTTTTATTGAGATATATTGTTTATTTGCTTTTATTGAGATATATTATTTATTTGCTTTTATTGAGATATATTATTTTTTTGCTTTTATTGAGATATATTATTTATTGTCTTTTATTGAGATATATTATTTATTTGCTTTTATTGAGATATATTATTTATTTGCTTTTATTGAGATGTATTATTTTTTTGCTTTTATTGAGATGTATTATTTATTTGCTTTTATTGAGTTATATTATTTATTTGCTTTTGTTGAGATATATTATTTATTTGCTTTTATTGAGATATATTATTTTTTTGCTTTTATTGAGATATATGATTTATTTTCTTTTATTGAGATATATTATTTTTTTGCTTTTATTGAGATATATTATTTATTTGCTTTTATAGAGATATATTATTTATTTGCTTTTATTAAGATATATTATATATTTGCTTTTATTGAGATATATTATTTATTTGCTTTTATTGAGATGTATTATTCATTTGCTTTTATTGAGATATATTATTTATTTGCTTTTATTGAAATATTATTTATTTGCTTTTATTGAGATATATTATTTATTTGCTTTTATTGAGATATATTATTTATTTGCTTTTATTGAGATATATTATTTATTTGATTTTATTGAGATATATTATTTATTTGCTTTTATTGAGATATATTATTTATTTGCTTTTATTGAGATGTATTATTTATTTGCTTTTATTGAGATATATTATTTATTTGCTTTTATTGAGATATATTATTTTTTTGCTTTTATTGAGATATATTATTTATTTGCTTTTATTGAGATATATTATTTATTTGCTTTTATTAAGATATATTATTTATTTGCTTTTATTGAGATGTATTATTTATTTGCTTTTATTGAGATATATTATTTATTTGCTTTTATTGAGATATATTATTTATTTGCTTTTATTGAGATATATTATTTTTTTGCTTTTATTGAGATATATTATTTTTTTGCTTTTATTGAGATATATTATTTTTTTGCTTTTATTGAGATATATTATTTATTTGCTTTTATTGAGATATATTATGTTTTTGCTTTTATTGAGATATATTGTTTATTTGCTTTTATTGAGATATATTATTTATTTGCTTTTATTGAGATATATTATTTTTTTGCTTATATTGAGATATATTATTTTTTTGCTTTTATTGAGATATATTATTTATTGTCTTTTATTGAGATATATTATTTATTCGCTTTTATTGAGATATATTATTTATTTGCTTTTATTGAGATGTATTATTTTTTTGCTTTTATTGAGATGTATTATTTATTTGCTTTTATTGAGTTATATTATTTATTTGCTTTTGTTGAGATATATTATTTATTTGCTTTTATTGAGATATATTATTTTTTTGCTTTTAGTGAGATATATGATTTATTTTCTTTTATTGAGATATATTATTTTTTTGCTTTTATTGAGATATATTATTTATTTGCTTTTATAGAGATATATTATTTATTTGCTTTCATTAAGATATATTATATATTTGCTTTTATTGAGATATATTATTTTTTTGCTTTTATTGAGATATATTATTTATTTGCTTTTATTGAGATATATTATTTTTTTGCTTTTATTGAGATATATTATTTTTTTGCTTTTATTGAGATATATTATTTTTTTGCGTTTATTGAGATATATTATTTATTTGCTTTTATTGAGATATATTATTTTTTTGCTTTTATTGAGATATATTATTTATTTGCTTTTATTGAGATGTATTATTTATTTGCTTTTATTGAGATATATTATTTATTTCCTTTTATTGAGATATATTATTTTTTTGCTTTTATTGAGATATATTATGTATTTGCTTTTATTGAGATATATTATTTATTTGCTTTTATTGAGATATATTATTTATTTGCTTTTATTGAGATGTATTATTTATTTGCTTTTATTGAGATATATTATTTTTTTGCTTTTATTGAGATATATTATTTGTTTGCTTTTATTGAGATATATTATTTATTTTCTTTAATTGAGATATATTATTTATTTGCTTTTATTGAGATATATTATTTTTTTGCTTTTATTGAGATATATTATTTATTTGCTTTTATTGAAATATTATTTATTTGCTTTTATTGAGATATATTATTTATTTGCTTTTATTGAGATATATTATTTATTTGCTTTTATTGAGATATATTATTTATTTGATTTTATTGATATATATTATTTTTTTGCTTTTATTGAGATATATTATTTATTTGCTTTTATTGAAATATATTATTTATTTGCTTTTATTGAGATATATTATTTATTTGCTTTTATTGAGATGTATTATTTATTTTCTTTTATTGAGATATATTATTTATTTGCTTTTATTGAGATATATTATTTATTTGCTTTTATTGAGATGTATTATTTATTTGCTTTTATTGAGATATATTATTTATTTGCTTTTATTGAAATATTATTTATTTGCTTTTATTGAGATATATTATTTATTTTCTTTTATTGAGATATATTATTTATTTGCTTTTATTGAGATATATTATTTATTTGCTTTTATTGAGATATATTATTTATTTGCTTTTATTGAGATGTATTATTTATTTGCTTTTATTGAGATATATTATTTTTTTGCTTTTATTGAGATATATTATTTATTTGCTTTTATTGAGATATATTATTTATTTGCTTTTATTGAGATATATTATTTATTTGCTTTTATTGAGATATATTATTTATTTGCTTTTATTTAGATATATTATTTATTTGCTTTTATTGAGATATATTATTTATTTGCTTTTATTGAGATATATTATTTATTTGCTTTTATTGAGATATATTATTTATTTGCTTTTATTGAGATGTATTATTTATTTGCTTTTATTGAGATATATTATTTATTTGCTTTTATTGAAATATATTATTTATTTGCTTTTATTGAGATATATTATTTATTTGCTTTTATTGAGATATATTATTTATTTGCTTTTATTGAGATGTATTATTTATTTTCTTTTATTGAGATATATTATTTATTTGCTTTTATTGAGATATATTATTTATTTGCTGTTATTGAGATGTATTATTTATTTGCTTTTATTGAGATATATTATTTATTTGCTTTTATTGAAATATTATTTATTTGCTTTTATTGAGATATATTATTTATTTGCTTTTATTGAGATATATTATTTATTTGCTTTTATTGAGATATATTATTTATTTGATTTTATTGATATATATTATTTTTTTGCTTTTATTGAGATATATTATTTATTTGCTTTTATTGAAATATATTATTTATTTGCTTTTATTGAGATATATTATTTATTTGCTTTTATTGAGATGTATTATTTATTTTCTTTTATTGAGATATATTATTTATTTGCTTTTATTGAGATATATTATTTATTTGCTTTTATTAAGATGTATTATTTATTTGCTTTTATTGAGATATATTATTTATTTGCTTTTATTGAAATATTATTTATTTGCTTTTATTGAGATATATTATTTATTTGCTTTTATTGAGATATATTATTTATTTGCTTTTATTGAGATATATTATTTATTTGATTTTATTGAGATATATTATTTATTTGCTTTTATTGAGATATATTATTTATTTGCTTTTATTGAGATGTATTATTTATTTGCTTTTATTGAGATATATTATTTATTTGCTTTTATTGAGATATATTATTTTTTTGCTTTTATTGAGATATATTATTTATTTGCTTTTATTGAGATATATTATTTATTTGCTTTTATTAAGATATATTATTTATTTGCTTTTATTGAGATGTATTATTTATTTGCTTTTATTGAGATATATTATTTATTTGCTTTTATTGAGATATATTATTTATTTGCTTTTATTGAGATATATTATTTTTTGGCTTTTATTGAGATATATTATTTTTTTGCTTTTATTGAGATATATTATTTTTTTGCTTTTATTGAGATATATTATTTATTTGCTTTTATTGAGATATATTATGTTTTTGCTTTTATTGAGATATATTGTTTATTTGCTTTTATTGAGATATATTATTTATTTGCTTTTATTGAGATATATTATTTTTTTGCTTATATTGAGATATATTATTTTTTTGCTTTTATTGAGATATATTATTTATTGTCTTTTATTGAGATATATTATTTATTTGCTTTTATTGAGATATATTATTTATTTGCTTTTATTGAGATGTATTATTTTTTTGCTTTTATTGAGATGTATTATTTATTTGCTTTTATTGAGTTATATTATTTATTTGCTTTTTTTGAGATATATTATTTATTTGCTTTTATTGAGATATATTATTTTTTTGCTTTTATTGAGATATATGATTTATTTTCTTTTATTGAGATATATTATTTTTTTGCTTTTATTGAGATATATTATTTATTTGATTTTATTGAGATATATTATTTATTTGCTTTTATTGAGATATATTATTTATTTGCTTTTATTGAGATGTATTATTCATTTGCTTTTATTGAGATATATTATTTATTTGCTTTTATTGAAATATTATTTATTTGCTTTTATTGAGATATATTATTTATTTGCTTTTATTGAGATATATTATTTATTTGCTTTTATTGAGATATATTATTTATTTGATTTTATTGAGATATATTATTTATTTGCTTTTATTGAGATATATTATTTATTTGCTTTTATTGAGATGTATTATTTATTTGCTTTTATTGAGATATATTATTTATTTGCTTTTATTGAGATATATTATTTTTTTGCTTTTATTGAGATATATTATTTATTTGCTTTATTGAGATGTATTATTTATTTGCTTTATTAAGATATATTATTTATTTGCTTTTATTGAGATGTATTATTTATTTGCTTTTATTGAGATATATTATTTATTTGCTTTTATTGAGATATATTATTTATTTGCTTTTATTGAGATATATTATTTTTTTGCTTTTATTGAGATATATTATTTTTTTGCTTTTATTGAGATATATTATTTTTTTGCTTTTATTGAGATATATTATTTATTTGCTTTTATTGAGATATATTATGTTTTTGCTTTTATTGAGATATATTGTTTATTTGCTTTTATTGAGATATATTATTTATTTGCTTTTATTGAGATATATTATTTTTTTGCTTATATTGAGATATATTATTTTTTTGCTTTTATTGAGATATATTATTTATTGTCTTTTATTGAGATATATTATTTATTTGCTTTTATTGAGATATATTATTTATTTGCTTTTATTGAGATGTATTATTTTTTTGCTTTTATTGAGATGTATTATTTATTTGCTTTTATTGAGTTATATTATTTATTTGCTTTTGTTGAGATATATTATTTATTTGCTTTTATTGAGATATATTATTTTTTTGCTTTTATTGAGATATATGATTTATTTTCTTTTATTGAGATATATTATTTTTTTTGCTTTTATTGAGATATATTATTTATTTGCTTTTATAGAGATATATTATTTATTTGCTTTTATTAAGATATATAATATATTTGCTTTTATTGAGATATATTATTTTTTTGCTTTTATTGAGATATATTATTTATTTGCTTTTATTGAGATATATTATTTATTTGCTTTTATTGAAATATTATTTATTTGCTTTTATTGAGATATATTATTTATTTTCTTTTATTGAGATATATTATTTATTTGCTTTTATTGAGATATATTATTTATTTGATTTTATTGAGATATATTATTTATTTGCTTTTATTGAGATATATTATTTATTTGCTTTTATTGAGATGTATTATTTATTTGCTTTTATTGAGATATATTATTTATTTGCTTTTATTGAGATATATTATTTTTTTGCTTTTATTGAGATATATTATTTATTTGCTTTATTGAGATGTATTATTTATTTGCTTTATTAAGATATATTATTTATTTGCTTTTATTGAGATGTATTATTTATTTGCTTTTATTGAGATATATTATTTATTTGCTTTTATTGAGATATATTATTTATTTGCTTTTATTGAGATATATTATTTTTTTGCTTTTATTGAGATATATTATTTTTTTGCTTTTATTGAGATATATTATTTTTTTGCTTTTATTGAGATATATTATTTATTTGCTTTTATTGAGATATATTATGTTTTTGCTTTTATTGAGATATATTGTTTATTTGCTTTTATTGAGATATATTATTTATTTGCTTTTATTGAGATATATTATTTTTTTGCTTATATTGAGATATATTATTTTTTTGCTTTTATTGAGATATATTATTTATTGTCTTTTATTGAGATATATTATTTATTTGCTTTTATTGAGATATATTATTTATTTGCTTTTATTGAGATGTATTATTTTTTTGCTTTTATTGAGATGTATTATTTATTTGCTTTTATTGAGTTATATTATTTATTTGCTTTTGTTGAGATATATTATTTATTTGCTTTTATTGAGATATATTATTTTTTTGCTTTTATTGAGATATATGATTTATTTTCTTTTATTGAGATATATTATTTTTTTTGCTTTTATTGAGATATATTATTTATTTGCTTTTATAGAGATATATTATTTATTTGCTTTTATTAAGATATATAATATATTTGCTTTTATTGAGATATATTATTTTTTTGCTTTTATTGAGATATATTATTTATTTGCTTTTATTGAGATATATTATTTTTTTGCTTTTATTGAGATATATTATTTTTTTGCTTTTATTGAGATATATTATTTTTTTGCGTTTATTGAGATATATTATTTATTTGCTTTTATTGAGATATATTATTTTTTTGCTTTTATTGAGATATATTATTTATTTGCTTTTATTGAGATGTATTATTTATTTGCTTTTATTGAGATATATTATTTATTTCCTTTTATTGAGATATATTATTTTTTTGCTTTTATTGAGATATATTATGTATTTGCTTTTATTGAGATATATTATTTATTTGCTTTTATTGAGATATATTATTTATTTGCTTTTATTGAGATGTATTATTTATTTGCTTTTATTGAGATATATTATTTTTTTGCTTTTATTGAGATATATTATTTGTTTGCTTTTATTGAGATATATTATTTATTTTCTTTAATTGAGATATATTATTTATTTGCTTTTATTGAGATATATTATTTTTTTGCTTTTATTGAGATATATTATTTATTTGCTTTTATTGAGATGTATTATTTATTTGCATTTATTGAGATATATTATTTATTTGCTTTTATTGAGATGTATTATTTATTTGCTTTATTGAGATTTATTATTTATTTGCTTTTATTGAAATATTATTTATTTGCTTTTATTGAGATATATTATTTATTTGCTTTTATTGAGATATATTATTTATTTGCTTTTATTGAGATATATTATTTATTTGATTTTATTGAGATATATTATTTATTTGCTTTTATTGAGATATATTATTTATTTGCTTTTATTGAGATGTATTATTTATTTGCTTTTATTGAGATATATTATTTATTTTCTATTATTGAGATATATTATTTTTTTGCTTTTATTGAGATATATTATTTATTTTCTTTTATTGAGATATATTATTTATTTGCTTTTATTAAGATATATTATTTATTTGCTTTTATTGAGATGTATTATTTATTTGCTTTTATTGAGATATATTATTTTTTTGCTTTTATTGAGATATATTATTTATTTGCTTTTTTGAGATATATTATTTTTTTGCTTTTATTGAGATATATTATTTATTTGCTTTTATTGAGATATATTATTTATTTGCTTTTATTGAGATATATTATTTTTTTGCTTTTATTGAGATATATTATTTTTTTGCTTTTATTGAGATATATTATTTTTTTGCTTTTATTGAGATATATTATTTATTTGCTTTTATTGAGATATATTATTTTTTTGCTTTTATTGAGATATATTGTTTATTTGCTTTTATTGAGATATATTTTTTATTTGCTTTTATTGAGATATATTATTTTTTTGCTTATATTGAGATATATTATTTTTTTGCTTTTATTGAGATATATTATTTATTTGCTTTTATTGAGATATATTATTTATTTGCTTTTATTGAGATATATTATTTATTTGCTTTTATTGAGATGTATTATTTTTTTGCTTTTATTGAGATCGATTTTTTATTTGCTTTTATTGAGATATATTATATATTTGCTTTTATTGAGATATATTATTTATTTGCTTTTATTGAGATATATTATTTATTTGCTTTTATTGAGGTATATTATTTATTTGCTTTTATTGAGATATATTATTTTTTTGCTTTTATTGAGATATATTATTTATTTGCTTTTATTGAGATATATTATTTTTTTGCTTTTATTGAGATATATTATTTATTTGCTTTTATTGAGATATATTATTTTTTTGCTTTTATTGAGATATATTATTTATTTGCTTTTATTGAGATGTATTATTTATTTGCTTTTATTGAGATATATTATTTATTTCCTTTTATTGAGATGTATTATTTTTTTGCTTTTATTGAGATGTATTATTTATTTGCTTTTATTGAGTTATATTATTTATTTGCTTTTGTTGAGATATATTATTTATTTGCTTTTATTGAGATATATTATTTTTTTGCTTTTATTGAGATATATGATTTATTTTCTTTTATTGAGATATATTATTTTTTTGCTTTTATTGAGATATATTATTTATTTGCTTTTATAGAGATATATTATTTATTTGCTTTTATTAAGATATATTATATATTTGCTTTTATTGAGATATATTATTTATTTGCTTTTATTGAGATGTATTATTCATTTGCTTTTATTGAGATATATTATTTATTTGCTTTTATTGAAATATTATTTATTTGCTTTTATTGAGATATATTATTTATTTGCTTTTATTGAGATATATTATTTATTTGCTTTTATTGAGATATATTATTTATTTGATTTTATTGAGATATATTATTTATTTGCTTTTATTGAGATATATTATTTATTTGCTTTTATTGAGATGTATTATTTATTTGCTTTTATTGAGATATATTATTTATTTGCTTTTATTGAGATATATTATTTTTTTGCTTTTATTGAGATATATTATTTATTTGCTTTATTGAGATGTATTATTTATTTGCTTTATTAAGATATATTATTTATTTGCTTTTATTGAGATGTATTATTTATTTGCTTTTATTGAGATATATTATTTATTTGCTTTTATTGAGATATATTATTTATTTGCTTTTATTGAGATATATTATTTTTTTGCTTTTATTGAGATATATTATTTTTTTGCTTTTATTGAGATATATTATTTTTTTGCTTTTATTGAGATATATTATTTATTTGCTTTTATTGAGATATATTATGTTTTTGCTTTTATTGAGATATATTGTTTATTTGCTTTTATTGAGATATATTATTTATTTGCTTTTATTGAGATATATTATTTTTTTGCTTATATTGAGATATATTATTTTTTTGCTTTTATTGAGATATATTATTTATTGTCTTTTATTGAGATATATTATTTATTTGCTTTTATTGAGATATATTATTTATTTGCTTTTATTGAGATGTATTATTTTTTTGCTTTTATTGAGATGTATTATTTATTTGCTTTTATTGAGTTATATTATTTATTTGCTTTTGTTGAGATATATTATTTATTTGCTTTTATTGAGATATATTATTTTTTTGCTTTTATTGAGATATATGATTTATTTTCTTTTATTGAGATATATTATTTTTTTTGCTTTTATTGAGATATATTATTTATTTGCTTTTATAGAGATATATTATTTATTTGCTTTTATTAAGATATATTATATATTTGCTTTTATTGAGATATATTATTTTTTTGCTTTTATTGAGATATATTATTTATTTGCTTTTATTGAGATATATTATTTTTTTGCTTTTATTGAGATATATTATTTTTTTGCTTTTATTGAGATATATTATTTTTTTGCGTTTATTGAGATATATTATTTATTTGCTTTTATTGAGATATATTATTTTTTTGCTTTTATTGAGATATATTATTTATTTGCTTTTATTGAGATGTATTATTTATTTGCTTTTATTGAGATATATTATTTATTTCCTTTTATTGAGATATATTATTTTTTTGCTTTTATTGAGATATATTATGTATTTGCTTTTATTGAGATATATTATTTATTTGCTTTTATTGAGATATATTATTTATTTGCTTTTATTGAGATGTATTATTTATTTGCTTTTATTGAGATATATTATTTATTTGCTTTTATTGAGATATATTATTTGTTTGCTTTTATTGAGATATATTATTTATTTTCTTTAATTGAGATATATTATTTATTTGCTTTTATTGAGATATATTATTTTTTTGCTTTTATTGAGATATATTATTTATTTGCTTTTATTGAGATGTATTATTTATTTGCTTTTATTGAGATATATTATTTATTTGCTTTTATTGAGATGTATTATTTATTTGCTTTATTGAGATTTATTATTTATTTGCTTTTATTGAAATATTATTTATTTGCTTTTATTGAGATATATTATTTATTTGCTTTTATTGAGATATATTATTTATTTGCTTTTATTGAGATATATTATTTATTTGATTTTATTGAGATATATTATTTATTTGCTTTTATTGAGATATATTATTTATTTGCTTTTATTGAGATGTATTATTTATTTGCTTTTATTGAGATATATTATTTATTTTCTTTTATTGAGATATATTATTTTTTTGCTTTTATTGAGATATATTATTTATTTTCTTTTATTGAGATATATTATTTATTTGCTTTTATTAAGATATATTATTTATTTGCTTTTATTGAGATGTATTATTTATTTGCTTTTATTGAGATATATTATTTTTTTGCTTTTATTGAGATATATTATTTATTTGCTTTTTTGAGATATATTATTTTTTTGCTTTTATTGAGATATATTATTTATTTGCTTTTATTGAGATATATTATTTATTTGCTTTTATTGAGATATATTATTTTTTTGCTTTTATTGAGATATATTATTTTTTTGCTTTTATTGAGATATATTATTTTTTTGCTTTTATTGAGATATATTATTTATTTGCTTTTATTGAGATATATTATTTTTTTGCTTTTATTGAGATATATTGTTTATTTGCTTTTATTGAGATATATTTTTTATTTGCTTTTATTGAGATATATTATTTTTTTGCTTATATTGAGATATATTATTTTTTTGCTTTTATTGAGATATATTATTTATTTGCTTTTATTGAGATATATTATTTATTTGCTTTTATTGAGATATATTATTTATTTGCTTTTATTGAGATGTATTATTTTTTTGCTTTTATTGAGATGTATTTTTTATTTGCTTTTATTGAGATATATTATATATTTGCTTTTATTGAGATATATTATTTATTTGCTTTTATTGAGATATATTATTTATTTGCTTTTATTGAGGTATATTATTTATTTGCTTTTATTGAGATATATTATTTTTTTGCTTTTATTGAGATATATTATTTATTTGCTTTTATTGAGATATATTATTTTTTTGCTTTTATTGAGATATATTATTTATTTGCTTTTATTGAGATATATTATTTTTTTGCTTTTATTGAGATATATTATTTATTTGCTTTTATTGAGATGTATTATTTATTTGCTTTTATTGAGATATATTATTTATTTCCTTTTATTGAGATATATTATTTTTTTGCTTATATTGAGATATATTATGTATTTGCTTTTATTGAGATATATTATTTATTTGCTTTTATTGAGATATATTATTTATTTGCTTTTATTGAGATGTATTATTTATTTGCTTTTATTGAGATATATTATTTTTTTGCTTTTATTGAGATATATTATTTATTTGCTTTTATTGAGATATATTATTTATTTGCTTTTATTGAGATATATTATTTATTTGCTTTTATTGAGATATATTATTTATTTGCTTTTATTTAGATATATTCTTTATTTGCTTTTATTGAGATATATTATTTATTTGCTTTTATTGAGATATATTATTTATTTGCTTTTATTGAGATATATTATTTATTTGCTTTTATTGAGATGTATTATTTATTTTCTTTTATTGAGATATATTATTTATTTGCTTTTATTGTAGATATATTATTTATTTGCTTTTATTGAGATGTATTATTTATTTGCTTTTATTGAGATATATACTTTATTTGCTTTTATTGAGATATATTATTTATTTGCTTTTATTGAGATATATTATTTATTTGCTTTTATTGAGATATATTATTTATTTGCTTTTATTGAGATATATTATTTATTTGATTTTATTGAGATATATTATTTATTTGCTTTTATTGAGATATATTATTTATTTGCTTTTATTGAGATGTATTATTTATTTGCTTTTATTGAGATATATTATTTATTTGCTTTTATTGAGATATATTATTTTTTTGCTTTTATTGAGATATATTATTTATTTGCTTTTATTGAGATATATTATTTATTTGCTTTTATTAAGATATATTATTTATTTGCTTTTATTGAGATGTATTATTTATTTGCTTTTATTGAGATATATTATTTATTTGCTTTTATTGAGATATATTATTTATTTGCTTTTATTGAGATATATTATTTTTTTGCTTTTATTGAGATATATTGTTTATTTGCTTTTATTGAGATATATTATTTATTTGCTTTTATTGAGATATATTATTTTTTTGCTTATATTGAGATATATTATTTTTTTGCTTTTATTGAGATATATTATTTATTTTCTTTTATTGAGATATATTATTTATTTGCTTTTATTGAGATATATTATTTATTTGCTTTTATTGAGATGTATTTTTTTTTGCTTTTATTGAGATGTATTATTTATTTGCTTTTATTGAGTTATATTATTTATTTGCTTTTATTGAGATATATTATTTATTTGCTTTTATTGAGATATATTATGTTTTTGCTTTTATTGAGATATATGATTTATTTTCTTTTATTGAGATATATTATTTTTTTGCTTTTATTGAGATATATTATTTATTTGCTTTTATAGAGATATATTATTTATTTGCTTTTATTAAGATATATTATATATTTGCTTTTATTGAGATATATTATTTTTTTGCTTTTATTGAGATATATTATTTATTTGCTTTTATTGAGATATATTATTTTTTTGCTTTTATTGAGATATATTATTTTTTTGCTTTTATTGAGATATATTATTTTTTTGAGTTTATTGAGATATATTATTTATTTGCTTTTATTGAGATATATTATTTTTTTGCTTTTATTGAGATATATTATTTATTTGCTTTTATTGAGATGTATTATTTATTTGCTTTTATTGAGATATATTATTTATTTCCTTTTATTGAGATATATTATTTTTTTGCTTTTATTGAGATATATTATGTATTTGCTTTTATTGAGATATATTATTTATTTGCTTTTATTGAGATATATTATTTATTTGCTTTTATTGAGATGTATTATTTATTTGCTTTTATTGAGATATATTATTTTTTTGCTTTTATTGAGATATATTATTTGTTTGCTTTTATTGAGATATATTATTTATTTTTTTTAATTGAGATATATTATTTATTTGCTTTTATTGAGATATATTATTTATTTGCTTTTATTGAGATATATTATTTTTTTGCTTTTATTGAGATGTATTATTCATTTTCTTTTATTGAGATATATTATTTATTTGCTTTTATTTAGATATATTATTTATTTGCTTTTATTGAGATATATTATTTATTTGCTTTTATTGAGATGTATTTTTTTTGTGCTTTTATTGAGATGTATTATTTATTTGCTTTTATTGAGTTATATTATTTATTTGCTTTTATTGAGATATATTATTTATTTGCTTTTATTGAGATGTATTATTTATTTGCTTTTATTGAGATATATTATTTATTTGCTTTTATTGAAATATTATTTATTTGCTTTTATTGAGATATATTATTTATTTGCTTTTATTGAGATATATTATTTATTTCCTTTTATTGAGATATATTATTTATTTGATTTTATTGAGATATATTATTTATTTGCTTTTATTGAGATATATTATTTATTTGCTTTTATTGAGATGTATTATTTATTTGCTTTTATTGAGATATATTATTTATTTGCTTTTATTGAGATATATTATTTATTTGCTTTTATTGAGATATATTATTTATTTGCTTTTATTGAGATATATTATTTATTTTCTTTTATTAAGATATATTATTTATTCGCTTTTATTGAGATGTATTATTTATTTGCTTTTATTGAGATATATTATTTTTTTGCTTTTATTGAGATATATTATTTTTTTGCTTTTATTGAGATATATTATTTATTTGCTTTTATTGAGATATATTATTTTTTTGCTTTTATTGAGATATATTGTTTATTTGCTTTTATTGAGATATATTATTTATTTGCTTTTATTGAGATATATTATTTTTTTTCTTATATTGAGATATATTATTTTTTTGCTTTTATTGAGATATATTATTTATTTTCTTTTATTGAGATATATTATTTATTTGCTTTTATCGAGATATATTATTTATTTGCTTTTATTGAGATGTATTTTTTTTTTGCTTTTATTGAGATGTATTATTTATTTGCTTTTATTGAGTTATATTATTTATTTGCTTTTATTGAGATATATTATTTATTTGCTTTTATTGAGATATATTATGTTTTTGCTTTTATTGAGATATATGATTTATTTTCTTTTATTGAGATATATTATTTTTTTGCTTTTATTGAGATATATCATTTATTTGCTTTTATAGAGATATATTATTTATTTGCTTTTATTAAGATATATTATATATTTGCTTTTATTGAGATATATTATTTTTTTGCTTTTATTGAGATATATTATTTATTTGCTTTTATTGAGATATATTATTTTTTTGCTTTTATTGAGATATATTATTTTTTTGCTTTTATTGAGATATATTATTTTTTTGCGTTTATTGAGATATATTATTTATTTGCTTTTATTGAGATATATTATTTTTTTGCTTTTATTGAGATATATTATTTATTTGCTTTTATTGAGATGTATTATTTATTTGCTTTTATTGAGATATATTATTTATTTGCTTTTATTGAGATATATTATTTATTTGCTTTTATTGAGATATATTATGTATTTGCTTTTATTGAGATATATTATTTATTTGCTTTTATTGAGATATATTATTTATTTGCTTTTATTGAGATGTATTATTTATTTGCTTTTATTGAGATATATTATTTTTTTGCTTTTATTGAGATATATTATTTGTTTGCTTTTATTGAGATATATTATTTATTTTCTTTAATTGAGATATATTATTTATTTGCTTTTATTGAGATATATTATTTATTTGCTTTTATTGAGATATATTATTTTTTTGCTTTTATTGAGATGTATTATTCATTTTCTTTTATTGAGATATATTATTTATTTGCTTTTATTTAGATATATTATTTATTTGCTTTTATTGAGATATATTATTTATTTGCTTTTATTGAGATGTATTTTTTTTTTGCTTTTATTGAGATGTATTATTTATTTGCTTTTATTGAGTTATATTATTTATTTGCTTTTATTGAGATATATTATTTATTTGCTTTTATTGAGATATATTATGTTTTTGCTTTTATTGAGATATATGATTTATTTTCTTTTATTGAGATATATTATTTTTTTGCTTTTATTGAGATATATTATTTATTTGCTTTTATAGAGATATATTATTTATTTGCTTTTATTAAGATATATTATATATTTGCTTTTATTGAGATATATTATTTTTTTGCTTTTATTGAGATATATTATTTATTTGCTTTTATTGAGATATATTATTTGTTTGCTTTTATTGAGATATATTATTTTTTTGCTTTTATTGAGATGTATTATTCATTTTCTTTTATTGAGATATATTATTTATTTGCTTTTATTTAGATATATTATTTATTTGCTTTTATTGAGATATATTATTTATTTGCTTTTATTGAGATGTATTTTTTTTTGCTTTTATTGAGATGTATTATTTATTTGCTTTTATTGAGTTATATTATTTATTTGCTTTTATTGAGATATATTATTTATTTGCTTTTATTGAGATATATTATGTTTTTGCTTTTATTGAGATATATGATTTATTTTCTTTTATTGAGATGTATTATTCATTTTCTTTTATTGAGATATATTATTTATTTGCTTTTATTTAGATATATTATTTATTTGCTTTTATTGAGATATATTATTTATTTGCTTTTATTGAGATGTATTTTTTTTTTGCTTTTATTGAGATGTATTATTTATTTGCTTTTATTGAGTTATATTATTTATTTGCTTTTATTGAGATATATTATTTATTTGCTTTTATTGAGATATATTATGTTTTTGCTTTTTTTGAGATATATGATATATTTTCTTTTATTTAGATATATTATTTTTTTGCTTTTATTGAGATATATTATTTATTTGCTTTTATAGAGATATATTATTTATTTGCTTTTATTAAGATATATTATATATTTGCTTTTATTGAGATATATTATTTATTTGCTTTTATTGAGATATATTATTTATTTTCTTTTATTGAAATATATTATTTTTTTGCTTTTATTGAGATATATTTTTTTTTAGCTTTTATTGAGATATATTATTTTTTTGCGTTTATTGAGATTTATTATTTATTTGCTTTTATTGAGATATATTATTTTTTTGCTTTTATTGAGATATATTATTTATTTGCTTTTATTGAGATGTATTATTTATTTGCTTTTATTGAGATATATTATTTATTTCCTTTTATTGAGATATATTACTTTTTTGCTTTTATTGAGATATATTATGTATTTGCTTTTATTGAGATATATTATTTATTTGCTTTTATTGAGATATATTATTTATTTGCTTTTATTGAGATGTATTATTTATTTGCTTTTATTGAGATATATTATTTTTTTGCTTTTATTGAGATATATTATTTGTTTGCTTTTATTGAGATATATTATTTATTTTCTTTAATTGAGATATATTATTTATTTGCTTTTATTGAGATATATTATTTATTTGCTTTTATTGAGATATATTATTTTTTTGCTTTTATTGAGATGTATTATTCATTTTCTTTTATTGAGATATATTATTTATTTGCTTTTATTTAGATATATTATTTATTTGCTTTTATTGAGATATATTATTTATTTGCTTTTATTGAGATATATTAATTATTTGCTTTTATTGAGATATATTATTTATTTGCTTTTATTCAAATATTATTTATTTGCTTTTATTGAGATATATTATTTATTTGCTTTTATTGAGATATATTATTTATTTGCTTTTATTGAGGTATATTATTTATTTGCTTTTATTGAGATATATTATTTTTTTGCTTTTATTGAGATATATTATTTATTTGCTTTTATTGAGATATATTATTTTTTTGCTTTTATTGAGATATATTATTTATTTGCTTTTATTGAGATATATTATTTATTTGCTTTTATTGAGATATATTATTTTTTTGCTTTTATTGAGATATATTATTTTTTTGCTTTTATTGAGATATATTATTTTTTTGCTTTTATTGAGATATATTATTTTTTTGCTTTTATTGAGATATATTATTTTTTTGCTTTTATTGAGATATATTATTTATTTGCTTTTATTGAGATATATTATTTTTTTGCTTTTATTGAGATATATTGTTTATTTGCTTTTATTGAGATATATTATTTATTTGCTTTTATTGAGATATATTATTTTTTTGCTTATATTGAGATATATTATTTTTTTGCTTTTATTGAGATATATTATTTATTTGCTTTTATTGAGATATATTATTTATTTGCTTTTATTGAGATATATTATTTATTTGCTTTTATTGAGATGTATTATTTTTTTGCTTTTATTGAGATGTATTATTTTTTTGCTTTTATTGAGATGTATTATTTATTTGCTTTTATTTAGATATATTATTTATTTGCTTTTATTGAGATATATTATTTATTTGCTTTTATTGAGATATATTATTTATTTGCTTTTATTGAGATATATTATTTATTTGCTTTTATTGAGATGTATTATTTATTTGCTTTATTGAGATGTATTATTTATTTGCTTTATTGAGATGTATTATTTATTTGCTTTATTGAGATATATTATTTATTTGCTTTTATTGAAATATTATTTATTTGCTTTTATTGAGATATATTATTTATTTGCTTTTATTGAGATATATTATTTATTTGCTTTTATTGAGATGTATTATTTATTTGCTTTTATTGAGATATATTATTTTTTTGCTTTTATTGAGATATATTATTTATTTGCTTTTATTGAGATGTATTATGTATTTGCTTTATTGAGATATATTATTTATTTGCTTTTATGATATATTATTTATTTGCTTTTATTGAGATATATTATTTATTTGCTTTTATTGAGATATATTATTTATTTGCTTTTATTGAGATATATTTTTATTTGCTTTTATTGAGATATATTATTTTTTTGCTTTTATTGAGATATATTATTTATTTGCTTTTATTGAGATATATTATTTATTTGCTTTTATTGAGATATATTATTTATTTGATTTTATTGAGATATATTATTTATTTGCTTTTATTGAGATATATTATTTATTTGCTTTTATTGAGATGTATTATTTATTTGCTTTTATTGAGATATATTATTTATTTTCTTTTATTGAGATATATTATTTTTTTGCTTTTATTGAGATATATTATTTATTTGCTTTTATTGAGATATATTATTTATTTGCTTTTATTAAGATATATTATTTATTTGCTTTTATTGAGATGTATTATTTATTTGCTTTTATTGAGATATATTATTTTTTTGCTTTTATTGAGATATATTATTTATTTGCTTTTTTGAGATATATTATTTTTTTGCTTTTATTGAGATATATTATTTATTTGTTTTTATTGAGATATATTATTTATATGCTTTTATTGAGATATAATATTTTTTTGCTTTTATTGAGATATATTATTTTTTTGCTTTTATTGAGATATATTGTTTATTTGCTTTTATTGAGATATATTATTTATTTGCTTTTATTGAGATATATTATTTATTTGCTTTTATTGAGATGTATTATTTTTTTGCTTTTATTGAGATGTATTATTTATTTGCTTTTATTGAGATATATTATTTATTTGCTTTTATTGAGATATATTATTTATTTGCTTTTATTGAGATATATTATTTTTTTGCTTTTATTGAGATATATTATTTTTTTGCTTTTATTGAGATATATTATTTTTTTGCTTTTATTGAGATATATTATTTTTTTGCTTTTATTGAGATATATTATTTATTTGCTTTTATAGAGAAATATTATTTATTTGCTTTTATTGAGATATATTATATATTTGCTTTTATTGAGATATATTATTTTTTTGCTTTTATTGAGATATATTATTTATTTGCTTTTATTGAGATATATTATTTTTTTGCTTTTATTGAGATATATTATTTATTTGCTATTATTGAGATATATTATTTTTTTGCGTTTATTGAGATATATTATTTATTTGCTTTATTGAGATATATTATTTTTTTGCTTTTATTGAGATATATTATTTATTTGCTTTTATTGAGATGTATTATTTATTTGCTTTTATTGAGATATATTATTTATTTCCTTTTATTGAGATATATTATTTATTTGCTTTTATTGAGATATATTATTTATTTGCTTTTATTGAGATATATTATTTTTTTGCTTTTATTGAGATATATTATTTTTTTGCTTTTATTGAGATATATTATTTATTTGCTTTTATTGAGATGTATTATTTATTTGCTTTTATTGAGATATATTATTTATTTGCTTTTATTGAGATATATTATTTATTTGCTTTTATTGAGATATATTATTTATTTTCTTTAATTGAGATATATTATTTATTTGCTTTTATTGAGATATATTATTTATTTGCTTTTATTGAGATATATTATTTATTTGCTTTTATTGAGATGTATTATTTATTTGCTTTTATTGAGATATATTATTTTTTTGCTTTTATTGAGATATATTATTTATTTGCTTTTATTGAGATATATTATTTATTTTCTTTAATTGAGATATATTATTTATTTGCTTTTATTGAGATATATTATTGATTTGCTTTTATTGAGATATATTATTTTTTTGCTTTTATTGAGATGTATTATTTATTTTCTTTTATTGAGATATATTATTTATTTGCTTTTATTTAGATATATTATTTATTTGCTTTTATTGAGATATATTATTTATTTGCTTTTATTGAGATATATTATTTATTTGCTTTTATTGAGATATATTATTTATTTGCTTTTATTGAAATATTATTTATTTGCTTTTATTGAGATATATTATTTATTTGATTTTATTGAGATATATTATTTATTTGCTTTTATTGAGGTATATTATTTATTTGCTTTTATTGAGATATATTATTTTTTTGCTTTTATTGAGATATATTATTTATTTGCTTTTATTGAGATATATTATTTTTTTGCTTTTATTGAGATATATTATTTATTTGCTTTTATTGAGATATATTATTTATTTGCTTTTATTGAGATATATTTTTTTTGCTTTTATTGAGATATATTATTTATTTGCTTTTATTGAGATATATTATTTATTTGCTTTTATTGAGATATATTATTTATTTGCTTTTATTGAGATATATTATTTTTTTGCTTTTATTGAGATATATTATTTTTTTGCTTTTATTGAGATATATTATTTTTTTGCTTTTATTGAGATATATTATTTTTTTGCTTTTATTGAGATATATTATTTATTTGCTTTTATAGAGAAATATTATTTATTTGCTTTTATTGAGATATATTATATATTTGCTTTTATTGTGATATATTATTTTTTTGCTTTTATTGAGATATATTATTTATTTGCTTTTATTGAGATATATTATTTTTTTGCTTTTATTGAGATATATTATTTATTTGCTTTTATTGAGATATATTATTTTTTTTCGTTTATTGAGATATATTATTTATTTGCTTTTATTGAGATATATTATTTTTTTGCTTTTATTGAGATGTATTATTTATTTGCTTTTATTGAGATGTATTATTTATTTGCTTTTATTGAGATATATTATTTATTTGCTTTTATTTAGATATATTATTTTTTTGCTTTTATTTAGATATATTATGTATTTGCTTTTATTGAGATATATTATTTATTTGCTTTTATTGAGATATACTATTTATTTGCTTTTATTGAGATGTATTATTTATTTGCTTTTATTGAGATATATTATTTGTTTGCTTTTATTGAGATATATTATTTATTTGCTTTTATTGAGATATATTATTTATTTTCTTTAATTGAGATATATTTTTTATTTGCGTTTATTGAGATATATTATTTATTTGCTTTTATTGAGATATATTATTTTTTTGCTTTTATTGAGATGTATTATTTATTTTCTTTTATTGAGATATATTATTTATTTGCTTTTATTTAGATATATTATTTATTTGCTTTTATTGAGATATATTATTTATTTGCTTTTATTGAGATATATTTTTTTTTGCTTTTATTGAGATATATTATTTATTTGCTTTTATTGAGATATATTATTTATCTGCTTTTATTGAGATATATTACATTTTTGCTTTTATTGAGATATATGATTTATTTGCTTTTATTGAGATATATTATTTTTTTGCTTTTATTGAGATATATTATTTATTTGCTTTTATTGAGATATATTATTTATTTGCTTTTATTGAAATATTATTTATTTGCTTTTATTGAGATATATTATTTATTTGCTTTTATTGAGATATATTATTTATTTGCGTTTATTGAGATATATTATTTATTTGCTTTTATTGAGATATATTATTTTTTTGCTTTTATTGAGATATATTATTTATTTGCTTTTATTGAGAGGTATTATTTATTTGCTTTTATTGAGATATATTATTTATTTCCTTTTATTGAGATATATTATTTATTTGCTTTTATTGAGATATATTATGTATTTGCTTTTATTGAGATATATTATTTATTTGCTTTTATTGAGATATATTATTTATTTGCTTTTATTGAGATGTATTATTTATTTGCTTTTATTGAGATATATTATTTTTTTGCTTTTATTGAGATATATTATTTATTTGCTTTTATTGAGATATATTATTTATTTTCTTTAATTGAGATATATTATTTATTTGCTTTTATTGAGATATATTATTTATTTGCTTTTATTGAGATATATTATTTATTTGCTTTTATTGAGATATATTATTTATTTGCTTTTATTGAAATATTATTTATTTGCTTTTATTGAGATATATTATTTATTTGATTTTATTGAGATATATTATTTATTTGCTTTTATTGAGGTATATTATTTATTTGCTTTTATTGAGATATATTATTTTTTTGCTTTTATTGAGATATATTATTTATTTGCCTTTATTGAGATATATTAGTTTTTTGCTTTTATTGAGATATATTATTTATTTGCTTTTATTGAGATATATTATTTATTTGCTTTTATTGAGATATATTTTTTTTTGCTTTTATTGAGATATATTATTTATTTGCTTTTATTAAGATATATTATTTATTTGCTTTTATTGAGATGTATTATTTATTTGCTTTTATTGAGATATATTATTTTTTTGCTTTTATTGAGATATATTATTTATTTGCTTTTTTGAGATATATTATTTTTTTGCTTTTATTGAGATATATTATTTATTTGCTTTTATTGAGATATATTATTTATTTGCTTTTATTGAGATATATTATTTTTTTGCTTTTATTGAGATATATTATTTTTTTGCTTTTATTGGGATATATTATTTATTTGCTTTTATTGAGATATATTATTTTTTTGCTTTTATTGAGATATATTATTTTTTTGCTTTTATTGAGATATATTATTTTTTTGCTTTTATTGAGATATATAATTTTTTTGCTTTTATTGAGATATATTATTTATTTTCTTTTATTGAGATATATTATGTATTTGCTTTTATTGAGATATATTTTTTTTTTGCTTTTATTGAGATATATTATTTATTTGCTTTTATTGAGATATATTATTTATTTGCTTTTATTGAGATATATTATTTATTTGCTTTTATTGAAATATATTATTTATTTGCTTTTATTGAGATATATTATTTGCTTTTATTGAGATATATTATTTATTTGCTTTTATTGAGATATATTATTTTTTTGCTTTTATTGAGATATATTATTTTTTTGCTTTTATTGAGATATATTATTTTTTTGCTTTTATTGAGATATATAATTTTTTTGCTTTTATTGAGATATATTATTTATTTGCTTTTATTGAGATATATTATTTTTTTGCTTTTATTGAGATATATTATTTATTTTCTTTTATTGAGATATATATTGTATTTGCTTTTATTGAGATACATTATTTTTTTGCTTTTATTGAGATATATTATTTATTTGCTTTTATTGAGATATATTATTTATTTGCTTTTATTAAGATATATTATTTATTTGCTTTTATTGAGATGTATTATTTATTTGCTTTTATTGAGATATATTATTTTTTTGCTTTTATTGAGATATATTATTTTTTCGCTTTTATTGAGATATATTATTTATTTGCTTTTATTGAGATATATTATTTATTTGCTTTTATTGAGATATATTATTTATTTGATTTAATTGAGATATATTATTTATTTGTTTTTATTGAGATATATTATTTTTTTGCTTTTATTGAGATATATTATTTTTTTGCTTTTATTGAGATATATTATTTATTTGCTTTTATTGAGATATATTATTTTTTTGCTTTTATTGAGATATATTATTTATTTGCTTTTATTGAGATATATTATTTATTTGCTTTTATTGAGATATATTATTTATTTGTTTTTATTGAGATATATTATTTATTTGCTTTTATTGAGATATATTATTTATTTGCTTTTATTGAGATATATTATTTATTTGCTTTTATTGAGATATATTATTTATTTGCTTTTATTGAGATATATTATTTATTTGCTTTTATTGAGATATATTATTTATTTGCTTTTATTGAGATATATTATTTGCTTTTATTGAGATATATTATTTATTTGCTTTTATTGAGATATATTATTTTTTTGCTTTTATTGAGATCTATTATTTTTTTGCTTTTATTGAGATATATTATTTTTTTGCTTTTATTGAGATATATTATTTGCTTTTATTGAGATATATTATTTATTTGCTTTTATTGAGATATATTATTTTTTTGCTTTTATTGAGATATATTATTTATTTTCTTTTATTGAGATATATTATGTATTTGCTTTTATTGAGATATATTATTTTTTTGCTTTTATTGAGATATATTATTTATTTGCTTTTATTGAGATATATTATTTATTTGCTTTTATTGAGATATATTATTTATTTGCTTTTATTGAGATATATTATTTATTTGCTTTTATTGAGATATATTATTTATTTGCTTTTATTGAGATATATTACTTATTTGCTTTTATTGAGATATATATTTTTTTTGCTTTTATTGAGATATATTATTTTTTTGCTTTTATTGAGATATATTATTTATTTGCTTTTATTGAGATATATTATTTTTTTGCTTTTATTGAGATATATTATTTATTTGCTTTTATTGAGATATATTATTTATTTGCTTTTATTGAGATATATTATTTATTTGTTTTTATTGAGATATATTATTTATTTGCTTTTATTGAGATATATTATTTATTTGCTTTTATTGAGATATATTATTTATTTGCTTTTATTGAGATATATAATTTATTGGCTTTTATTGAGATATATTATTTTTTTGCTTTTATTGAGATATATTATTTATTTGCTTTTATTGAGATATATTATTTATTTGCTTTTATTGAGATATATTATTTATTTGCTTTTATTGAGATATATTATTTATTTGCTTTTATTGAGATATATTATTTGCTTTTATTGAGATATATAATTTATTTGCTTTTATTGAGATATATTATTTTTTTGCTTTTATTGAGATATATTATTTTTTTGCTTTTATTGAGATATATTATTTTTTTGCTTTTATTGAGATATATTATTTTTTTGCTTTTATTGAGATATATAATTTTTTTGCTTTTATTGAGATATATTATTTATTTGCTTTTATTGAGATATATTATTTTTTTGCTTTTATTGAGATATATTATTTATTTTCTTTTATTGAGATATATTATGTATTTGCTTTTATTGAGATATATTATTTTTTTGCTTTTATTGAGATATATTATTTATTTGCTTTTATTGAGATATACTATTTATTTGCTTTTATTGAGATATATTATTTATTTGCTTTTATTGAGATATATTATTTATTTGCTTTTATTGAGATATATTATTTGCTTTTATTGAAATATATTATTTATTTGCTTTTATTGAGATATATTATTTTTTTGCTTTTATTGAGATATATTATTTTTTTGCTTTTATTGAGATATATTGTTTTTTTGCTTTTATTGAGATATATAATTTTTTTGCTTTTATTGAGATATATTATTTTTTTGCTTTTATTGAGATATATTATGTATTTGCTTTTATTGAGATATATTATTTATTTTCTTTTATTGAGATATATTATGTATTTGCTTTTATTGAGATATATTATTTTTTTGCTTTTATTGAGATATATTATTTATTTGCTTTTATTGAGATATATTATTTATTTGCTTTTATTGAGATATATTATTTATTTGCTTTTATTGAGATATATTATTTATTTGCTTTTATTGAGATATATTATTTATTTGCTTTTATTGAGATATATTATTTATTTGCTTTTATTGAGATATATTATTTATTTGCTTTTATTGAGATATATTATTTTTTCGCTTTTATTGAGATATATTATTTATTTGCTTTTATTGAGATATATTATTTATTTCCTTTTATTGAGATATATACTTTATTTGCTTTTATTGAGATATATTATTTATTTGCTTTTATTGAGATATATTATTTATTTGCTTTTATTGAGATATATTATTTATTTGCTTTCATTGAGATATATTATTTATTTGCTTTTATTGAGATATATTATTTATTTGCTTTTATTGAGATGTATTATTTATTTGCTTTTATTGAGATATATTATTTATTTGCTTTTATTGAGATATATTATTTTTTTGCTTTTATTGAGATATATTATTTATTTGCTTTTATTGAGATATATTATTTATTTGCTTTTATTGAGATATATTATTTATTTGCCTTTATTGAGATATATTATTTATTTTCTTTTATTGAGATATATTATGTATTTGCTTTTATTGAGATATATTATTTATTTGCTTTTATTGAGATATATTATTTATTTGCTTTTATTGAGATATATTATTTATTTGCTTTTATTGAGATGTATTATTTATTTGCTTTTATTGAGATGTATTATTTATTTGCTTTTATTGAGATATATTATTTTTTTGCTTTTATTGAGATATATTATTTATTTGCTTTTATTGAGATATATTATTTATTTGCTTTTATTGAGATGTATTATTTATTTGCTTTTATTGAGATATATTATTTATTTGCTTTTATTGAGATATATTATTTTTTCGCTTTTATTGAGATATATTATTTTTTTGCTTTTATTGAGATATATTATTTATTTGCTTTTATTGAGATATATTATTTATTTGCTTTTATTGAGATATATTATTTATTTGATTTAATTGAGATATATTATTTATTTGTTTTTATTGAGATATATTATTTTTTTGCTTTTATTGAGATATATTATTTTTTTGCTTTTATTGAGATATATTATTTATTTGCTTTTATTGAGATATATAATTTTTTTGCTTTTATTGAGATATATTATTTATTTGCTTTTATTGAGATATATTATTTATTTGCTTTTATTGAGATATATTATTTATTTGCTTTTATTGAGATATATTATTTTTTTGCTTTTATTGAGATATATTATTTATTTGCTTTTATTGAGATATATTATTTATTTGCTTTTATTGAGATATATTATTTATTTGCTTTTATTGAGATATATTATTTATTTCCTTTTATTGAGATATATTATTTGCTTTTATTGAGATATATTATTTATTTGCTTTTATTGAGATATATTATTTTTTTGCTTTTATTGAGATATATTATTTTTTTGCTTTTATTGAGATATATTATTTTTTTGCTTTTATTGAGATATATAATTTTTTTGCTTTTATTGAGATATATTATTTATTTGCTTTTATTGAGATATATTATTTTTTTGCTTTTATTGAGATATATTATTTATTTTCTTTTATTGAGATATATTATGTATTTGCTTTTATTGGGATATATTATTTTTTTGCTTTTATTGAGATATATTATTTATTTGCTTTTATTGAGATATATTATTTATTTGCTTTTATTGAGATATATTATTTATTTGCTTTTATTGAGATATATTATTTATTTGCTTTTATTGAGATATATTATTTATTTGCTTTTATTGAGATATATTATTTATTTGCTTTTATTGAGATATATTATTTATTTGCTTTTATTGAGATATATTATTTTTTCGCTTTTATTGAGATATATTATTTATTTGCTTTTATTGAGATATATTATTTATTTCCTTTTATTGAGATATATACTTTATTTGCTTTTATTGAGATATATTATTTATTTGCTTTTATTGAGATATATTATTTATTTGCTTTTATTGAGATATATTATTTATTTGCTTTTATTCAGATATATTATTTATTTGCTTTTATTGAGATATATTATTTATTTGCTTTTATTGAGATGTATTATTTATTTGCTTTTATTGAGATATATTATTTTATTGCTGTTATTGAGATATATTATTTTTTTGCTTTTATTGAGATGTATTATTTATTTTCTTTTATTGAGATATATTATTTATTTGCTTTTATTGAGATATATTATTTATTTGCCTTTATTGAGATATATTATTTATTTTCTTTTATTGAGATATATTATGTATTTGCTTTTATTGAGATATATTATTTATTTGCTTTTATTGAGATATATTATTTATTTGCTTTTATTGAGATATATTATTTATTTGCTTTTATTGAGATATATTATTTATTTGCTTGTATTGAGATGTATTATTTATTTGCTTTTATTGAGATGTATTATTTATTTGCTTTTATTGAGATATATTATTTTTTTGCTTTTATTGAGATATATTATTTATTTGCTTTTATTGAGATATATTATTTATTTGCTTTTATTGAGATATATTATTTATTTTCTTTTATTGAGATATATTATTTATTTGCTTTTATTGAGATGTATTATTTATTTGCTTTTATTGAGATATATTATTTATTTGCTTTTATTGAGATATATTATTTTTTTGCTTTTATTGAGATATATTATTTATTTGCTTTTATTGAGATGTATTATTTATTTGCTTTTATTGAGATATATTATTTATTTGCTTTTATTGAGATATATTATTTATTTGCTTTTATTGAGATATATTATTTATTTGCTTTTATTGAGATATATTATTTATTTGCTTTTATTGAGATATATTATTTGCTTTTATTGAGATATATTATTTATTTGCTTTTATTGAGATATATTATTTTTTTGCTTTTATTGAGATATATTATTTTTTTGCTTTTATTGAGATATATTATTTTTTTGCTTTTATTGAGATAAATAATTTTTTTGCTTTTATTGAGATATATTATTTATTTGCTTTTATTGAGATATATTATTTATTTGCTTTTATTGAGATATATTATTTATTTGCTTTTATTGAGATATATTATTTATTTGCTTTTATTGAGATATATTATTTGCTTTTATTGAGATATATTATTTATTTGCTTTTATTGAGATATATTATTTATTTGCTTTTATTGAGATATATTATTTATTTGCTTTTATTGAGATATATTATTTATTTGCTTTTATTGAGATATATTATTTATTTGCTTTTATTGAGATATATTATTTATTTGCTTTTATTGAGATATATTATTTATTTGCTTTTATTGAGATATATTATTTATTTGCTTTTATTGAGATGTATTATTTATTTGTTTTTATTGAGATGTATTATTTTTTTTGCTTTTATTGAGATATATTATTTATTTGCTTTTATTGAGATATATTATTTTTTTGCTTTTATTGAGATATATTATTTATTTTCTTTTATTGAGATATATTATGTATTTGCTTTTATTGAGATATATTATTTTTTTGCTTTTATTGAGATATATTGTTTATTTGCTTTTATTGCGATATATTATTTATTTGCTTTTATTGAGATATATTATTTTTTTGCTTATATTGAGATATATTATTTTTTTGCTTTTATTGAGATATATTATTTATTTGCTTTTATTGAGATATATTATTTATTTGCTTTTATTGAGATATATTATTTATTTGCTTTTATTGAGATATATTATTTTTTTGATTTTATTGAGATATATTATTTTTTTGCTTTTATTGAGATATATTATTTTTTTGCTTTTATTGAGATATGTTATTTATTTGCTTATATAGAGAAATATTATTTATTTGCTTTTATTGAGATATATTATATATTTGCTTTTATTGAGATATATTATTTTTTTGCTTTTATTGAGATATATTATTTATTTGCTTTTATTGAGATATATTATTTTTTTGCTTTTATTGAGATATATTATTTATTTGCTTTTATTGAGATATATTATGTTTTTGCGTTTATTGAGATATATTATTTATTTGCTTTTATTGAGATATATTATTTTTTTGCTTTTATTGAGATATATTATTTATTTGCTTTTATTGAGATGTATTATTTATTTGCTTTTATTGAGATATATTATTTATTTCCTTTTATTGAGATATATTATTTTTTTGCTTTTATTGAGATATATTATGTATTTGCTTTTATTGAGATATATTATTTATTTGATTTTATTGAGATATACTATTTATTTGCTTTTATTGAGATGTATTATTTATTTGCTTTTATTGAGATATATTATTTTTTTGCTTTTATTGAGATATATTATTTATTTGCTTTTATTGAGATATATTATTTATTTTCTTTAATTGAGATATATTATTTATTTGCTTTTATTGAGATATATTATTTATTTGCTTTTATTGAGATATATTATTTTTTTGCTTTTATTGAGATGTATTATTTATTTTCTTTTATTGAGATATATTATTTATTTGCTTTTATTTAGATATATTATTTATTTGCTTTTATTGAGATATATTATTTATTTGCTTTTATTGAGATATATTTTTTTTTTGCTTTTATTGAGATATATTATTTATTTGCTTTTATTGAGATATATTATTTATCTGCTTTTATTGAGATATATTATTTTTTTGCTTTTATTGAGATATATTATTTATTTGCTTTTATTGAGATATATTATTTTTTTGCTTTTATTGAGATATATTATTTATTTGCTTTTATTGAGATATATTATTTATTTGCTTTTATTGAAATATTATTTATTTGCTTTTATTGAGATATATTATTTATTTGCTTTTATTGAGATATATTATTTATTTGCTTTTATTGAGGTATATTATTTATTTGCTTTTATTGAGATATATTATTTTTTTGCTTTTATTGAGATATATTATTTATTTGCTTTTATTGAGATATATTATTTTTTTGCTTTTATTGAGATATATTATTTATTTGCTTTTATTGAGATATATTATTTATTTGCTTTTATTGAGATATATTATTTATTTGCTTTTATTGAGATATATTATTTATTTGCTTTTATTGAGATATATTATTTATTTGCTTTTATTGAGAGATATTTTTTATTTGCTTTTATTGAGATGTATTATTAATTTGCTTTTATTGAGATGTATTATTTTTTTTGCTTTTATTGAGATATATTATTTATTTGCTTTTATTGAGATATATTATTTTTTTGCTTTTATTGAGATATATTATTTATTTTCTTTTATTGAGATATATTATTTTTTTGCTTTTATTGAGATATATTATTTATTTGCTTTTATTGAGATATATTATTTTTTTGCTTTTATTGAGATATATTATTTATTTGCTTTTATTGAGATATATTATTTATTTGCTTTTATTGAGATATATTATTTATTTGCTTTTATTGAGATGTATTATTTATTTGCTTTTATTGAGATGTATTATTTTTTTTGCTTTTATTGAGATATATTATTTATTTGCTTTTATTGAGATATATTATTTTTTTGCTTTTATTGAGATATATTATTTATTTTCTTTTATTGAGATATATTATGTATTTGCTTTTATTGAGATATATTATTTTTTTGCTTTTATTGAGATATATTGTTTATTTGCTTTTATTGCGATATATTATTTATTTGCTTTTATTGAGATATATTATTTATTTGCTTTTATTGAGATATATTATTTGCTTTTATTGAGATATATTATTTATTTGCTTTTATTGAGATATATTATTTTTTTGCTTTTATTGAGATATATTATTTTTTTGCTTTTATTGAGATATATTATTTTTTTGCTTTTATTGAGATATATAATTTTTTTGCTTTTATTGAGATATATTATTTATTTGCTTTTATTGAGATATATTATTTATTTGCTTTTATTGAGATATATTATTTATTTGCTTTTATTGAGATATATTATTTATTTGCTTTTATTGAGATATATTATTTATTTGCTTTTATTGAGATATATTATTTGCTTTTATTGAGATATATTATTTATTTGCTTTTATTGAGATATATTATTTATTTGCTTTTATTGAGATATATTATTTATCTGCTTTTATTGAGATATATTATTTTTTTGCTTTTATTGAGATATATTATTTATTTGCTTTTATTGAGATATATTATTTATTTGCTTTTATTGAGATATATTATTTATTCGCTTTTATTGAGATATATTATTTATTTGCTTTTATTGAAATATTATTTATTTGCTTTTATTGAGATATATTATTTATTTGCTTTTATTGAGATATATTATTTATTTGCTTTTATTGAGGTATATTATTTATTTGCTTTTATTGAGATATATTATTTTTTTGCTTTTATTGAGATATATTATTTATTTGCTTTTATTGAGATATATTATTTTTTTGCTTTTATTGAGATATATTATTTATTTGCTTTTATTGAGATATATTATTTATTTGCTTTTATTGAGATATATTATTTATTTGCTTTTATTGAGATATATTATTTATTTGCTTTTATTGAGATATATTATTTATTTGCTTTTATTGAGAGATATTTTTTATTTGCTTTTATTGAGATGTATTATTTATTTGCTTTTATTGAGATGTATTATTTTTTTTGCTTTTATTGAGATGTATTATTTATTTGCTTTTATTGAGATATATTATTTTTTTGCTTTTATTGAGATATATTATTTATTTTCTTTTATTGAGATATATTATTTTTTTGCTTTTATTGAGATATATTATTTATTTGCTTTTATTGAGATATATTATTTTTTTGCTTTTATTGAGATATATTATTTATTTGCTTTTATTGAGATATATTATTTATTTGCTTTTATTGAGATATATTATTTATTTGCTTTTATTGAGATGTATTATTTATTTGCTTTTATTGAGATGTATTATTTTTTTTGCTTTTATTGAGATATATTATTTATTTGCTTTTATTGAGATATATTATTTTTTTGCTTTTATTGAGATATATTATTTATTTTCTTTTATTGAGATATATTATGTATTTGCTTTTATTGAGATATATTATTTTTTTGCTTTTATTGAGATATATTGTTTATTTGCTTTTATTGCGATATATTATTTATTTGCTTTTATTGAGATATATTATTTATTTGCTTTTATTGAGATATATTATTTGCTTTTATTGAGATATATTATTTATTTGCTTTTATTGAGATATATTATTTTTTTGCTTTTATTGAGATATATTATTTTTTTGCTTTTATTGAGATATATTATTTTTTTGCTTTTATTGAGATATATAATTTTTTTGCTTTTATTGAGATATATTATTTATTTGCTTTTATTGAGATATATTATTTATTTGCTTTTATTGAGATATATTATTTATTTGCTTTTATTGAGATATATTATTTATTTGCTTTTATTGAGATATATTATTTATTTGCTTTTATTGAGATATATTATTTGCTTTTATTGAGATATATTATTTATTTGCTTTTATTGAGATATATTATTTATTTGCTTTTATTGAGATATATTATTTATTTGCTTTTATTGAGATATATTATTTATTTGCTTTTATTGAGATATATTATTTATTTGCTTTTATTGAGATATATTATTTATTAGCTTTTATTGAGATATATTATTTATTTGCTTTTATTGAGATATATTATTTATTTGCTTTTATTGAGATATATTATTTATTTGCTTTTATTGAGATGTATTATTTATTTGCTTTTATTGAGATGTATTATTTTTTTTGCTTTTATTGAGATATATTATTTATTTGCTTTTATTGAGATATATTATTTTTTTGCTTTTATTGAGATATATTATTTATTTTCTTTTATTGAGATATATTATGTATTTGCTTTTATTGAGATATATTATTTATTTGCTTTTATTGAGATATATTATTTATTTGATTTAATTGAGATATATTATTTATTTGTTTTTATTGAGATATATTATTTTTTTGCTTTTATTGAGATATATTATTTTTTTGCTTTTATTGAGATATATTATTTATTTGCTTTTATTGAGATATATAATTTTTTTGCTTTTATTGAGATATATTATTTATTTGCTTTTATTGAGATATATTATTTTTTTGCTTTTCTAGAGATATATTATTTATTTTCTTTTATTGAGATATATTATGTATTTGCTTTTATTGGGATATATTATTTTTTTGCTTTTATTGAGATATATTATTTATTTGCTTTTATTGAGATATATTATTTATTTGCTTTTATTGAGATATATTATTTATTTGCTTTTATTGAGATATATAATTTATTTGCTTTTATTGAGATATATAATTTATTTGCTTTTATTGAGATATATTATTTATTTGCTTTTATTGAGATATATTATTTATTTGCTTTTATTGAGATATATTATTTTTTCGCTTTTATTGAGATATATTATTTATTTGCTTTTATTGAGATATATTATTTATTTCCTTTTATTGAGATATATACTTTATTTGCTTTTATTGAGATATATTATTTATTTGCTTTTATTGAGATATATTATTTATTTGCTTTTATTGAGATATATTATTTATTTGCTTTTATTCAGATATATTAGTTATTTGCTTTTATGGAGATATATTATTTATTTGCTTTTATTGAGATGTATTATTTATTTGCTTTTATTGAGATATATTATTTTATTGCTGTTATTGAGATATATTATTTTTTTGCTTTTATTGAGATATATTATTTATTTTCTTTTATTGAGATATATTATTTATTTGCTTTTATTGAGATATATTATTTATTTGCCTTTATTGAGATATATTATTTATTTTCTTTTATTGAGATATATTATGTATTTGCTTTTATTGAGATATATTATTTATTTGCTTTTATTGAGATATATTATTTATTTGCTTTTATTGAGATATATTATTTATTTGCTTTTATTGAGATATATTATTTATTTGCTTGTATTGAGATGTATTATTTATTTGCTTTTATTGAGATGTATTATTTATTTGCTTTTATTGAGATATATTATTTTTTTGCTTTTATTGAGATATATTATTTATTTGCTTTTATTGAGATATATTATTTATTTGCTTTATTGAGATATATTATTTATTTTCTTTTATTGAGATATATTATTTATTTGCTTTTATTGAGATGTATTATTTATTTGCTTTTATTGAGATATATTATTTATTTGCTTTTATTGAGATATATTATTTTTTTGCTTTTATTGAGATATATTATTTATTTCTTTTATTGAGATGTATTATTTATTTGCTTTTATTGAGATATATTATTTATTTGCTTTTATTGAGATATATTATTTATTTGCTTTTATTGAGATATATTATTTATTTGCTTTTATTGAGATATATTATTTATTTGCTTTTATTGAGATATATTATTTGCTTTTATTGAGATATATTATTTATTTGCTTTTATTGAGATATATCATTTTTTTGCTTTTATTGAGATATATTATTTTTTTGCTTTTATTGAGATATATTATTTTTTTGCTTTTATTGAGATAAATAATTTTTTTGCTTTTATTGAGATATATTATTTATTTGCTTTTATTGAGATATATTATTTATTTGCTTTTATTGAGATATATTATTTATTTGCTTTTATTGAGATATATTATTTATTTGCTTTTATTGAGATATATTATTTATTTGCTTTTATTGAGATATATTATTTGCTTTTATTGAGATATATTATTTATTTGCTTTTATTGAGATATATTATTTATTTGCTTTTATTGAGATATATTATTTATTTGCTTTTATTGAGATATATTATTTATTTGCTTTTATTGAGATATATTATTTATTTGCTTTTATTGAGATATATTATTTATTTGCTTTTATTGAGATATATTATTTATTTGCTTTTATTGAGATATATTATTTATTTGCTTTTATTGAGATATATTATTTATTTGCTTTTATTGAGATGTATTATTTATTTGTTTTTATTGAGATGTATTATTTTTTTTGCTTTTATTGAGATATATTATTTATTTGCTTTTATTGAGATATATTATTTTTTTGCTTTTATTGAGATATATTATTTATTTTCTTTTATTGAGATATATTATGTATTTGCTTTTATTGAGATATATTATTTTTTTGCTTTTATTGAGATATATTGTTTATTTGCTTTTATTGCGATATATTATTTATTTGCTTTTATTGAGATATATTATTTTTTTGCTTATATTGAGATATATTATTTTTTTGCTTTTATTGAGATATATTATTTATTTGCTTTTATTGAGATATATTATTTATTTGCTTTTATTGAGATATATTATTTATTTGCTTTTATTGAGATATATTATTTTTTTGATTTTATTGAGATATATTATTTTTTTGCTTTTATTGAGATATATTATTTTTTTGCTTTTATTGAGATATATTATTTATTTGCTTATATAGAGAAATATTATTTATTTGCTTTTATTGAGATATATTATATATTTGCTTTTATTGGGATATATTATTTTTTTGCTTTTATTGAGATATATTATTTATTTGCTTTTATTGAGATATATTATTTTTTTGCTTTTATTGAGATATATTATTTATTTGCTTTTATTGAGATATATTATGTTTTTGCGTTTATTGAGATATATTATTTATTTGCTTTTATTGAGATATATTATTTTTTTGCTTTTATTGAGATATATTATTTATTTGCTTTTATTGAGATGTATTATTTATTTGCTTTTATTGAGATATATTATTTATTTCCTTTTATTGAGATATATTATTTTTTTGCTTTTATTGAGATATATTATGTATTTGCTTTTATTGAGATATATTATTTATTTGCTTTTATTGAGATATACTATTTATTTGCTTTTATTGAGATGTATTATTTATTTGCTTTTATTGAGATATATTATTTTTTTGCTTTTATTGAGATATATTATTTATTTGCTTTTATTGAGATATATTATTTATTTTCTTTAATTGATATATATTATTTATTTGCTTTTATTGAGATATATTTTTTATTTGCTTTTATTGAGATATATTATTTTTTTGCTTTTATTGAGATGTATTATTTATTTTCTTTTATTGAGATATATTATTTATTTGCTTTTATTTAGATATATTATTTATTTGCTTTTATTGAGATATATTATTTATTTGCTTTTATTGAGATATATTTTTTTTTTGCTTTTATTGAGATATATTATTTATTTGCTTTTATTGAGATATATTATTTATCTGCTTTTTTTGAGATATATTATTTTTTTGCTTTTATTGAGATATATTATTTATTTGCTTTTATTGAGATATATTATTTTTTTGCTTTTATTGAGATATATTATTTATTTGCTTTTATTGAGATATATTATTTATTTGCTTTTATTGAAATATTATTTATTTGCTTTTATTGAGATATATTATTTATTTGCTTTTATTGAGATATATTATTTATTTGCTTTTATTGAGGTATATTATTTATTTGCTTTTATTGAGATATATTATTTTTTTGCTTTTATTGAGATATATTATTTATTTGCTTTTATTGAGATATATTATTTTTTTGCTTTTATTGAGATATATTATTTATTTGCTTTTATTGAGATATATTATTTATTTGCTTTTATTGAGATATATTATTTATTTGCTTTTATTGAGATATATTATTTATTGCTTTTATTGAGATATATTATTTATTTGCTTTTATTGAGAGATATTATTTATTTGCTTTTATTGAGATGTATTATTTATTTGCTTTTATTGAGATGTATTATTTTTTTTTGCTTTTATTGAGATATATTATTTATTTGCTTTTATTGAGATATATTATTTTTTTGCTTTTATTGAGATATATTATTTATTTGCTTTTATTGAGATATATTATTTTTTTGCTTTTATTGAGATATATTATTTATTTGCTTTTATTGAGATATATTATTTATTTGCTTTTATTGAGATATATTATTTATTTGCTTTTATTGAGATATATTATTTATTTGCTTTTATTGAGATATATTATTTATTTGCTTTTATTGAGATGTATTATTTATTTGCTTTTATTGAGATGTATTATTTTTTTTGCTTTTATTGAGATATATTATTTATTTGCTTTTATTGAGATATATTATTTTTTTGCTTTTATTGAGATATATTATTTATTTGCTTTTATTGAGATATATTATGTATTTGCTTTTATTGAGATATATTATTTTTTTGCTTTTATTGAGATATATTGTTTATTAGCTTTTATTGCGATATATTATTTATTTGCTTTTATTGAGATATATTATTTATTTGCTTTTATTGAGATATATTATTTGCTTTTATTGAGATATATTATTTATTTGCTTTTATTGAGATATATTATTTTTTTGCTTTTATTGAGATATATTATTTTTTTGCTTTTATTGAGATATATTATTTTTTTGCTTTTATTGAGATATATAATTTTTTTGCTTTTATTGAGATATATTATTTATTTGCTTTTATTGAGATATATTATTTATTTGCTTTTATTGAGATATATTATTTATTTGCTTTTATTGAGATATATTATTTATTTGCTTTTATTAAGATATATTATTTATTTGCTTTTATTGAGATATATTATTTGCTTTTATTGAGATATATTATTTATTTGCTTTTATTGAGATATATTATTTATTTGCTTTTATTGAGATATATTATTTATTTGCTTTTATTGAGATATATTATTTATTTGCTTTTATTGAGATATATTATTTATTTGCTTTTATTGAGATGTATTATTTATTTGCTTTTATTGAGATGTATTATTTTTTTTGCTTTTATTGAGATATATTATTTATTTGCTTTTATTGAGATATATTATTTTTTTGCTTTTATTGAGATATATTATTTATTTTCTTTTATTGAGATATATTATGTATTTGCTTTTATTGAGATATATTATTTTTTTGCTTTTATTGAGATATATTGTTTATTTGCTTTTATTGCGATATATTATTTATTTGCTTTTATTGAGATATATTATTTTTTTGCTTCTATTGAGATATATTATTTTTTTGCTTTTATTGAGATATATTTTTTTTTGCTTTTATTGAGATATATTATTTATTTGCTTTTATTGAGATATATTATTTATCTGCTTTTATTGAGATATATTATTTTTTTGCTTTTATTGAGATCTATTATTTTTTTGCTTTTATTGAGATATATTATTTTTTTGCTTTTATTGAGATATATTATTTATTTGCTTTTATTGAGATATATTATTTATTTGCTTTTATTGAAATATTATTTATTTGCTTTTATTGAGATATATTATTTATTTGCTTTTATTGAGATATATTATTTATTTGCTTTTATTGAGGTATATTATTTATTTGCTTTTATTGAGATATATTATTTTTTTGCTTTTATTGAGATATATTATTTATTTGTTTTTATTGAGATATATTTTTTTTTGCTTTTATTGAGATATATTATTTATTTGCTTTTATTGAGATATATTATTTATTTGCTTTTATTGAGATATATTATTTATTTGCTTTTATTGAGATATATTATTTATTTGCTTTTATTGAGATATATTATTTATTTGCTTTTATTGAGAGATATTATTTATTTGCTTTTATTGAGATGTATTATTTATTTGCTTTTATTGAGATGTATTATTTTTTTTGCTTTTATTGAGATATATTATTTATTTGCTTTTATTGAGATATATTATTTTTTTGCTTTTATTGAGATATATTATTTATTTGCTTTTATTGAGATATATTATTTTTTTGCTTTTATTGAGATATATTATTTATTTGCTTTTATTGAGATATATTATTTATTTGCTTTTATTGAGATATATTATTTATTTGCTTTTATTGAGATATATTATTTATTTGCTTTTATTGAGATATATTATTTATTTGCTTTTATTGAGATGTATTATTTATTTGCTTTTATTGAGATGTATTATTTTTTTTGCTTTTATTGAGATATATTATTTATTTGCTTTTATTGAGATATATTATTTTTTTGCTTTTATTGAGATATATTATTTATTTTCTTTTATTGAGATATATTATGTATTTGCTTTTATTGAGATATATTATTTATTTGCTTTTATTGAGATATATTGTTTATTTGCTTTTATTGCGATATATTATTTATTTGCTTTTATTGAGATATATTATTTATTTGCTTTTATTGAGATATATTATTTGCTTTTATTGAGATATATTATTTATTTGCTTTTATTGAGATATATTATTTTTTTGCTTTTATTGAGATATATTATTTTTTTGCTTTTATTGAGATATATTATTTTTTTGCTTTTATTGAGATATATAATTTTTTTGCTTTTATTGAGATATATTATTTATTTGCTTTTATTGAGATATATTATTTATTTGCTTTTATTGAGATATATTATTTATTTGCTTTTATTGAGATATATTATTTATTTGCTTTTATTGAGATATATTATTTATTTGCTTTTATTGAGATATATTATTTGCTTTTATTGAGATATATTATTTATTTGCTTTTATTGAGATATATTATTTATTTGCTTTTATTGAGATATATTATTTATTTGCTTTTATTGAGATATATTATTTATTTGCTTTTATTGAGATATATTATTTATTTGCTTTTATTGAGATGTATTATTTATTTGCTTTTATTGAGATGTATTATTTTTTTTGCTTTTATTGAGATATATTATTTATTTGCTTTTATTGAGATATATTATTTTTTTGCTTTTATTGAGATATATTATTTATTTTCTTTTATTGAGATATATTATGTATTTGCTTTTATTGAGATATATTATTTTTTTGCTTTTATTGAGATATATTGTTTATTTGCTTTTATTGCGATATATTATTTATTTGCTTTTATTGAGATATATTATTTTTTTGCTTCTATTGAGATATATTATTTTTTTGCTTTTATTGAGATATATTATTTATTTGCTTTTATTGAGATATATTATTTATTTGCTTTTATTGAGATATATTATTTATTTGCTTTTATTGAGATATATTATTTTTTTGATTTTATTGAGATATATTATTTTTTTGCTTTTATTGAGATATATTATTTTTTTGCTTTTATTGAGATATATTATTTTTTTGCTTTTATTGAGATATATTATTTATTTGCTTATATAGAGAAATATTATTTATTTGCTTTTATTGAGATATATTATATATTTGCTTTTATTGAGATATATTATTCTTTTGCTTTTATTGAGATATATTATTTATTTGCTTTTATTGAGATATATTATTTTTTTGCTTTTATTGAGATATATTATTTATTTGATTTTATTGAGATATATTATGTTTTTGCGTTTATTGAGATATATTATTTATTTGCTTTTATTGAGATATATTATTTTTTTGCTTTTATTGAGATATATTATTTATTTGCTTTTATTGAGATGTATTATTTATTTGCTTTTATTGAGATATATTATTTATTTCCTTTTATTGAGATATATTATTTTTTTGCTTTTATTGAGATATATTATGTATTTGCTTTTATTGAGATATATTATTTATTTGCTTTTATTGAGATATACTATTTATTTGCTTTTATTGAGATGTATTATTTATTTGCTTTTATTGAGATATATTATTTATTTGCTTTTATTGAGATATATTATTTTTTTGCTTTTATTGAGATATATTATTTATTTGCTTTTATTGAGATATATTATTTATTTGCTTTTATTGAGATATATTATTTATTTGCTTTTATTGAGATATATTATTTATTTGCTTTTATTGAGATATATTATTTATTTGCTTTTATTGAGAGATATTATTTATTTGCTTTTATTGAGATGTATTATTTATTTGCTTTTATTGAGATGTATTATTTTTTTTGCTTTTATTGAGATATATTATTTATTTGCTTTTATTGAGATATATTATTTTTTTGCTTTTATTGAGATATATTATTTATTTGCTTTTATTGAGATATATTATTTTTTTGCTTTTATTGAGATATATTATTTATTTGCTTTTATTGAGATATATTATTTATTTGCTTTTATTGAGATATATTATTTATTTGCTTTTATTGAGATATATTATTTATTTGCTTTTATTGAGATATATTATTTATTTGCTTTTATTGAGATGTATTATTTATTTGCTTTTATTGAGATGTATTATTTTTTTTGCTTTTATTGAGATATATTATTTATTTGCTTTTATTGAGATATATTATTTTTTTGCTTTTATTGAGATATATTATTTATTTTCTTTTATTGAGATATATTATGTATTTGCTTTTATTGAGATATATTATTTTTTTGCTTTTATTGAGATATATTGTTTATTTGCTTTTATTGCGATATATTATTTATTTGCTTTTATTGAGATATATTATTTATTTGCTTTTATTGAGATATATTATTTGCTTTTATTGAGATATATTATTTATTTGCTTTTATTGAGATATATTATTTTTTTGCTTTTATTGAGATATATTATTTTTTTGCTTTTATTGAGATATATTATTTTTTTGCTTTTATTGAGATATATAATTTTTTTGCTTTTATTGAGATATATTATTTATTTGCTTTTATTGAGATATATTATTTATTTGCTTTTATTGAGATATATTATTTATTTGCTTTTATTGAGATATATTATTTATTTGCTTTTATTGAGATATATTATTTATTTGCTTTTATTGAGATATATTATTTGCTTTTATTGAGATATATTATTTATTTGCTTTTATTGAGATATATTATTTATTTGCTTTTATTGAGATATATTATTTATTTGCTTTTATTGAGATATATTATTTATTTGCTTTTATTGAGATATATTATTTATTTGCTTTTATTGAGATGTATTATTTATTTGCTTTTATTGAGATGTATTATTTTTTTTGCTTTTATTGAGATATATTATTTATTTGCTTTTATTGAGATATATTATTTTTTTGCTTTTATTGAGATATATTATTTATTTTCTTTTATTGAGATATATTATGTATTTGCTTTTATTGAGATATATTATTTTTTTGCTTTTATTGAGATATATTGTTTATTTGCTTTTATTGCGATATATTATTTATTTGCTTTTATTGAGATATATTATTTTTTTGCTTCTATTGAGATATATTATTTTTTTGCTTTTATTGAGATATATTATTTATTTGCTTTTATTGAGATATATTATTTATTTGCTTTTATTGAGATATATTATTTATTTGCTTTTATTGAGATATATTATTTTTTTGATTTTATTGAGATATATTATTTTTTTGCTTTTATTGAGATATATTATTTTTTTGCTTTTATTGAGATATATTATTTTTTTGCTTTTATTGAGATATATTATTTATTTGCTTATATAGAGAAATATTATTTATTTGCTTTTATTGAGATATATTATATATTTGCTTTTATTGAGATATATTATTTTTTTGCTTTTATTGAGATATATTATTTATTTGCTTTTATTGAGATATATTATTTTTTTGCTTTTATTGAGATATATTATTTATTTGATTTTATTGAGATATATTATGTTTTTGCGTTTATTGAGATATATTATTTATTTGCTTTTATTGAGATATATTATTTTTTTGCTTTTATTGAGATATATTATTTATTTGCTTTTATTGAGATGTATTATTTATTTGCTTTTATTGAGATATATTATTTATTTCCTTTTATTGAGATATATTATTTTTTTGCTTTTATTGAGATATATTATGTATTTGCTTTTATTGAGATATATTATTTATTTGCTTTTATTGAGATATACTATTTATTTGCTTTTATTGAGATGTATTATTTATTTGCTTTTATTGAGATATATTATTTATTTGCTTTTATTGAGATATATTATTTTTTTGCTTTTATTGAGATATATTATTTATTTGCTTTTATTGAGATATATTATTTATTTGCTTTTATTGAGATATATTATTTATTTGCTTATATAGAGAAATATTATTTATTTGCTTTTATTGAGATATATTATATATTTGCTTTTATTGAGATATATTATTTTTTTGCTTTTATTGAGATATATTATTTATTTGCTTTTATTGAGATATATTATTTTTTTGCTTTTATTGAGATATATTATTTATTTGATTTTATTGAGATATATTATGTTTTTGCGTTTATTGAGATATATTATTTATTTGCTTTTATTGAGATATATTATTTTTTTGCTTTTATTGAGATATATTATTTATTTGCTTTTATTGAGATGTATTATTTATTTGCTTTTATTGAGATATATTATTTATTTCCTTTTATTGAGATATATTATTTTTTTGCTTTTATTGAGATATATTATGTATTTGCTTTTATTGAGATATATTATTTATTTGCTTTTATTGAGATATACTATTTATTTGCTTTTATTGAGATGTATTATTTATTTGCTTTTATTGAGATATATTATTTATTTGCTTTTATTGAGATATATTATTTTTTTGCTTTTATTGAGATATATTATTTATTTGCTTTTATTGAGATATATTATTTATTTGCTTTTATTGAGATATATTATTTATTTGCTTTTATTGAGATATATTATTTATTTGCTTTTATTGAGATATATTATTTATTTGCTTTTATTGAGAGATATTATTTATTTGCTTTTATTGAGATGTATTATTTATTTGCTTTTATTGAGATGTATTATTTTTTTTGCTTTTATTGAGATATATTATTTATTTGCTTTTATTGAGATATATTATTTTTTTGCTTTTATTGAGATATATTATTTATTTGCTTTTATTGAGATATATTATTTTTTTGCTTTTATTGAGATATATTATTTATTTGCTTTTATTGAGATATATTATTTATTTGCTTTTATTGAGATATATTATTTATTTGCTTTTATTGAGATATATTATTTATTTGCTTTTATTGAGATATATTATTTATTTGCTTTTATTGAGATGTATTATTTATTTGCTTTTATTGAGATGTATTATTTTTTTTGCTTTTATTGAGATATATTATTTATTTGCTTTTATTGAGATATATTATTTTTTTGCTTTTATTGAGATATATTATTTATTTTCTTTTATTGAGATATATTATGTATTTGCTTTTATTGAGATATATTATTTTTTTGCTTTTATTGAGATATATTGTTTATTTGCTTTTATTGCGATATATTATTTATTTGCTTTTATTGAGATATATTATTTATTTGCTTTTATTGAGATATATTATTTGCTTTTATTGAGATATATTATTTATTTGCTTTTATTGAGATATATTATTTTTTTGCTTTTATTGAGATATATTATTTTTTTGCTTTTATTGAGATATATTATTTTTTTGCTTTTATTGAGATATATAATTTTTTTGCTTTTATTGAGATATATTATTTATTTGCTTTTATTGAGATATATTATTTATTTGCTTTTATTGAGATATATTATTTATTTGCTTTTATTGAGATATATTATTTATTTGCTTTTATTGAGATATATTATTTATTTGCTTTTATTGAGATATATTATTTGCTTTTATTGAGATATATTATTTATTTGCTTTTATTGAGATATATTATTTATTTGCTTTTATTGAGATATATTATTTATTTGCTTTTATTGAGATATATTATTTATTTGCTTTTATTGAGATATATTATTTATTTGCTTTTATTGAGATGTATTATTTATTTGCTTTTATTGAGATGTATTATTTTTTTGCTTTTATTGAGATATATTATTTATTTGCTTTTATTGAGATATATTATTTTTTTGCTTTTATTGAGATATATTATTTATTTTCTTTTATTGAGATATATTATGTATTTGCTTTTATTGAGATATATTATTTTTTTGCTTTTATTGAGATATATTGTTTATTTGCTTTTATTGCGATATATTATTTATTTGCTTTTATTGAGATATATTATTTTTTTGCTTCTATTGAGATATATTATTTTTTTGCTTTTATTGAGATATATTATTTATTTGCTTTTATTGAGATATATTATTTATTTGCTTTTATTGAGATATATTATTTATTTGCTTTTATTGAGATATATTATTTATTTGCTTTTATTGAGAGATATTATTTATTTGCTTTTATTGAGATGTATTATTTATTTGCTTTTATTGAGATGTATTATTTTTTTTGCTTTTATTGAGATATATTATTTATTTGCTTTTATTGAGATATATTATTTTTTTGCTTTTATTGAGATATATTATTTATTTGCTTTTATTGAGATATATTATTTTTTTGCTTTTATTGAGATATATTATTTATTTGCTTTTATTGAGATATATTATTTATTTGCTTTTATTGAGATATATTATTTATTTGCTTTTATTGAGATATATTATTTATTTGCTTTTATTGAGATATATTATTTATTTGCTTTTATTGAGATGTATTATTTATTTGCTTTTATTGAGATGTATTATTTTTTTTGCTTTTATTGAGATATATTATTTATTTGCTTTTATTGAGATATATTATTTTTTTGCTTTTATTGAGATATATTATTTATTTTCTTTTATTGAGATATATTATGTATTTGCTTTTATTGAGATATATTATTTTTTGCTTTTATTGAGATATATTGTTTATTTGCTTTTATTGCGATATATTATTTATTTGCTTTTATTGAGATATATTATTTATTTGCTTTTATTGAGATATATTATTTGCTTTTATTGAGATATATTATTTATTTGCTTTTATTGAGATATATTATTTTTTTGCTTTTATTGAGATATATTATTTTTTTGCTTTTATTGAGATATATTATTTTTTTGCTTTTATTGAGATATATAATTTTTTTGCTTTTATTGAGATATATTATTTATTTGCTTTTATTGAGATATATTATTTATTTGCTTTTATTGAGATATATTATTTATTTGCTTTTATTGAGATATATTATTTATTTGCTTTTATTGAGATATATTATTTATTTGCTTTTATTGAGATATATTATTTGCTTTTATTGAGATATATTATTTATTTGCTTTTATTGAGATATATTATTTATTTGCTTTTATTGAGATATATTATTTATTTGCTTTTATTGAGATATATTATTTATTTGCTTTTATTGAGATATATTATTTATTTGCTTTTATTGAGATGTATTATTTATTTGCTTTTATTGAGATGTATTATTTTTTTTGCTTTTATTGAGATATATTATTTATTTGCTTTTATTGAGATATATTATTTTTTTGCTTTTATTGAGATATATTATTTATTTTCTTTTATTGAGATATATTATGTATTTGCTTTTATTGAGATATATTATTTTTTTGCTTTTATTGAGATATATTGTTTATTTGCTTTTATTGCGATATATTATTTATTTGCTTTTATTGATATATTATTTTTTTGCTTCTATTGAGATATATTATTTTTTTGCTTTTATTGAGATATATTATTTATTTGCTTTTATTGAGATATATTATTTATTTGCTTTTATTGAGATATATTATTTATTTGCTTTTATTGAGATATATTATTTTTTGATTTTATTGAGATATATTATTTTTTTGCTTTTATTGAGATATATTATTTATTTTCTTTTATTGAGATATATTATGTATTTGCTTTTATTGAGATATATTATTTATTTGCTTATATAGAGAAATATTATTTATTTGCTTTTATTGAGATATATTATATATTTGCTTTTATTGAGATATATTATTTTTTTGCTTTTATTGAGATATATTATTTATTTGCTTTTATTGAGATATATTATTTTTTTGCTTTTATTGAGATATATTATTTATTTGATTTTATTGAGATATATTATGTTTTTGCGTTTATGGAGATATATTATTTATTTGCTTTTATTGAGATATATTATTTTTTTGCTTTTATTGAGATATATTATTTATTTGCTTTTATTGAGATGTATTATTTATTTGCTTTTATTGAGATATATTATTTATTTCCTTTTATGGAGATATATTATTTTTTTGCTTTTATTGAGATATATTATGTATTTGCTTTTATTGAGATATATTATTTATTTGCTTTTATTGAGATATACTATTTATTTGCTTTTATTGAGATGTATTATTTATTTGCTTTTATTGAGATATATTATTTTTTTGCTTTTATTGAGATATATTATTTATTTGCTTTTATTGAGATATATTATTTATTTTCTTTTATTGAGATATATTATTTATTTGCTTTTATTGAGATATATTATTTATTTGCTTTTATTGAGATATATTATTTTTTTGCTTTTATTGAGATGTATTATTTATTTTCTTTTATTGAGATATATTATTTTTTGCTTTTATTTAGATATATTATTTATTTGCTTTTATTGAGATATATTATTTATTTGCTTTTATTGAGATATATTTTTTTTTGCTTTTATTGAGATATATTATTTATTTGCTTTTATTGAGATATATTATTTATCTGCTTTTATTGAGATATATTATTTTTTTGCTTTTATTGAGATATATTATTTATTTGCTTTTATTGAGATATATTATTTTTTTGCTTTTATTGAGATATATTATTTATTTGCTTTTATTGAGATATATTATTTATTTGCTTTTATTGAAATATTATTTATTTGCTTTTATTGAGATATATTATTTATTTGCTTTTATTGAGATATATTATTTATTTGCTTTTATTGAGGTATATTATTTATTTGCTTTTATTGAGATATATTATTTTTTTGCTTTTATTGAGATATATTATTTATTTGCTTTTATTGAGATATATTATTTTTTTGCTTTTATTGAGATATATTATTTATTTGCTTTTATTGAGATATATTATTTATTTGCTTTTATTGAGATATATTTTTTTTTGCTTTTATTGAGATATATTATTATTTTGCTTTTCTTGAGATATATTATTTTTTTGCTTTTATTGAGATATATAATTTATTTGCTTTTATTGAGATATATTATTTTTTTGCTTTTATTGAGATATATTGTTTATTTGCTTTTATTGAGATATATTATTTATTTGCTTTTATTGAGATATATTATTTTTTGGCTTATATTGAGATATATTATTTTTTTGCTTTTATTGAGATATATTATTTATTTGCGTTTATTGAGATATATTATTTATTTGCTTTTATTGAGATATATTATTTATTTGCTTTTATTGAGATATATTATTTTTTTGCTTTTATTGAGATGTATTATTTATTTTTTTTTATTGAGATATATTATTTATTTGCTTTTATTTAGATATATTATTTATTTGCTTTTATTGAGATATATTATTTATTTGCTTTTATTGAGATATATTATTTATTTGCTTTTATTGAGATATATTATTTTTTTGCTTTTATTGAAATATTATTTATTTGCTTTTATTGAGATATATTATTTATTTGCTTTTATTGAGATATATTATTTATTTGCTTTTATTGAGATATATTATTTATTTGCTTTTATTGTGGTATATTATTTATTTGCTTTTATTGAGATATATTATTTTTTTGCTTTTATTGAGATATATTATTTTTTTGCTTTTATTGAGATATATAATTTTTTTGCTTTTATTGAGATATATTATTTATTTGCTTTTATTGAGATATATTATTTTTTTGCTTTTATTGAGATATATTATTTATTTTCTTTTATTGAGATATATTATGTATTTGCTTTTATTGAGATATATTATTTTTTTGCTTTTATTGAGATATATTATTTATTTGCTTTTATTGAGATATATTATTTATTTGCTTTTATTGAGATATATTATTTATTTGCTTTTATTGAGATATATTATTTATTTGCTTTTATTGAGATATATTATTTGCTTTTATTGAGATATATTATTTATTTCTTTTATTGAGATATATTATTTTTTTGCTTTTATTGAGATATATTTTTTTGCTTTTATTGAGATATATTATTTTTTTGCTTTTATTGAGATATATTATTTTTTTGCTTTTATTGAGATATATTATTTATTTGCTTTTATTGAGGTATATTATTTATTTGCTTTTATTGAGATATTTATTTTTTTGCTTTTATTGAGATATATTATTTATTTGCTTTTATTGAGATATATTATTTTTTTGCTTTTATTGAGATATATTATTTATTTGCTTTTATTGAGATATATTATTTTTTTGCTTTTATTGAGATATATTATTTATTTGCTTTTATTGAGATGTATTATTTATTTGCTTTTATTGAGATATATTATTTATTTCCTTTTATTGAGATATATTATTTTTTTGCTTATATTGAGATATATTATGTATTTGCTTTTATTGAGATATATTATTTATTTGCTTTTATTGAGATATATTATTAATTTGCTTTTATTGAGATGTATTATTTATTTGCTTTTATTGAGATATATTATTTTTTTGCTTTTATTGAGATATATTATTTATTTGCTTTTATTGAGATATATTATTTATTTGCTTTTATTGAGATATATTATTTATTTGCTTTTATTGAGATATATTATTTATTTGCTTTTATTTAGATATATTCTTTATTTGCTTTTATTGAGATATATTATTTATTTGCTTTTATTGAGATATATTATTTATTTGCTTTTATTGAGATATATTATTTATTTGCTTTTATTGAGATGTATTATTTATTTTCTTTTATTGAGATATATTATTTATTTGCTTTTATTGAGATATATTATTTATTTGCTTTTATTGAGATGTATTATTTATTTGCTTTTATTGAGATATATTATTTATTTGCTTTTATTGAAATATTATTTATTTGCTTTTATTGAGATATATTATTTATTTGCTTTTATTGAGATATATTATTTATTTGCTTTTATTGAGATATATTATTTATTTGATTTTATTGAGATATATTATTTATTTGCTTTTATTGAGATATATTATTTATTTGCTTTTATTGAGATGTATTATTTATTTGCTTTTATTGAGATATATTATTTATTTGCTTTTATTGAGATATATTATTTTTTTGCTTTTATTGAGATATATTATTTATTTGCTTTTATTGAGATATATTATTTATTTGCTTTTATTAAGATATATTATTTATTTGCTTTTATTGAGATGTATTATTTATTTGCTTTTATTGAGATATATTATTTATTTGCTTTTATTGAGATATATTATTTATTTGCTTTTATTGAGATATATTATTTATTTGCTTTTATTGAGATATATTATTTTTTTGCTTTTATTGAGATATATTATTTTTTTGCTTTTATTGAGATATTTTATTTATTTGCTTTTATTGAGATATATTATTTTTTTGCTTTTATTGAGATATATTGTTTATTTGCTTTTATTGAGATATATTATTTATTTGCTTTTATTGAGATATATTATTTTTTTGCTTATATTGAGATATATTATTTTTTGCTTTTATTGAGATATATTATTTATTTTCTTTTATTGAGATATATTATTTATTTGCTTTTATTGAGATATATTATTTATTTGCTTTTATTGAGATGTATTTTTTTTTTGCTTTTATTGAGATGTATTATTTATTTGCTTTTATTGAGTTATAATATTTATTTGCTTTTATTGAGATATATTATTTATTTGCTTTTATTGAGATATATTATGTTTTTGCTTTTATTGAGATATATGATTTATTTTCTTTTATTGAGATCTATTATTTTTTTGCTTTTATTGAGATCTATTATTTATTTGCTTTTATAGAGATATATTATTTATTTGCTTTTATTAAGATATATTATATATTTGCTTTTATTGAGATATATTATTTTTTTGCTTTTATTGAGATATATTATTTATTTGCTTTTATTGAGATATATTATTTTTTTGCTTTTATTGAGATATATTATTTTTTTGCTTTTATTGAGATATATTATTTTTTTGCGTTTATTGAGATATATTATTTATTTGCTTTTATTGAGATATATTATTTATTTGCTTTTATTGAGATATATTATTTATTTGCTTTTATTGAGATGTATTATTTATTTGCTTTTATTGAGATATATTATTTATTTCCTTTTATTGAGATATATTATTTTTTTGCTTTTATTGAGATATATTATGTATTTGCTTTTATTGAGATATATTATTTATTTGCTTTTATTGAGATATATTATTTATTTGCTTTTATTGAGATATATTATTTATTTGCTTTTATTGAGATATATTATTTTTTTGCTTTTATTGAGATATATTATTTGTTTGCTTTTATTGAGATATATTATTTATTTTCTTTAATTGAGATATATTATTTATTTGCTTTTATTGAGATATATTATTTATTTGCTTTTATTGAGATATATTATTTTTTTGCTTTTATTGAGATGTATTATTCATTTTCTTTTATTGAGATATATTATTTATTTGCTTTTATTTAGATATATTATTTATTTGCTTTTATTTAGATATATTATTTATTTGATTTATTGAGATGTATTTTTTTTGTGCTTTTATTGAGATGTATTATTTATTTGCTTTTATTGAGTTATATTATTTATTTGCTTTTATTGAGATATATTATTTATTTGCTTTTATTGAGATGTATTATTTATTTGCTTTTATTGAGATATATTATTTATTTGCTTTTATTGAAATATTATTTATTTGCTTTTATTGAGATATATTATTTATTTGCTTTTATTGAGATATATTATTTATTTCCTTTTATTGAGATATATTATTTATTTGATTTTATTGAGATATATTATTTATTTGCTTTTATTGAGATATATTATTTATTTGCTTTTATTGAGATGTATTATTTATTTGCTTTTATTGAGATATATTATTTATTTGCTTTTATTGAGATATATTATTTATTTGCTTTTATTGAGATATATTATTTATTTGCTTTTATTGAGATATATTATGTTTTTGCTTTTATTGAGATATATGATTTATTTTCTTGTATTGAGATATATTATTTTTTTGCTTTTATTGAGATATATTATTTATTTGCTTTTATAGAGATATATTATTTATTTGCTTTTATTAAGATATATTATATATTTGCTTTTATTGAGATATATTATTTTTTTGCTTTTATTGAGATATATTATTTATTTGCTTTTATTGAGATATATTATTTTTTTGCTTTTATTGAGATATATTATTTTTTTGCTTTTATTGAGATATATTATTTTTTTGCGTTTATTGAGATATATTATTTATTTGCTTTTATTGAGATATATTATTTTTTTGCTTTTATTGAGATATATTATTTATTTGCTTTTATTGAGATGTATTATTTATTTGCTTTTATTGAGATATATTATTTATTTGCTTTTATTGAGATATATTATTTATTTGCTTTTATTGAGATATATTATGTATTTGCTTTTATTGAGATATATTATTTATTTGCTTTTATTGAGATATATTATTTATTTGCTTTTATTGAGATGTATTATTTATTTGCTTTTATTGAGATATATTATTTTTTTGCTTTTATTGAGATATATTATTTGTTTGCTTTTATTGAGATATATTATTTATTTTCTTTAATTGAGATATATTATTTATTTGCTTTTATTGAGATATATTATTTTTTTGCTTTTATTGAGATATATTATTTTTTTGCTTTTATTGAGATGTATTATTCATTTTCTTTTATTGAGATATATTATTTATTTGCTTTTATTTAGATATATTATTTATTTGCTTTTATTGAGATATATTATTTATTTGCTTTTATTGAGATGTATTTTTTTTTTGCTTTTATTGAGATGTATTATTTATTTGCTTTTATTGAGTTATATTATTTATTTGCTTTTATTGAGATATATTATTTATTTGCTTTTATTGAGATATATTATGTTTTTGCTTTTATTGAGATATATGATTTATTTTCTTTTATTGAGATATATTATTTTTTTGCTTTTATTGAGATATATTATTTATTTGCTTTTATAGAGATATATTATTTATTTGCTTTTATTAAGATATATTATATATTTGCTTTTATTGAGATATATTATTTTTTTGCTTTTATTGAGATATATTATTTATTTGCTTTATATGAGATATATTATTTGTTTGCTTTTATTGAGATATATTATTTTTTTGCTTTTATTGAGATGTATTATTCATTTTCTTTTATTGAGATATATTATTTATTTGCTTTTATTTAGATATATTATTTATTTGCTTTTATTGAGATATATTATTTATTTGCTTTTATTGAGATGTATTTTTTTTTTTCTTTTATTGAGATGTATTATTTATTTGCTTTTATTGAGTTATATTATTTATTTGCTTTTATTGAGATATATTATTTATTTGCTTTTATTGAGATATATTATGTTTTTGCTTTTATTGAGATATATGATTTATTTTCTTTTATTGAGATATATTATTTTTTTGCTTTTATTGAGATATATTATTTATTTGCTTTTATAGAGATATATTATTTATTTGCTTTTATTAAGATATATTATATATTTGCTTTTATTGAAATATATTATTTTTTTGCTTTTATTGAGATATATTATTTATTTGCTTTTATTGAGATATATTATTTTTTTGCTTTTATTGAGATATATTATTTTTTTGCTTTTATTGAGATGTATTATTCATTTTCTTTTATTGAGATATATTATTTATTTGCTTTTATTTAGATATATTATTTATTTGCTTTTATTGAGATATATTATTTATTTGCTTTTATTGAGATGTATTTTTTTTTTGCTTTTATTGAGATGTATTATTTATTTGCTTTTATTGAGTTATATTATTTATTTGCTTTTATTGAGATATATTATTTATTTGCTTTTATTGAGATATATTATGTTTTTGCTTTTTTTGAGATATATGATTTATTTTCTTTTATTGAGATATATTATTTTTTTGCTTTTATTGAGATATATTATTTATTTGCTTTTATAGAGATATATTATTTATTTGCTTTTATTAAGATATATTATATATTTGCTTTTATTGAGATATATTATTTTTTTGCTTTTATTGAGATATATTATTTATTTTCTTTTATTGAGATATATTATTTTTTTGCTTTTATTGAGATATATTATTTTTTTGCTTTTATTGAGATATATTATTTTTTTGCGTTTATTGAGATTTATTATTTATTTGCTTTTATTGAGATATATTATTTTTTTGCTTTTATTGAGATATATTATTTATTTGCTTTTATTGAGATGTATTAGTTATTTGCTTTTATTGAGATATATTATTTATTTCCTTTTATTGAGATATATTACTTTTTTGCTTTTATTGAGATATATTATGTATTTGCTTTTATTGAGATATATTATTTATTTGCTTTTATTGAGATATATTATTTATTTGCTTTTATTGAGATGTATTATTTATTTGCTTTTATTGAGATATATTATTTTTTTGCTTTTATTGAGATATATTATTTGTTTGCTTTTATTGAGATATATTATTTATTTTCTTTAATTGAGATATATTATTTATTTGCTTTTATTGAGATATATTATTTATTTGCTTTTATTGAGATATATAATTTTTTTGCTTTTATTGAGATGTATTATTCATTTTCTTTTATTGAGATATATTATTTATTTGCTTTTATTTAGATATATTATTTATTTGCTTTTATTGAGATATATTACTTATTTGCTTTTATTGAGATATATTATTTATTTGCTTTTATTGAGATATATTATTTATTTGCTTTTATTCAAATATTATTTATTTGCTTTTATTGAGATATATTATTTATTTGCTTTTATTGAGATATATTATTTATTTGCTTTTATTGAGGTATATTATTTATTTGCTTTTATTGAGATATATTATTTTTTTGCTTTTATTGAGATATATTATTTATTTGCTTTTATTGAGATATATTATTTTTTTGCTTTTATTGAGATATATTATTTATTTGCTTTTATTGAGATATATTATTTATTTGCTTTTATTGAGATATATTATTTTTTTTGCTTTTATTGAGATATATTATTTTTTTGCTTTTATTGAGATATATTATTTTTTTGCTTTTATTGAGATATATTATTTTTTTGCTTTTATTGAGATATATTATTTATTTGCTTTTATTGAGATATATTATTTTTTTGCTTTTATTGAGATATATTGTTTATTTGCTTTTATTGAGATATATTATTTATTTGCTTTTATTGAGATATATTATTTTTTTGCTTATATTGAGATATATTTTTTTTTTGCTTTTATTGAGATATATTATTTATTTGCTTTTATTGAGATATATTATTTATTTGCTTTTATTGAGATATATTATTTATTTGCTTTTATTGAGATGTATTATTTTTTTGATTTTATTGAGATGTATTATTTATTTGCTTTTATTTAGATATATTATTTATTTGCTTTTATTGAGATATATTATTTATTTGCTTTTATTGAGATATATTATTTATTTGCTTTTATTGAGATATATTATTTATTTGCTTTTATTGAGATGTATTATTTATTTGCTTTATTGAGATGTATTATTTATTTGCTTTATTGAGATATATTATTTATTTGCTTTTATTGAGATGTATTATTTATTTGCTTTATTGAGATATATTATTTATTTGCTTTTATTGAAATATTATTTATTTGCTTTTATTGAGATATATTATTTATTTGCTTTTATTGAGATATATTATTTATTTGCTTTTATTGAGATGTATTATTTATTTGCTTTTATTGAGATATATTATTTTTTTGCTTTTATTGAGATATATTATTTATTTGCTTTTATTGAGATGTATTATTTATTTGCTTTATTGAGATATATTATTTATTTGCTTTTATTGAAATATTATTTATTTGCTTTTATTGAGATATATTATTTATTTGCTTTTATTGAGATATATTATTTATTTGCTTTTATTGAGATATATTTTTATTTGCTTTTATTGAGATATATTATTTTTTTGCTTTTATTGAGATATATTATTTATTTGCTTTTATTGAGATATATTATTTATTTGCTTTTATTGAGATATATTATTTATTTGCTTTTATTGAGATATATTATTTATTTGCTTTTATTGAGATGTATTATTTATTTGCTTTTATTGAGATATATTATTTTTTTGCTTTTATTGAGATATATTATTTGTTTGCTTTTATTGAGATATATTATTTATTTTCTTTAATTGAGATATATTATTTATTTGCTTTTATTGAGATATATTATTTTTTTGCTTTTATTGAGATATATTATTTTTTTGCTTTTATTGAGATGTATTATTCATTTTCTTTTATTGAGATATATTATTTATTTGCTTTTATTTAGATATATTATTTATTTGCTTTTATTGAGATATATTATTTATTTGCTTTTATTGAGATGTATTTTTTTTTTGCTTTTATTGAGATGTATTATTTATTTGCTTTTATTGAGTTATATTATTTATTTGCTTTTATTGAGATATATTATTTATTTGCTTTTATTGAGATATATTATGTTTTTGCTTTTATTGAGATATATGATTTATTTTCTTTTATTGAGATATATTATTTTTTTGCTTTTATTGAGATATATTATTTATTTGCTTTTATAGAGATATATTATTTATTTGCTTTTATTAAGATATATTATATATTTGCTTTTATTGAGATATATTATTTTTTTGCTTTTATTGAGATATATTATTTATTTGCTTTATATGAGATATATTATTTGTTTGCTTTTATTGAGATATATTATTTTTTTGCTTTTATTGAGATGTATTATTCATTTTCTTTTATTGAGATATATTATTTATTTGCTTTTATTTAGATATATTATTTATTTGCTTTTATTGAGATATATTATTTATTTGCTTTTATTGAGATGTATTTTTTTTTTGCTTTTATTGAGATGTATTATTTATTTGCTTTTATTGAGTTATATTATTTATTTGCTTTTATTGAGATATATTATTTATTTGCTTTTATTGAGATATATTATGTTTTTGCTTTTATTGAGATATATGATTTATTTTCTTTTATTGAGATATATTATTTTTTTGCTTTTATTGAGATATATTATTTATTTGCTTTTATAGAGATATATTATTTATTTGCTTTTATTAAGATATATTATATATTTGCTTTTATTGAGATATATTATTTTTTTGCTTTTATTGAGATATATTATTTATTTGCTTTTATTGAGATATATTATTTTTTTGCTTTTATTGAGATATATTATTTTTTTGCTTTTATTGAGATGTATTATTCATTTTCTTTTATTGAGATATATTATTTATTTGCTTTTATTTAGATATATTATTTATTTGCTTTTATTGAGATATATTATTTATTTGCTTTTATTGAGATGTATTTTTTTTTTGCTTTTATTGAGATGTATTATTTATTTGCTTTTATTGAGTTATATTATTTATTTGCTTTTATTGAGATATATTATTTATTTGCTTTTATTGAGATATATTATGTTTTTGCTTTTTTTGAGATATATGATTTATTTTCTTTTATTGAGATATATTATTTTTTTGCTTTTATTGAGATATATTATTTATTTGCTTTTATAGAGATATATTATTTATTTGCTTTTATTAAGATATATTATATATTTGCTTTTATTGAGATATATTATTTTTTTGCTTTTATTGAGATATATTATTTATTTTCTTTTATTGAGATATATTATTTTTTTGCTTTTATTGAGATATATTATTGTTTTGCTTTTATTGAGATATATTATTTTTTTGCGTTTATTGAGATTTATTATTTATTTGCTTTTATTGAGATATATTATTTTTTTGCTTTTATTGAGATATATTATTTATTTGCTTTTATTGAGATGTATTAGTTATTTGCTTTTATTGAGATATATTATTTATTTCCTTTTATTGAGATATATTACTTTTTTGCTTTTATTGAGATATATTATGTATTTGCTTTTATTGAGATATATTATTTATTTGCTTTTATTGAGATATATTATTTATTTGCTTTTATTGAGATGTATTATTTATTTGCTTTTATTGAGATATATTATTTTTTTGCTTTTATTGAGATATATTATTTGTTTGCTTTTATTGAGATATATTATTTATTTTCTTTAATTGAGATATATTATTTATTTGCTTTTATTGAGATATATTATTTATTTGCTTTTATTGAGATATATAATTTTTTTGCTTTTATTGAGATGTATTATTCATTTTCTTTTATTGAGATATATTATTTATTTGCTTTTATTTAGATATATTATTTATTTGCTTTTATTGAGATATATTACTTATTTGCTTTTATTGAGATATATTATTTATTTGCTTTTATTGAGATATATTATTTATTTGCTTTTATTCAAATATTATTTATTTGCTTTTATTGAGATATATTATTTATTTGCTTTTATTGAGATATATTATTTATTTGCTTTTATTGAGGTATATTATTTATTTGCTTTTATTGAGATATATTATTTTTTTGCTTTTATTGAGATATATTATTTATTTGCTTTTATTGAGATATATTATTTTTTTGCTTTTATTGAGATATATTATTTATTTGCTTTTATTGAGATATATTATTTATTTGCTTTTATTGAGATATATTATTTTTTTTGCTTTTATTGAGATATATTATTTTTTTGCTTTTATTGAGATATATTATTTTTTTGCTTTTATTGAGATATATTATTTTTTTGCTTTTATTGAGATATATTATTTATTTGCTTTTATTGAGATATATTATTTTTTTGCTTTTATTGAGATATATTGTTTATTTGCTTTTATTGAGATATATTATTTATTTGCTTTTATTGAGATATATTATTTTTTTGCTTATATTGAGATATATTTTTTTTTTGCTTTTATTGAGATATATTATTTATTTGCTTTTATTGAGATATATTATTTATTTGCTTTTATTGAGATATATTATTTATTTGCTTTTATTGAGATGTATTATTTTTTTGATTTTATTGAGATGTATTATTTATTTGCTTTTATTTAGATATATTATTTATTTGCTTTTATTGAGATATATTATTTATTTGCTTTTATTGAGATATATTATTTATTTGCTTTTATTGAGATATATTATTTATTTGCTTTTATTGAGATGTATTATTTATTTGCTTTATTGAGATGTATTATTTATTTGCTTTATTGAGATATATTATTTATTTGCTTTTATTGAGATGTATTATTTATTTGCTTTATTGAGATATATTATTTATTTGCTTTTATTGAAATATTATTTATTTGCTTTTATTGAGATATATTATTTATTTGCTTTTATTGAGATATATTATTTATTTGCTTTTATTGAGATGTATTATTTATTTGCTTTTATTGAGATATATTATTTTTTTGCTTTTATTGAGATATATTATTTATTTGCTTTTATTGAGATGTATTATTTATTTGCTTTATTGAGATATATTATTTATTTGCTTTTATTGAAATATTATTTATTTGCTTTTATTGAGATATATTATTTATTTGCTTTTATTGAGATATATTATTTATTTGCTTTTATTGAGATATATTTTTATTTGCTTTTATTGAGATATATTATTTTTTTGCTTTTATTGAGATATATTATTTATTTGCTTTTATTGAGATATATTATTTATTTGCTTTTATTGAGATATATTATTTATTTGATTTTATTGAGATATATTATTTATTTGCTTTTATTGAGATATATTATTTATTTGCTTTTATTGAGATGTATTATTTATTTGCTTTTATTGAGATATATTATTTATTTTCTTTTATTGAGATATATTATTTTTTTGCTTTTATTGAGATATATTATTTATTTGCTTTTATTGAGATATATTATTTATTTGCTTTTATTAAGATATATTATTTATTTGCTTTTATTGAGATGTATTATTTATTTGCTTTTATTGAGATATATTATTTTTTTGCTTTTATTGAGATATATTATTTATTTGCTTTTTTGAGATATATTATTTTTTTGCTTTTATTGAGACATATTATTTATTTGTTTTTATTGAGATATATTATTTATATGCTTTTATTGAGATATATTATTTTTTTGCTTTTATTGAGATATATTATTTTTTTGCTTTTATTGAGATATATTGTTTATTTGCTTTTATTGAGATATATTATTTATTTGCTTTTATTGAGATATATTATTTATTTGCTTTTATTGAGATGTATTATTTTTTTGCTTTTATTGAGATGTATTATTTATTTGCTTTTATTGAGATATATTATTTATTTGCTTTTATTGAGATATATTATTTATTTGCTTTTATTGAGATATATTATTTTTTTGCTTTTATTGAGATATATTATTTTTTTGCTTTTATTGAGATATATTATTTTTTTGCTTTTATTGAGATATATTATTTTTTTGCTTTTATTGAGATATATTATTTATTTGCTTTTATAGAGAAATATTATTTATTTGCTTTTATTGAGGAATATTATATATTTGCTTTTATTGAGATATATTATTTTTTTGCTTTTATTGAGATATATTATTTATTTGCTTTTATTGAGATATATTATTTTTTTGCTTTTATTGAGATATATTATTTATTTGCTATTATTGAGATATATTATTTTTTTGCGTTTATTGAGATATATTATTTATTTGCTTTTATTGAGATATATTATTTTTTTGCTTTTATTGAGATATATTATTTATTTGCTTTTATTGAGATGTATTATTTATTTGCTTTTATTGAGATATATTATTTATTTCCTTTTATTGAGATATATTATTTTTTTGCTTTTATTGAGATATATTATTTATTTGCTTTTATTGAGATATATTATTTTTTTGCTTTTATTGAGATATATTATTTATTTGCTTTTATTGAGATATATTATTTATTTGCTTTTATTGAGATGTATTATTTATTTGCTTTTATTGAGATATATTATTTATTTGCTTTTATTGAGATATATTATTTATTTGCTTTTATTGAGATATATTATTTATTTTCTTTAATTGAGATATATTATTTATTTGCTTTTATTGAGATATATTATTTATTTGCTTTTATTGAGATATATTATTTATTTGCTTTTATTGAGATGTATTATTTATTTGCTTTTATTGAGATATATTATTTTTTTGCTTTTATTGAGATATATTATTTATTTGCTTTTATTGAGATATATTATTTATTTTCTTTAATTGAGATATATTATTTATTTGCTTTTATTGAGATATATTATTGATTTGCTTTTATTGAGATATATTATTTTTTTGCTTTTATTGAGATGTATTATTTATTTTCTTTTATTGAGATATATTATTTATTTTCTTTAATTGAGATATATTTTTTATTTGCGTTTATTGAGATATATTATTTATTTGCTTTTATTGAGATATATTATTTTTTTGCTTTTATTGAGATGTATTATTTATTTTCTTTTATTGAGATATATTATTTATTTGCTTTTATTGAGATATATTATTTATTTGATTTTATTGAGATATATTATTTATTTGCTTTTATTGAGATATATTTTTTTTTGCTTTTATTGAGATATATTATTTATTTGCTTTTATTGAGATATATTATTTATCTGCTTTTATTGAGATATATTACTTTTTTGCTTTTATTGAGATATATTATTTATTTGCTTTTATTGAGATATATTATTTTTTTGCTTTTATTGAGATATATTATTTATTTGCTTTTATTGAGATATATTATTTATTTGCTTTTATTGAGATGTATTATTTATTTGCTTTTATTGAGATATATTATTTATTTGCTTTTATTGAGATATATTATTTATTTGCGTTTATTGAGATATATTATATATTTGCTTTTATTGAGATATATTATTTTTTTGCTTTTATTGAGATATATTATTTATTTGCTTTTATTGAGATGTATTATTTATTTGCTTTTATTGAGATATATTATTTATTTCCTTTTATTGAGATATATTATTTATTTGCTTTTATTGAGATATATTATGTATTTGCTTTGTTGAGATATATTATTTATTTGCTTTTATTGAGATATATTATTTATTTGCTTTTATTGAGATGTATTATTTATTTGCTTTTATTGAGATATATTATTTTTTTGCTTTTATTGAGATATATTATTTATTTGCTTTTATTGAGATATATTATTTATTTTCTTTAATTGAGATATATTATTTATTTGCTTTTATTGAGATATATTATTTATTTGCTTTTATTGAGATATATTATTTATTTGCTTTTATTGAGATATATTATTTATTTGCTTTTATTGAAATATTATTTATTTGCTTTTATTGAGATATATTATTTATTTGATTTTATTGAGATATATTATTTATTTGCTTTTATTGAGGTATATTATTTATTTGCTTTTATTGAGATATATTATTTTTTTGCTTTTATTGAGATATATTATTTATTTGCTTTTATTGAGATATATTATTTTTTTGCTTTTATTGAGATATATTATTTATTTGCTTTTATTGAGATATATTATTTATTTGCTTTTATTGAGATATATTTTTTTTTGCTTTTATTGAGATATATTATTTATTTGCTTTTATTAAGATATATTATTTATTTGCTTTTATTGAGATGTATTATTTATTTGCTTTTATTGAGATATATTATTTTTTTGCTTTTATTGAGATATATTATTTATTTGCTTTTTTGAGATATATTATTTTTTTGCTTTTATTGAGATATATTATTTATTTGCTTTTATTGAGATATATTATTTATTTGCTTTTATTGAGATATATTATTTTTTTGCTTTTATTGAGATATATTATTTTTTTGCTTTTATTGAGATATATTATTTATTTGCTTTTATTGAGATATATTATTTTTTTGCTTTTATTGAGATATATTATTTTTTTGCTTTTATTGAGATATATTATTTTTTTGCTTTTATTGAGATATATAATTTTTTTGCTTTTATTGAGATATATTATTTATTTGCTTTTATTGAGATATATTATTTTTTTGCTTTTATTGAGATATATTATTTATTTTCTTTTATTGAGATATATTATGTATTTGCTTTTATTGAGATATATTATTTTTTTGCTTTTATTGAGATATATTATTTATTTGCTTTTATTGAGATATATTATTTATTTGCTTTTATTGAGATATATTATTTATTTGCTTTTATTGAAATATATTATTTATTTGCTTTTATTGAGATATATTATTTGCTTTTATTGAGATATATTATTTATTTGCTTTTATTGAGATATATTATTTTTTTGCTTTTATTGAGATATATTATTTTTTTGCTTTTATTGAGATATATTATTTTTTTGCTTTTATTGAGATATATAATTTTTTTGCTTTTATTGAGATATATTATTTATTTGCTTTTATTGAGATATATTATTTTTTTGCTTTTATTGAGATATATTATTTATTTTCTTTTATTGAGATATATATTGTATTTGCTTTTATTGAGATACATTATTTTTTTGCTTTTATTGAGATATATTATTTATTTGCTTTTATTGAGATATATTATTTATTTGCTTTTATTAAGATATATTATTTATTTGCTTTTATTGAGATGTATTATTTATTTGCTTTTATTGAGATATATTATTTTTTTGCTTTTATTGAGATATATTATTTTTTCGCTTTTATTGAGATATATTATTTTTTTGCTTTTATTGAGATATATTATTTATTTGCTTTTATTGAGATATATTATTTATTTGATTTAATTGAGATATATTATTTATTTGTTTTTATTGAGATATATTATTTTTTTGCTTTTATTGAGATATATTATTTTTTTGCTTTTATTGAGATATATCATTTATTTGCTTTTATTGAGATATATTATTTTTTTGCTTTTATTGAGATATATTATTTATTTGCTTTTATTGAGATATATTATTTATTTGCTTTTATTGAGATATATTATTTATTTGTTTTTATTGAGATATATTATTTATTTGCTTTTATTGAGATATATTATTTATTTGCTTTTATTGAGATATATTATTTATTTGCTTTTATTGAGATATATTATTTATTTGCTTTTATTGAGATATATTATTTTTTTGCTTTTATTGAGATATATTATTTATTTGCTTTTATTGACATATATTATTTATTTGCTTTTATTGAGATATATTATTTATTTGCTTTTATTGAGATATATTATTTATTTGCTTTTATTGAGATATATTATTTGCTTTTATTGAGATATATTATTTATTTGCTTTTATTGAGATATATTATTTTTTTGCTTTTATTGAGATCTATTATTTTTTTGCTTTTATTGAGATATATTATTTTTTTGCTTTTATTGAGATATATAATTTTTTTGCTTTTATTGAGATATATTATTTATTTGCTTTTATTGAGATATATTATTTTTTTGCTTTTATTGAGATATATTATTTATTTTCTTTTATTGAGATATATTATTTTTTTGCTTTTATTGAGATATATTATTTTTTTGCTTTTATTGAGATATATTATTTATTTGCTTTTATTGAGATATATTATTTATTTGCTTTTATTGAGATATATTATTTTTTTGCTTTTATTGAGATATATTATTTATTTGCTTTTATTGAGATATATTATTTTTTTGCTTTTATTGAGATATATTATTATTTTGCTTTTATTGAGATATATTATTTTTTTGCTTTTATTGAGATATATTATTTATTTGCTTTTATTGAGATATATTATTTTTTTGCTTTTATTGAGATATATTGTTTATTTGCTTTTATTGAGATATATTATTTATTTGCTTTTATTGAGATATATTATTTTTTTGCTTATATTGAGATATATTATTTTTTTTGCTTTTATTGAGATATATTATTTATTTGCTTTTATTGAGATATATTATTTATTTGCTTTTATTGAGATATATTATTTATTTGCTTTTATTGAGATGTATTATTTTTTTGCTTTTATTGAGATGTATTATTTATTTGCTTTTATTGAGATATATTATTTATTTGCTTTTATTGAGATATATTATTTATTTGCTTTTATTGAGATATATTATTTATTTGCTTTTATTGAGATATATTATTTTTTTGCTTTTATTGAGATGTATTATTTATTTGCTTTTATTGAGATATATTATTTATTTGCTTTTATTTAGATATATTATTTATTTGCTTTTATTGAGATATATTATTTATTTGCTTTTATTGAGATGTATTATTTATTTGCTTTTATTGAGATATATTATTTATTTGATTTTATTGAGATATATTATTTATTTGCTTTTATTGAGATATATTATTTATTTGCTTTTATTGAGATGTATTATTTATTTGCTTTTATTGAGATATATTATTTATTTGCTTTTATTGAGATATATTATTTATTTGCTTTTATTGAGATATATTATTTATTTGCTTTTATTGAGATATATTATTTATTTGCTTTTGTTAAGATATATTATTTATTTGCTTTTATTGAGATATATTATTTTTTTGCGTTTATTGAGATATATTATTTATTTGCTTTTATTGAGATATATTATTTTTTTGCTTTTATTGAGATATATTATTTATTTGCTTTTATTGAGATGTATTATTTATTTGCTTTTATTGAGATATATTATTTATTTCCTTTTATTGAGATATATTATTTTTTTGCTTTTATTGAGATATATTATGTATTTGCTTTTATTGAGATATATTATTTATTTGCTTTTATTGAGATATATTATTTTTTTGCTTTTATTGAGATATATTGTTTATTTGCTTTTATTGAGATATATTATTTATTTGCTTTTATTGAGATATATTATTTTTTTGCTTATATTGAGATATATTATTTTTTTGCTTTTATTGAGATATATTATTTTTTTGCTTTTATTGAGATATATTATGTATTTGCTTTTATTGAGATATATTATTTATTTGCTTTTATTGAGATATATTATTGTTTTGCTTTTATTGAGATGTATTATTTTTTTGCTTTTATTGAGATGTATTATTTATTTGCTTTTATTGAGATATATTATTTATTTGCTTTTATTGAGATATATTATTTATTTGCTTTTATTGAGATATATTATTTTTTTGCTTTTATTGAGATATATTATTTTTTTGCTTTTATTGAGATATATTATTTTTTTGCTTTTATTGAGATATATTATTTATTTGCTTTTATAGAGATATATTATTTATTTGCTTTTATTGAGATATATTATATATTTGCTTTTATTGAGATATATTATTTTTTTGCTTTTATTGAGATATATTATTTATTTGCTTTTATTGAGATATATTATTTTTTTGCTTTTATTGAGATATATTATTTTTTTGCTTTTATTGAGATATATTATTTTTTTGCGTTTATTGAGATATATTATTTATTTGCTTTTATTGAGATATATTATTTTTTTGCTTTTATTGAGATATATTATTTATTTGCTTTTATTGAGATGTATTATTTATTTGCTTTTATTGAGATATATTATTTATTTCCTTTTATTGAGATATATTATTTTTTTGCTTTTATTGAGATATATTATGTATTTGCTTTTATAGAGATATATTATTTATTTGCTTTTATTGAGATATATTATTGTTTTGCTTTTATTGAGATATATTATTTATTTGCTTTTATTGAAATATTATTTATTTGCTTTTATTGAGATATATTATTTATTTGCTTTTATTGAGATATATTATTTATTTGCTTTTATTGAGATATATTATTTATTTGATTTTATTGAGATATATTATTTATTTGCTTTTATTGAGATATATTATTTATTTGCTTTTATTGAGATGTATTATTTATTTGCTTTTATTGAGATATATTATTTATTTGCTTTTATTGAGATATATTATTTATTTGCTTTTATTGAGATATATTATTTATTTGCTTTTATTGAGATATATTATTTATTTGATTTTATTGAGATATATTATATATTTGCTTTTCTTGAGATATATTATTTATTTGTTTTTATTGAGATGTATTATTTATTTGCTTTTATTGAGATATATTATTTATTTGCTTTTATTGAGATATATTATTTTTTTGCTTTTATTGAGATATATTATTTATTTGCTTTTATTGAGATATATTATTTATTTGCTTTTGTTAAGATATATTATTTATTTGCTTTTATTGAGATATATTATTTTTTTGCGTTTATTGAGATATATTATTTATTTGCTTTTATTGAGATATATTATTTTTTTGCTTTTATTGAGATATATTATTTATTTGCTTTTATTGAGATGTATTATTTATTTGCTTTTATTGAGATATATTATTTATTTCCTTTTATTGAGATATATTATTTTTTTGCTTTTATTGAGATATATTATGTATTTGCTTTTATTGAGATATATTATTTATTTGCTTTTATTGAGATATATTATTTTTTTGCTTTTATTGAGATATATTGTTTATTTGCTTTTATTGAGATATATTATTTATTTGCTTTTATTGAGATATATTATTTTTTTGCTTATATTGAGATATATTATTTTTTTGCTTTTATTGAGATATATTATTTTTTTGCTTTTATTGAGATATATTATGTATTTGCTTTTATTGAGATATATTATTTATTTGCTTTTATTGAGATATATTATTGTTTTGCTTTTATTGAGATGTATTATTTTTTTGCTTTTATTGAGATGTATTATTTATTTGCTTTTATTGAGATATATTATTTATTTGCTTTTATTGAGATATATTATTTATTTGCTTTTATTGAGATATATTATTTTTTTGCTTTTATTGAGATATATTATTTTTTTGCTTTTATTGAGATATATTATTTATTTGCTTTTATTGAGATATATTATTTTTTTGCTTTTATTGAGATATATTATTTTTTTGCTTTTATTGAGATATATTATTTTTTTGCGTTTATTGAGATATATTATTTATTTGCTTTTATTGAGATATATTATTTTTTTGCTTTTATTGAGATATATTATTTATTTGCTTTTATTGAGATGTATTATTTATTTGCTTTTATTGAGATATATTATTTATTTCCTTTTATTGAGATATATTATTTTTTTGCTTTTATTGAGATATATTATGTATTTGCTTTTATTGAGATATATAATTTATTTGCTTTTATTGAGATATATTATTTTTTTGCTTTTATTGAGATATATTATTTATTTGCTTTTATTGAGATATATTATTTATTTGCTTTTATTGAGATATATTATTTATTTGCTTTTATTGAGATATATTATTTATTTGCTTTTATTGAGATATATTATTTGCTTTTATCGAGATATATAATTTATTTGCTTTTATTGAGATATATTATTTATTTGCTTTTATTGAGATATATTATTTTTTTGCTTTTATTGAGATATATTATTTATTTGCTTTTATTGAGATATATTATTTTTTTGCTTTTATTGAGATATATTATTTATTTTCTTTTATTGAGATATATATTGTATTTGCTTTTATTGAGATACATTATTTTTTTGCTTTTATTGAGATATATTATTTATTTGCTTTTATTGAGATATATTATTTATTTGCTTTTATTAAGATATATTATTTATTTGCTTTTATTGAGATGTATTATTTATTTGCTTTTATTGAGATATATTATTTTTTTGCTTTTATTGAGATATATTATTTTTTCGCTTTTATTGAGATATATTATTTTTTTGCTTTTATTGAGATATATTATTTATTTGCTTTTATTGAGATATATTATTTATTTGATTTAATTGAGATATATTATTTATTTGTTTTTATTGAGATATATTATTTTTTTGCTTTTATTGAGATATATTATTTTTTTGCTTTTATTGAGATATATTATTTATTTGCTTTTATTGAGATATATTATTTTTTTGCTTTTATTGAGATATATTATTTATTTGCTTTTATTGAGATATATTATTTATTTGCTTTTATTGAGATATATTATTTATTTGTTTTTATTGAGATATATTATTTATTTGCTTTTATTGAGATATATTATTTATTTGCTTTTATTGAGATATATTATTTATTTGCTTTTATTGAGATATATTATTTATTTGCTTTTATTGAGATATATTATTTTTTTGCTTTTATTGAGATATATTATTTATTTGCTTTTATTGACATATATTATTTATTTGCTTTTATTGAGATATATTATTTATTTGCTTTTATTGAGATATATTATTTATTTGCTTTTATTGAGATATATTATTTGCTTTTATTGAGATATATTATTTATTTGCTTTTATTGAGATATATTATTTTTTTGCTTTTATTGAGATCTATTATTTTTTTGCTTTTATTGAGATATATTATTTTTTTGCTTTTATTGAGATATATAATTTTTTTGCTTTTATTGAGATATATTATTTATTTGCTTTTATTGAGATATATTATTTTTTTGCTTTTATTGAGATATATTATTTATTTTCTTTTATTGAGATATATTATGTATTTGCTTTTATTGAGATATATTATTTTTTTGCTTTTATTGAGATATATTATTTATTTGCTTTTATTGAGATATATTATTTATTTGCTTTTATTGAGATATATTATTTTTTTGCTTTTATTGAGATATATTATTTATTTGCTTTTATTGAGATATATTATTTATTTGCTTTTATTGAGATATATTACTTATTTGCTTTTATTGAGATATATATTTTTTTTGCTTTTATTGAGATATATTATTTTTTTGCTTTTATTGAGATATATTATTTATTTGCTTTTATTGAGATATATTATTTATTTGCTTTTATTGAGATATATTATTTATTTGTTTTTATTGAGATATATTATTTATTTGCTTTTATTGAGATATATTATTTATTTGCTTTTATTGAGATATATTATTTATTTGCTTTTATTGAGATATATAATTTATTTGCTTTTATTGAGATATATTATTTTTTTGCTTTTATTGAGATATATTATTTATTTGCTTTTATTGAGATATATTATTTATTTGCTTTTATTGAGATATATTATTTATTTGCTTTTATTGAGATATATTATTTATTTGCTTTTATTGAGATATATTATTTGCTTTTATTGAGATATATAATTTATTTGCTTTTATTGAGATATATTATTTTTTTGCTTTTATTGAGATATATTATTTTTTTGCTTTTATTGAGATATATTATTTTTTTGCTTTTATTGAGATATATTATTTTTTTGCTTTTATTGAGATATATAATTTTTTTGCTTTTATTGAGATATATTATTTATTTGCTTTTATTGAGATATATTATTTTTTTGCTTTTATTGAGATATATTATTTATTTTCTTTTATTGAGATATATTATGTATATGCTTTTATTGAGATATATTATTTTTTTGCTTTTATTGAGATATATTATTTATTTGCTTTTATTGAGATATATTATTTATTTGCTTTTATTGAGATATATTATTTATTTGCTTTTATTGAGATATATTATTTATTTGCTTTTATTGAGATATATTATTTGCTTTTATTGAGATATATTATTTATTTGCTTTTATTGAGATATATTATTTTTTTGCTTTTATTGAGATATATTATTTTTTTGCTTTTATTGAGATATATTATTTTTTTGCTTTTATTGAGATATATAATTTTTTTGCTTTTATTGAGATATATTATTTTTTTGCTTTTATTGAGATATATTATGTATTTGCTTTTATTGAGATATATTATTTATTTTCTTTTATTGAGATATATTATGTATTTGCTTTTATTGAGATATATTATTTTTTTGCTTTTATTGAGATATATTATTTATTTGCTTTTATTGAGATATATTATTTATTTGCTTTTATTGAGATATATTATTTGTTTGCTTTTATTGAGATATATTATTTATTTGCTTTTATTGAGATATATTATTTATTTGCTTTTATTGAGATATATTATTTATTTGCTTTTATTGAGATATATTATTTATTTGCTTTTATTGAGATATATTATTTTTTCGCATTTATTGAGATATATTATTTATTTGCTTTTATTGAGATATATTATTCATTTCCTTTTATTGAGATATATACTTTATTTGCTTTTATTGAGATATATTATTTATTTGCTTTTATTGAGATATATTATTTATTTGCTTTTATTGAGATATATTATTTATTTGCTTTCATTGAGATATATTATTTATTTGCTTTTATTGAGATATATTATTTATTTGCTTTTATTGAGATGTATTATTTATTTGCTTTTATTGAGATATATTATTTATTTGCTTTTATTGAGATATATTATTTTTTTGCTTTTATTGAGATATATTATTTATTTGCTTTTATTGAGATATATTATTTATTTGCTTTTATTGAGATATATTATTTATTTGCCTTTATTGAGATATATTATTTATTTTCTTTTATTGAGATATATTATGTATTTGCTTTTATTGAGATATATTATTTATTTGCTTTTATTGAGATATATTATTTATTTGCTTTTATTGAGATATATTATTTATTTGCTTTTATTGAGATGTATTATTTATTTGCTTTTATTGAGATGTATTATTTATTTGCTTTTATTGAGATATATTATTTTTTTGCTTTTATTGAGATATATTATTTATTTGCTTTTATTGAGATATATTATTTATTTGCTTTTATTGAGATGTATTATTTATTTGCTTTTATTGAGATATATTATTTATTTGCTTTTATTGAGATATATTATTTTTTTGCTTTTATTGAGATATATTACTTATTTGCTTTTATTGAGATATATTATTTATTTGCTTTTATTAAGATATATTATTTATTTGCTTTTATTGAGATGTATTATTTATTTGCTTTTATTGAGATATTTTATTTTTTTGCTTTTATTGAGATATATTATTTTTTCGCTTTTATTGAGATATATTATTTTTTTGCTTTTATTGAGATATATTATTTATTTGCTTTTATTGAGATATATTATTTATTTGCTTTTATTGAGATATATTATTTATTTGATTTAATTGAGATATATTATTTATTTGTTTTTATTGAGATATATTATTTTTTTGCTTTTATTGAGATATATTATTTTTTTGCTTTTATTGAGATATATTATTTATTTGCTTTTATTGAGATATATAATTTTTTTGCTTTTATTGAGATATATTATTTATTTGCTTTTATTGAGATATATTATTTATTTGCTTTTATTGAGATATATTATTTATTTGCTTTTATTGAGATATATTATTTTTTTGCTTTTATTGAGATATATTATTTATTTGCTTTTATTGAGATATATTATTTATTTGCTTTTATTGAGATATATTATTTATTTGCTTTTATTGAGATATATTATTTATTTCCTTTTATTGAGATATATTATTTGCTTTTATTGAGATATATTATTTATTTGCTTTTATTGAGATATATTATTTTTTTGCTTTTATTGAGATATATTATTTTTTTGCTTTTATTGAGATATATTATTTTTTTGCTTTTATTGAGATATATAATTTTTTTGCTTTTATTGAGATATATTATTTATTTGCTTTTATTGAGATATATTATTTTTTTGCTTTTATTGAGATATATTATTTATTTTCTTTTATTGAGATATATTATGTATTTGCTTTTATTGGGATATATTATTTTTTTGCTTTTATTGAGATATATTATTTATTTGCTTTTATTGAGATATATTATTTATTTGCTTTTATTGAGATATATTATTTATTTGCTTTTATTGAGATATATTATTTATTTGCTTTTATTGAGATATATTATTTATTTGCTTTTATTGAGATATATTATTTATTTGCTTTTATTGAGATATATTATTTATTTGCTTTTATTGAGATATATTATTTTTTCGCTTTTATTGAGATATATAATTTATTTGCTTTTATTGAGATATATTATTTATTTCCTTTTATTGAGATATATACTTTATTTGCTTTTATTGAGATATATTATTTATTTGCTTTTATTGAGATATATTATTTATTTGCTTTTATTGAGATATATTATTTATTTGCTTTTATTCAGATATATTATTTATTTGCTTTTATTGAGATATATTATTTATTTGCTTTTATTGAGATGTATTATTTATTTGCTTTTATTGAGATATATTATTTTATTGCTGTTATTGAGATATATTATTTTTTTGCTTTTATTGAGATGTATTATTTATTTTCTTTTATTGAGATATATTATTTATTTGCTTTTATTGAGATATATTATTTATTTGCCTTTATTGAGATATATTATTTATTTGCTTTTATTGAGATATATTATTTATTTGCTTTTATTGAGATATATTATTTATTTGCTTTTATTGAGATATATTATTTATTTGCTTTTATTGAGATATATTATTTTTTTGCTTTTATTGAGATATATTATTTATTTGCTTTTATTGACATATATTATTTATTTGCTTTTATTGAGATATATTATTTATTTGCTTTTATTGAGATATATTATTTATTTGCTTTTATTGAGATATATTATTTGCTTTTATTGAGATATATTATTTATTTGCTTTTATTGAGATATATTATTTTTTTGCTTTTATTGAGATCTATTATTTTTTTGCTTTTATTGAGATATATTATTTTTTTGCTTTTATTGAGATATATAATTTTTTTGCTTTTATTGAGATATATTATTTATTTGCTTTTATTGAGATATATTATTTTTTTGCTTTTATTGAGATATATTATTTATTTTCTTTTATTGAGATATATTATGTATTTGCTTTTATTGAGATATATTATTTTTTTGCTTTTATTGAGATATATTATTTATTTGCTTTTATTGAGATATATTATTTATTTGCTTTTATTGAGATATATTATTTTTTTGCTTTTATTGAGATATATTATTTATTTGCTTTTATTGAGATATATTATTTATTTGCTTTTATTGAGATATATTACTTATTTGCTTTTATTGAGATATATATTTTTTTTGCTTTTATTGAGATATATTATTTTTTTGCTTTTATTGAGATATATTATTTATTTGCTTTTATTGAGATATATTATTTATTTGCTTTTATTGAGATATATTATTTATTTGTTTTTATTGAGATATATTATTTATTTGCTTTTATTGAGATATATTATTTATTTGCTTTTATTGAGATATATTATTTATTTGCTTTTATTGAGATATATAATTTATTTGCTTTTATTGAGATATATTATTTTTTTGCTTTTATTGAGATATATTATTTATTTGCTTTTATTGAGATATATTATTTATTTGCTTTTATTGAGATATATTATTTATTTGCTTTTATTGAGATATATTATTTATTTGCTTTTATTGAGATATATTATTTGCTTTTATTGAGATATATAATTTATTTGCTTTTATTGAGATATATTATTTTTTTGCTTTTATTGAGATATATTATTTTTTTGCTTTTATTGAGATATATTATTTTTTTGCTTTTATTGAGATATATTATTTTTTTGCTTTTATTGAGATATATAATTTTTTTGCTTTTATTGAGATATATTATTTATTTGCTTTTATTGAGATATATTATTTTTTTGCTTTTATTGAGATATATTATTTATTTTCTTTTATTGAGATATATTATGTATATGCTTTTATTGAGATATATTATTTTTTTGCTTTTATTGAGATATATTATTTATTTGCTTTTATTGAGATATATTATTTATTTGCTTTTATTGAGATATATTATTTATTTGCTTTTATTGAGATATATTATTTATTTGCTTTTATTGAGATATATTATTTGCTTTTATTGAGATATATTATTTATTTGCTTTTATTGAGATATATTATTTTTTTGCTTTTATTGAGATATATTATTTTTTTGCTTTTATTGAGATATATTATTTTTTTGCTTTTATTGAGATATATAATTTTTTTGCTTTTATTGAGATATATTATTTTTTTGCTTTTATTGAGATATATTATGTATTTGCTTTTATTGAGATATATTATTTATTTTCTTTTATTGAGATATATTATGTATTTGCTTTTATTGAGATATATTATTTTTTTGCTTTTATTGAGATATATTATTTATTTGCTTTTATTGAGATATATTATTTATTTGCTTTTATTGAGATATATTATTTGTTTGCTTTTATTGAGATATATTATTTATTTGCTTTTATTGAGATATATTATTTATTTGCTTTTATTGAGATATATTATTTATTTGCTTTTATTGAGATATATTATTTATTTGCTTTTATTGAGATATATTATTTTTTCGCATTTATTGAGATATATTATTTATTTGCTTTTATTGAGATATATTATTCATTTCCTTTTATTGAGATATATACTTTATTTGCTTTTATTGAGATATATTATTTATTTGCTTTTATTGAGATATATTATTTATTTGCTTTTATTGAGATATATTATTTATTTGCTTTCATTGAGATATATTATTTATTTGCTTTTATTGAGATATATTATTTATTTGCTTTTATTGAGATGTATTATTTATTTGCTTTTATTGAGATATATTATTTATTTGCTTTTATTGAGATATATTATTTTTTTGCTTTTATTGAGATATATTATTTATTTGCTTTTATTGAGATATATTATTTATTTGCTTTTATTGAGATATATTATTTATTTGCCTTTATTGAGATATATTATTTATTTTCTTTTATTGAGATATATTATGTATTTGCTTTTATTGAGATATATTATTTATTTGCTTTTATTGAGATATATTATTTATTTGCTTTTATTGAGATATATTATTTATTTGCTTTTATTGAGATGTATTATTTATTTGCTTTTATTGAGATGTATTATTTATTTGCTTTTATTGAGATATATTATTTTTTTGCTTTTATTGAGATATATTATTTATTTGCTTTTATTGAGATATATTATTTATTTGCTTTTATTGAGATGTATTATTTATTTGCTTTTATTGAGATATATTATTTATTTGCTTTTATTGAGATATATTATTTTTTTGCTTTTATTGAGATATATTACTTATTTGCTTTTATTGAGATATATTATTTATTTGCTTTTATTAAGATATATTATTTATTTGCTTTTATTGAGATGTATTATTTATTTGCTTTTATTGAGATATTTTATTTTTTTGCTTTTATTGAGATATATTATTTTTTCGCTTTTATTGAGATATATTATTTTTTTGCTTTTATTGAGATATATTATTTATTTGCTTTTATTGAGATATATTATTTATTTGCTTTTATTGAGATATATTATTTATTTGATTTAATTGAGATATATTATTTATTTGTTTTTATTGAGATATATTATTTTTTTGCTTTTATTGAGATATATTATTTTTTTGCTTTTATTGAGATATATTATTTATTTGCTTTTATTGAGATATATAATTTTTTTGCTTTTATTGAGATATATTATTTATTTGCTTTTATTGAGATATATTATTTATTTGCTTTTATTGAGATATATTATTTATTTGCTTTTATTGAGATATATTATTTTTTTGCTTTTATTGAGATATATTATTTATTTGCTTTTATTGAGATATATTATTTATTTGCTTTTATTGAGATATATTATTTATTTGCTTTTATTGAGATATATTATTTATTTCCTTTTATTGAGATATATTATTTGCTTTTATTGAGATATATTATTTATTTGCTTTTATTGAGATATATTATTTTTTTGCTTTTATTGAGATATATTATTTTTTTGCTTTTATTGAGATATATTATTTTTTTGCTTTTATTGAGATATATAATTTTTTTGCTTTTATTGAGATATATTATTTATTTGCTTTTATTGAGATATATTATTTTTTTGCTTTTATTGAGATATATTATTTATTTTCTTTTATTGAGATATATTATGTATTTGCTTTTATTGGGATATATTATTTTTTTGCTTTTATTGAGATATATTATTTATTTGCTTTTATTGAGATATATTATTTATTTGCTTTTATTGAGATATATTATTTATTTGCTTTTATTGAGATATATTATTTATTTGCTTTTATTGAGATATATTATTTATTTGCTTTTATTGAGATATATTATTTATTTGCTTTTATTGAGATATATTATTTATTTGCTTTTATTGAGATATATTATTTTTTCGCTTTTATTGAGATATATAATTTATTTGCTTTTATTGAGATATATTATTTATTTCCTTTTATTGAGATATATACTTTATTTGCTTTTATTGAGATATATTATTTATTTGCTTTTATTGAGATATATTATTTATTTGCTTTTATTGAGATATATTATTTATTTGCTTTTATTCAGATATATTATTTATTTGCTTTTATTGAGATATATTATTTATTTGCTTTTATTGAGATGTATTATTTATTTGCTTTTATTGAGATATATTATTTTATTGCTGTTATTGAGATATATTATTTTTTTGCTTTTATTGAGATGTATTATTTATTTTCTTTTATTGAGATATATTATTTATTTGCTTTTATTGAGATATATTATTTATTTGCCTTTATTGAGATATATTATTTATTTTCTTTTATTGAGATATATTATGTATTTGCTTTTATTGAGATATATTATTTTTTTGCTTTTATTGAGATATATTATTTATTTGCTTTTATTGAGATATATTATTTATTTGCTTTTATTGAGATATATTATTTATTTGCTTGTATTGAGATGTATTATTTATTTGCTTTTATTGAGATGTATTATTTATTTGCTTTTATTGAGATATATTATTTTTTTGCTTTTATTGAGATATATTATTTATTTGCTTTTATTGAGATATATTATTTATTTGCTTTTATTGAGATATATTATTTATTTTCTTTTATTGAGATATATTATTTATTTGCTTGTATTGAGATGTATTATTTATTTGCTTTTATTGAGATATATTATTTATTTGCTTTTATTGAGATATATTATTTTTTTGCTTTTATTGAGATATATTATTTATTTGCTTTTATTGAGATGTATTATTTATTTGCTTTTATTGAGATATATTATTTATTTGCTTTTATTGAGATATATTATTTATTTGCTTTTATTGAGATATATTATTTATTTGCTTTTATTGAGATATATTATTTATTTGCTTTTATTGAGATATATTATTTGCTTTTATTGAGATATATTATTTATTTGCTTTTATTGAGATATATTATTTTTTTGCTTTTATTGAGATATATTATTTTTTTGCTTTTATTGAGATATATTATTTTTTTGCTTTTATTGAGATAAATAATTTTTTTGCTTTTATTGAGATATATTATTTATTTGCTTTTATTGAGATATATTATTTATTTGCTTTTATTGAGATATATTATTTATTTGCTTTTATTGAGATATATTATTTATTTGCTTTTATTGAGATATATTATTTATTTGCTTTTATTGAGATATATTATTTGCTTTTATTGAGATATATTATTTATTTGCTTTTATTGAGATATATTATTTATTTGCTTTTATTGAGATATATTATTTATTTGCTTTTATTGAGATATATTATTTATTTGCTTTTATTGAGATATATTATTTATTTGCTTTTATTGAGATATATTATTTATTTGCTTTTATTGAGATATATTATTTATTTGCTTTTATTGAGATATATTATTTATTTGCTTTTATTGAGATATATTATTTATTTGCTTTTATTGAGATGTATTATTTATTTGTTTTTATTGAGATGTATTATTTTTTTTGCTTTTATTGAGATATATTATTTATTTGCTTTTATTGAGATATATTATTTTTTTGCTTTTATTGAGATATATTATTTATTTTCTTTTATTGAGATATATTATGTATTTGCTTTTATTGAGATATATTATTTTTTTGCTTTTATTGAGATATATTGTTTATTTGCTTTTATTGCGATATATTATTTATTTGCTTTTATTGAGATATATTATTTTTTTGCTTATATTGAGATATATTATTTTTTTGCTTTTATTGAGATATATTATTTATTTGCTTTTATTGAGATATATTATTTATTTGCTTTTATTAAGATATATTATTTATTTGCTTTTATTGAGATATATTATTTTTTTGATTTTATTGAGATATATTATTTATTTGCTTTTATTGAGATATATTATTTTTTTGCTTTTATTGAGATATATTATTTATTTGCTTATATAGAGAAATATTATTTATTTGCTTTTATTGAGATATATTATATATTTGCTTTTATTGAGATATATTATTTTTTTGCTTTTATTGAGATATATTATTTATTTGCTTTTATTGAGATATATTATTTTTTTGCTTTTATTGAGATATATTATTTATTTGCTTTTATTGAGATATATTATGTTTTTGCGTTTATTGAGATATATTATTTATTTGCTTTTATTGAGATATATTATTTTTTTGCTTTTATTGAGATATATTATTTATTTGCTTTTATTGAGATGTATTATTTATTTGGTTTTATTGAGATATATTATTTATTTCCTTTTATTGAGATATATTATTTTTTTGCTTTTATTGAGATATATTATGTATTTGCTTTTATTGAGATATATTATTTATTTGCTTTTATTGAGATATACTATTTATTTGCTTTTATTGAGATGTATTATTTATTTGCTTTTATTGAGATATATTATTTTTTTGCTTTTATTGAGATATATTATTTATTTGCTTTTATTGAGATATATTATTTATTTTCTTTAATTGAGATATATTATTTATTTGCTTTTATTGAGATATATTATTTATTTGCTTTTATTGAGATATATTATTTTTTTGCTTTTATTGAGATGTATTATTTATTTTCTTTTATTGAGATATATTATTTATTTGCTTTTATTTAGATATATTATTTATTTGCTTTTATTGAGATATATTATTTATTTGCTTTTATTGAGATATATTTTTTTTTGCTTTTATTGAGATATATTATTTATTTGCTTTTATTGAGATATATTATTTATCTGCTTTTATTGAGATATATTATTTTTTTGCTTTTATTGAGATATATTATTTATTTGCTTTTATTGAGATATATTATTTTTTTGCTTTTATTGAGATATATTATTTATTTGCTTTTATTGAGATATATTATTTATTTGCTTTTATTGAAATATTATTTATTTGCTTTTATTGAGATATATTATTTATTTGCTTTTATTGAGATATATTATTTATTTGCTTTTATTGAGATATATTATTTATTTGCTTTTATTGAGATATATTATTTTTTTGCTTTTATTGAGATATATTATTTATTTGCTTTTATTGAGATATATTATTTTTTTGCTTTTATTGAGATATATTATTTATTTGCTTTTATTGAGATATATTATTTATTTGCTTTTATTGAGATATATTATTTATTTGCTTTTATTGAGATATATTATTTATTTGCTTTTATTGAGATATATTATTTATTTGCTTTTATTGAGAGATATTTTTTATTTGCTTTTATTGAGATGTATTATTTATTTGCTTTTATTGAGATGTATTATTTTTTTTGCTTTTATTGAGATATATTATTTATTTGCTTTTATTGAGATATATTATTTTTTTGCTTTTATTGAGATATATTATTTATTTTCTTTTATTGAGATATATTATTTATTTGCTTTTATTGAGATATATTATTTATTTGCTTTTATTGAGATATATTATTTATTTGCTTTTATTGAGATATATTATTTATTTGCTTTTATTGAGATATATTATTTATTTGCTTTTATTGAGATATATTATTTATTTGCTTTTATTGAGATGTATTATTTATTTGCTTTTATTGAGATGTATTATTTTTTTTGCTTTTATTGAGATATATTATTTATTTGCTTTTATTGAGATATATTATTTTTTTGCTTTTATTGAGATATATTATTTATTTTCTTTTATTGAGATATATTATGTATTTGCTTTTATTGAGATATATAATTTTTTTGCTTTTATTGAGATATATTGTTTATTTGCTTTTATTGCGATATATTATTTATTTGCTTTTATTGAGATATATTATTTATTTGCTTTTATTGAGATATATTATTTGCTTTTATTGAGATATATTATTTATTTGCTTTTATTGAGATATATTATTTTTTTGCTTTTATTGAGATATATTATTTTTTTGCTTTTATTGAGATATATTATTTTTTTGCTTTTATTGAGATATATAATTTTTTTGCTTTTATTGAGATATATTATTTATTTGCTTTTATTGAGATATATTATTTATTTGCTTTTATTGAGATATATTATTTATTTGCTTTTATTGAGATATATTATTTATTTGCTTTTATTGAGATATATTATTTATTTGCTTTTATTGAGATATATTATTTGCTTTTATTGAGATATATTATTTATTTGCTTTTATTGAGATATATTATTTATTTGCTTTTATTGAGATATATTATTTATTTGCTTTTATTGAGATATATTATTTATTTGCTTTTATTGAGATATATTATTTATTTGCTTTTATTGAGATATATTATTTATTTGCTTTTATTGAGATATATTATTTATTTGCTTTTATTGAGATATATTATTTATTTGCTTTTATTGAGATATATTATTTATTTGCTTTTATTGAGATGTATTATTTATTTGCTTTTATTGAGATGTATTATTTTTTTTGCTTTTATTGAGATATATTATTTATTTGCTTTTATTGAGATATATTATTTTTTTGCTTTTATTGAGATATATTATTTATTTTCTTTTATTGAGATATATTATGTATTTGCTTTTATTGAGATATATTATTTATTTGCTTTTATTGAGATATATTATTTATTTGATTTAATTGAGATATATTATTTATTTGTTTTTATTGAGATATATTATTTTTTTGCTTTTATTGAGATATATTATTTTTTTGCTTTTATTGAGATATATTATTTATTTGCTTTTATTGAGAGATATTTTTTATTTGCTTTTATTGAGATGTATTATTTATTTGCTTTTATTGAGATGTATTATTTTTTTTGCTTTTATTGAGATATATTATTTATTTGCTTTTATTGAGATATATTATTTTTTTGCTTTTATTGAGATATATTATTTATTTTCTTTTATTGAGATATATTATTTTTTTGCTTTTATTGAGATATATTATTTATTTGCTTTTATTGAGATATATTATTTATTTGCTTTTATTGAGATATATTATTTATTTGCTTTTATTGAGATATATTATTTATTTGCTTTTATTGAGATATATTATTTATTTGCTTTTATTGAGATGTATTATTTATTTGCTTTTATTGAGATGTATTATTTTTTTTGCTTTTATTGAGATATATTATTTATTTGCTTTTATTGAGATATATTATTTTTTTGCTTTTATTGAGATATATTATTTATTTTCTTTTATTGAGATATATTATGTATTTGCTTTTATTGAGATATATTATTTTTTTGCTTTTATTGAGATATATTGTTTATTTGCTTTTATTGAGATATATTATTTATTTGCTTTTATTGAGATATATTATTTATTTGCTTTTATTGAGATATATTATTTTCTTTTATTGAGATATATTATTTATTTGCTTTTATTGAGATATATTATTTTTTTGCTTTTATTGAGATATATTATTTTTTTGCTTTTATTGAGATATATTATTTTTTTGCTTTTATTGAGATATATAATTTTTTTGCTTTTATTGAGATATATTATTTATTTGCTTTTATTGAGATATATTATTTATTTGCTTTTATTGAGATATATTATTTATTTGCTTTTATTGAGATATATTATTTATTTGCTTTTATTGAGATATATTATTTATTTGCTTTTATTGAGATATATTATTTGCTTTTATTGAGATATATTATTTATTTGCTTTTATTGAGATATATTATTTATTTGCTTTTATTGAGATATATTATTTATTTGCTTTTATTGAGATATATTATTTATTTGCTTTTATTGAGATATATTATTTATTTGCTTTTATTGAGATATATTATTTATTTGCTTTTATTGAGATATATTATTTTTTTGCTTTTATTGAGATATATTATTTATTTGCTTTTATTGAGATGTATTATTTATTTGCTTTTATTGAGATGTATTATTTTTTTTCCTTTTATTGAGATATATTATTTATTTGCTTTTATTGAGATATATTATTTTTTTGCTTTTATTGAGATATATTATTTATTTGATTTAATTGAGATATATTATTTATTTGTTTTTATTGAGATATATTATTTTTTTGCTTTTATTGAGATATATTATTTTTTTGCTTTTATTGAGATATATTATTTATTTGCTTTTATTGAGATATATAATTTTTTTGCTTTTATTGAGATATATTATTTATTTGCTTTTATTGAGATATATTATTTATTTGCTTTTATTGAGATATATTATTTATTTGCTTTTATTGAGATATATTATTTTTTTGCTTTTATTGAGATATATTATTTATTTGCTTTTATTGAGATATATAATTTATTTGCTTTTATTGAGATATATTATTTATTTGCTTTTATTGAGATATATTATTTATTTGCTTTTATTGAGATATATTATTTATTTGCTTTTATTGAGATATATTATTTTTTCGCTTTTATTGAGATATATTATTTATTTGCTTTTATTGAGATATATTATTTATTTCCTTTTATTGAGATATATACTTTATTTGCTTTTATTGAGATATATTATTTATTTGCTTTTATTGAGATATATTATTTATTTGCTTTTATTGAGATATATTATTTATTTGCTTTTATTGAGATATATTATTTATTTGCTTGTATTGAGATGTATTATTTATTTGCTTTTATTGAGATGTATTATTTATTTGCTTTTATTGAGATATATTATTTTTTTGCTTTTATTGAGATATATTATTTATTTGCTTTTATTGAGATATATTATTTATTTGCTTTTATTGAGATATATTATTTATTTTCTTTTATTGAGATATATTATTTATTTGCTTTTATTGAGATGTATTATTTATTTGCTTTTATTGAGATATATTATTTATTTGCTTTTATTGAGATATATTATTTTTTTGCTTTTATTGAGATATATTATTTATTTGCTTTTATTGAGATGTATTATTTATTTGCTTTTATTGAGATATATTATTTATTTGCTTTTATTGAGATATATTATTTGTTTGCTTTTATTGAGATATATTATTTATTTGCTTTTATTGAGATATATTATTTATTTGCTTTTATTGAGATATATTATTTGCTTTTATTGAGATATATTATTTATTTGCTTTTATTGAGATATATTATTTTTTTGCTTTTATTGAGATATATTATTTTTTTGCTTTTATTGAGATAAATAATTTTTTTGCTTTTATTGAGATATATTATTTATTTGCTTTTATTGAGATATATTATTTATTTGCTTTTATTGAGATATATTATTTATTTGCTTTTATTGAGATATATTATTTATTTGCTTTTATTGAGATATATTATTTATTTGCTTTTATTGAGATATATTATTTGCTTTTATTGAGATATATTATTTATTTGCTTTTATTGAGATATATAATTTATTTGCTTTTATTGAGATATATTATTTATTTGCTTTTATTGAGATATATTATTTATTTGCTTTTATTGAGATATATTATTTATTTGCTTTTATTGAGATATATTATTTTTTCGCTTTTATTGAGATATATTATTTATTTGCTTTTATTGAGATATATTATTTATTTCCTTTTATTGAGATATATACTTTATTTGCTTGTATTGAGATATATTATTTATTTGCTTTTATTGAGATATATTATTTATTTGCTTTTATTGAGATATATTATTTATTTGCTTTTATTCAGATATATTAGTTATTTGCTTTTATGGAGATATATTATTTATTTGCTTTTATTGAGATGTATTATTTATTTGCTTTTATTGAGATATATTATTTTATTGCTGTTATTGAGATATATTATTTTTTTGCTTTTATTGAGATATATTATTTATTTTCTTTTATTGAGATATATTATTTATTTGCTTTTATTGAGATATATTATTTATTTGCCTTTATTGAGATATATTATTTATTTTCTTTTATTGAGATATATTATGTATTTGCTTTTATTGAGATATATTATTTATTTTCTTTTATTGAGATATATTATTTATTTGCTTTTATTGAGATATATTATTTATTTGCTTTTATTGAGATATATTATTTATTTGCTTGTATTGAGATGTATTATTTATTTGCTTTTATTGAGATGTATTATTTATTTGCTTTTATTGAGATATATTATTTTTTTGCTTTTATTGAGATATATTATTTATTTGCTTTTATTGAGATATATTATTTATTTGCTTTTATTGAGATATATTATTTATTTTCTTTTATTGAGATATATTATTTATTTGCTTTTATTGAGATGTATTATTTATTTGCTTTTATTGAGATATATTATTTATTTGCTTTTATTGAGATATATTATTTTTTTGCTTTTATTGAGATATATTATTTATTTGCTTTTATTGAGATGTATTATTTATTTGCTTTTATTGAGATATATTATTTATTTGCTTTTATTGAGATATATTATTTGTTTGCTTTTATTGAGATATATTATTTATTTGCTTTTATTGAGATATATTATTTATTTGCTTTTATTGAGATATATTATTTGCTTTTATTGAGATATATTATTTATTTGCTTTTATTGAGATATATTATTTTTTTGCTTTTATTGAGATATATTATTTTTTTGCTTTTATTGAGATAAATAATTTTTTTGCTTTTATTGAGATATATTATTTATTTGCTTTTATTGAGATATATTATTTATTTGCTTTTATTGAGATATATTATTTATTTGCTTTTATTGAGATATATTATTTATTTGCTTTTATTGAGATATATTATTTATTTGCTTTTATTGAGATATATTATTTGCTTTTATTGAGATATATTATTTATTTGCTTTTATTGAGATATATTATTTATTTGCTTTTATTGAGATATATTATTTATTTGCTTTTATTGAGATATATTATTTATTTGCTTTTATTGAGATATATTATTTATTTGCTTTTATTGAGATATATTATTTATTTGCTTTTATTGAGATATATTATTTATTTGCTTTTATTGAGATATATTATTTATTTGCTTTTATTGAGATATATTATTTATTTGCTTTTATTGAGATGTATTATTTATTTGTTTTTATTGAGATGTATTATTTTTTTTGCTTTTATTGAGATATATTATTTATTTGCTTTTATTGAGATATATTATTTTTTTGCTTTTATTGAGATATATTATTTATTTTCTTTTATTGAGATATATTATGTATTTGCTTTTATTGAGATATATTATTTTTTTGCTTTTATTGAGATATATTGTTTATTTGCTTTTATTGCGATATATTATTTATTTGCTTTTATTGAGATATATTATTTTTTTGCTTATATTGAGATATATTATTTTTTTGCTTTTATTGAGATATATTATTTATTTGCTTTTATTGAGATATATTATTTATTTGCTTTTATTGAGATATATTATTTATTTGCTTTTATTGAGATATATTATTTTTTTGCTTTTATTGAGATGTATTATTTATTTGCTTTTATTGAGATATATTATTTATTTGCTTTTATTGAGATATATTATTTTTTTGCTTTTATTGAGATATATTATTTATTTGCTTTTATTGAGATGTATTATTTATTTGCTTTTATTGAGATATATTATTTATTTGCTTTTATTGAGATATATTATTTGTTTGCTTTTATTGAGATATATTATTTATTTGCTTTTATTGAGATATATTATTTATTTGCTTTTATTGAGATATATTATTTGCTTTTATTGAGATATATTATTTATTTGCTTTTATTGAGATATATTATTTTTTTGCTTTTATTGAGATATATTATTTTTTTGCTTTTATTGAGATAAATAATTTTTTTGCTTTTATTGAGATATATTATTTATTTGCTTTTATTGAGATATATTATTTATTTGCTTTTATTGAGATATATTATTTATTTGCTTTTATTGAGATATATTATTTATTTGCTTTTATTGAGATATATTATTTATTTGCTTTTATTGAGATATATTATTTGCTTTTATTGAGATATATTATTTATTTGCTTTTATTGAGATATATAATTTATTTGCTTTTATTGAGATATATTATTTATTTGCTTTTATTGAGATATATTATTTATTTGCTTTTATTGAGATATATTATTTATTTGCTTTTATTGAGATATATTATTTTTTCGCTTTTATTGAGATATATTATTTATTTGCTTTTATTGAGATATATTATTTATTTCCTTTTATTGAGATATATACTTTATTTGCTTGTATTGAGATATATTATTTATTTGCTTTTATTGAGATATATTATTTATTTGCTTTTATTGAGATATATTATTTATTTGCTTTTATTCAGATATATTAGTTATTTGCTTTTATGGAGATATATTATTTATTTGCTTTTATTGAGATGTATTATTTATTTGCTTTTATTGAGATATATTATTTTATTGCTGTTATTGAGATATATTATTTTTTTGCTTTTATTGAGATATATTATTTATTTTCTTTTATTGAGATATATTATTTATTTGCTTTTATTGAGATATATTATTTATTTGCCTTTATTGAGATATATTATTTATTTTCTTTTATTGAGATATATTATGTATTTGCTTTTATTGAGATATATTATTTATTTTCTTTTATTGAGATATATTATTTATTTGCTTTTATTGAGATATATTATTTATTTGCTTTTATTGAGATATATTATTTATTTGCTTGTATTGAGATGTATTATTTATTTGCTTTTATTGAGATGTATTATTTATTTGCTTTTATTGAGATATATTATTTTTTTGCTTTTATTGAGATATATTATTTATTTGCTTTTATTGAGATATATTATTTATTTGCTTTTATTGAGATATATTATTTATTTTCTTTTATTGAGATATATTATTTATTTGCTTTTATTGAGATGTATTATTTATTTGCTTTTATTGAGATATATTATTTATTTGCTTTTATTGAGATATATTATTTTTTTGCTTTTATTGAGATATATTATTTATTTGCTTTTATTGAGATGTATTATTTATTTGCTTTTATTGAGATATATTATTTATTTGCTTTTATTGAGATATATTATTTGTTTGCTTTTATTGAGATATATTATTTATTTGCTTTTATTGAGATATATTATTTATTTGCTTTTATTGAGATATATTATTTGCTTTTATTGAGATATATTATTTATTTGCTTTTATTGAGATATATTATTTTTTTGCTTTTATTGAGATATATTATTTTTTTGCTTTTATTGAGATAAATAATTTTTTTGCTTTTATTGAGATATATTATTTATTTGCTTTTATTGAGATATATTATTTATTTGCTTTTATTGAGATATATTATTTATTTGCTTTTATTGAGATATATTATTTATTTGCTTTTATTGAGATATATTATTTATTTGCTTTTATTGAGATATATTATTTGCTTTTATTGAGATATATTATTTATTTGCTTTTATTGAGATATATTATTTATTTGCTTTTATTGAGATATATTATTTATTTGCTTTTATTGAGATATATTATTTATTTGCTTTTATTGAGATATATTATTTATTTGCTTTTATTGAGATATATTATTTATTTGCTTTTATTGAGATATATTATTTATTTGCTTTTATTGAGATATATTATTTATTTGCTTTTATTGAGATATATTATTTATTTGCTTTTATTGAGATGTATTATTTATTTGTTTTTATTGAGATGTATTATTTTTTTTGCTTTTATTGAGATATATTATTTATTTGCTTTTATTGAGATATATTATTTTTTTGCTTTTATTGAGATATATTATTTATTTTCTTTTATTGAGATATATTATGTATTTGCTTTTATTGAGATATATTATTTTTTTGCTTTTATTGAGATATATTGTTTATTTGCTTTTATTGCGATATATTATTTATTTGCTTTTATTGAGATATATTATTTTTTTGCTTATATTGAGATATATTATTTTTTTGCTTTTATTGAGATATATTATTTATTTGCTTTTATTGAGATATATTATTTATTTGCTTTTATTGAGATATATTATTTATTTGCTTTTATTGAGATATATTATTTTTTTGATTTTATTGAGATATATTATTTTTTTGCTTTTATTGAGATATATTATTTTTTTGCTTTTATTGAGATATATTATTTATTTGCTTATATAGAGAAATATTATTTATTTGCTTTTATTGAGATATATTATATATTTGCTTTTATTGAGATATATTATTTTTTTGCTTTTATTGAGATATATTATTTATTTGCTTTTATTGAGATATATTATTTTTTTGCTTTTATTGAGATATATTATTTATTTGCTTTTATTGAGATGTATTATTTATTTGCTTTTATTGAGATATATTATTTATTTCCTTTTATTGAGATATATTATTTTTTTGCTTTTATTGAGATATATTATGTATTTGCTTTTATTGAGATATATTATTTATTTGCTTTTATTGAGATATACTATTTATTTGCTTTTATTGAGATGTATTATTTATTTGCTTTTATTGAGATATATTATTTTTTTGCTTTTATTGAGATATATTATTTATTTGCTTTTATTGAGATATATTATTTATATTCTTTAATTGAGATATATTATTTATTTGCTTTTATTGAGATATATTATTTATTTGCTTTTATTGAGATATATTATTTTTTTGCTTTTATTGAGATGTATTATTTATTTTCTTTTATTGAGATATATTATTTATTTGCTTTTATTTAGATATATTATTTATTTGCTTTTATAGAGATATATTATTTATTTGCTTTTATTGAGATATATTTTTTTTTTGCTTTTATTGAGATATATTATTTATTTGCTTGTATTGAGATATATTATTTATCTGCTTTTATTGAGATATATTATTTTTTTGCTTTTATTGAGATATATTATTTATTTGCTTTTATTGAGATATATTATTTTTTTGCTTTTATTGAGATATATTATTTATTTGCTTTTATTGAGATATATTATTTATTTGCTTTTATTGAAATATTATTTATTTGCTTTTATTGAGATATATTATTTATTTGCTTTTATTGAGATATATTATTTTTTTGCTTTTATTGAGGTATATTATTTATTTGCTTTTATTGAGATATATTATTTTTTTGCTTTTATTGAGATATATTATTTATTTGCTTTTATTGAGATATATTATTTTTTTGCTTTTATTGAGATATATTATTTATTTGCTTTTATTGAGATATATTATTTATTTGCTTTTATTGAGATATATTATTTATTTGCTTTTATTGAGATATATTATTTATTTGCTTTTATTGAGATATATTATTTATTTGCTTTTATTGAGAGATATTATTTATTTGCTTTTATTGAGATGTATTATTTATTTGCTTTTATTGAGATGTATTATTTTTTTTGCTTTTATTGAGATATATTATTTATTTGCTTTTATTGAGATATATTATGTATTTGCTTTTATTGAGATATATTATTTATTTGCTTTTATTGAGATATATTATTTTTTTGCTTTTATTGAGATATATTATTTATTTGCTTTTATTGAGATATATTATTTATTTGCTTTTATTGAGATATATTATTTATTTGCTTTTATTGAGATATATTATTTATTTGCTTTTATTGAGATATATTATTTATTTGCTTTTATTGAGATGTATTATTTATTTGCTTTTATTGAGATGTATTATTTTTTTTGCTTTTATTGAGATATATTATTTATTTGCTTTTATTGAGATATATTATTTTTTTGCTTTTATTGAGATATATTATTTATTTTCTTTTATTGAGATATATTATGTATTTGCTTTTATTGAGATATATTATTTTTTTGCTTTTATTGAGATATATTGTTTATTTGCTTTTATTGCGATATATTATTTATTTGCTTTTATTGAGATATATTATTTATTTGCTTTTATTGAGATATATTATTTGCTTTTATTGAGATATATTATTTATTTGCTTTTATTGAGATATATTATTTTTTGCTTTTATTGAGATATATTATTTTTTTGCTTTTATTGAGATATATTATTTTTTTGCTTTTATTGAGATATATAATTTTTTTGCTTTTATTGAGATATATTATTTATTTGCTTTTATTGAGATATATTATTTATTTGCTTTTATTGAGATATATTATTTATTTGCTTTTATTGAGATATATTATTTATTTGCTTTTATTGAGATATATTATTTATTTGCTTTTATTGAGATATATTATTTGCTTTTATTGAGATATATTATTTATTTGCTTTTATTGAGATATATTATTTATTTGCTTTTATTGAGATATATTATTTATTTGCTTTTATTGAGATATATTATTTATTTGCTTTTATTGAGATATATTATTTATTTGCTTTTATTGAGATGTATTATTTATTTGCTTTTATTGAGATGTATTATTTTTTTTGCTTTTATTGAGATATATTATTTATTTGCTTTTATTGAGATATATTATTTTTTTGCTTTTATTGAGATATATTATTTATTTTCTTTTATTGAGATATATTATGTATTTGCTTTTATTGAGATATATTATTTTTTTGCTTTTATTGAGATATATTGTTTATTTGCTTTTATTGCGATATATTATTTATTTGCTTTTATTGAGATATATTATTTTTTTGCTTCTATTGAGATATATTATTTTTTTGCTTTTATTGAGATATATTTTTTTTTTGCTTTTATTGAGATATATTATTTATTTGCTTTTATTGAGATATATTATTTATCTGCTTTTATTGAGATATATTATTTTTTTGCTTTTATTGAGATATATTATTTATTTGCTTTTATTGAGATATATTATTTTTTTGCTTTTATTGAGATATATTATTTATTTGCTTTTATTGAGATATATTATTTATTTGCTTTTATTGAAATATTATTTATTTGCTTTTATTGAGATATATTATTTATTTGCTTTTATTGAGATATATTATTTATTTGCTTTTATTGAGGTATATTATTTATTTGCTTTTATTGAGATATATTATTTTTTTGCTTTTATTGAGATATATTATTTATTTGCTTTTATTGAGATATATTATTTTTTTGCTTTTATTGAGATATATTATTTATTTGCTTTTATTGAGATATATTATTTATTTGCTTTTATTGAGATATATTATTTATTTGCTTTTATTGAGATATATTATTTATTTGCTTTTATTGAGATATATTATTTATTTGCTTTTATTGAGAGATATTATTTATTTGCTTTTATTGAGATGTATTATTTATTTGCTTTTATTGAGATGTATTATTTTTTTTGCTTTTATTGAGATATATTATTTATTTGCTTTTATTGAGATATATTATTTTTTTGCTTTTATTGAGATATATTATTTATTTGCTTTTATTGAGATATATTATTTTTTTGCTTTTATTGAGATATATTATTTATTTGCTTTTATTGAGATATATTATTTATTTGCTTTTATTGAGATATATTATTTATTTGCTTTTATTGAGATATATTATTTATTTGCTTTTATTGAGATATATTATTTATTTGCTTTTATTGAGATGTATTATTTATTTGCTTTTATTGAGATGTATTATTTTTTTTGCTTTTATTGAGATATATTATTTATTTGCTTTTATTGAGATATATTATTTTTTTGCTTTTATTGAGATATATTATTTATTTTCTTTTATTGAGATATATTATGTATTTGCTTTTATTGAGATATATTATTTTTTTGCTTTTATTGAGATATATTGTTTATTTGCTTTTATTGCGATATATTATTTATTTGCTTTTATTGAGATATATTATTTATTTGCTTTTATTGAGATATATTATTTGCTTTTATTGAGATATATTATTTATTTGCTTTTATTGAGATATATTATTTTTTGCTTTTATTGAGATATATTATTTTTTTGCTTTTATTGAGATATATTATTTTTTTGCTTTTATTGAGATATATAATTTTTTTGCTTTTATTGAGATATATTATTTATTTGCTTTTATTGAGATATATTATTTATTTGCTTTTATTGAGATATATTATTTATTTGCTTTTATTGAGATATATTATTTATTTGCTTTTATTGAGATATATTATTTATTTGCTTTTATTGAGATATATTATTTGCTTTTATTGAGATATATTATTTATTTGCTTTTATTGAGATATATTATTTATTTGCTTTTATTGAGATATATTATTTATTTGCTTTTATTGAGATATATTATTTATTTGCTTTTATTGAGATATATTATTTATTTGCTTTTATTGAGATGTATTATTTATTTGCTTTTATTGAGATGTATTATTTTTTTTGCTTTTATTGAGATATATTATTTATTTGCTTTTATTGAGATATATTATTTTTTTGCTTTTATTGAGATATATTATTTATTTTCTTTTATTGAGATATATTATGTATTTGCTTTTATTGAGATATATTATTTTTTTGCTTTTATTGAGATATAATGTTTATTTGCTTTTATTGCGATATATTATTTATTTGCTTTTATTGAGATATATTATTTTTTTGCTTCTATTGAGATATATTATTTTTTTGCTTTTATTGAGATATATTTTTTTTTTGCTTTTATTGAGATATATTATTTATTTGCTTTTATTGAGATATATTATTTGCTTTTATTGAGATATATTATTTATTTGCTTTTATTGAGATATATTATTTTTTGCTTTTATTGAGATATATTATTTTTTTGCTTTTATTGAGATATATTATTTTTTTGCTTTTATTGAGATATATAATTTTTTTGCTTTTATTGAGATATATTATTTATTTGCTTTTATTGAGATATATTATTTATTTGCTTTTATTGAGATATATTATTTATTTGCTTTTATTGAGATATATTATTTATTTGCTTTTATTGAGATATATTATTTATTTGCTTTTATTAAGATATATTATTTGCTTTTATTGAGATATATTATTTATTTGCTTTTATTGAGATATATTATTTATTTGCTTTTATTGAGATATATTATTTATTTGCTTTTATTGAGATATATTATTTATTTGCTTTTATTGAGATATATTATTTATTTGCTTTTATTGAGATGTATTATTTATTTGCTTTTATTGAGATGTATTATTTTTTTTGCTTTTATTGAGATATATTATTTATTTGCTTTTATTGAGATATATTATTTTTTTGCTTTTATTGAGATATATTATTTATTTTCTTTTATTGAGATATATTATGTATTTGCTTTTATTGAGATATATTATTTTTTTGCTTTTATTGAGATATATTGTTTATTTGCTTTTATTGCGATATATTATTTATTTGCTTTTATTGAGATATATTATTTTTTTGCTTCTATTGAGATATATTATTTTTTTGCTTTTATTGAGATATATTTTTTTTTTGCTTTTATTGAGATATATTATTTATTTGCTTTTATTGAGATATATTATTTATCTGCTTTTATTGAGATATATTATTTTTTTGCTTTTATTGAGATATATTATTTATTTGCTTTTATTGAGATATATTATTTTTTTGCTTTTATTGAGATATATTATTTATTTGCTTTTATTGAGATATATTATTTATTTGCTTTTATTGAAATATTATTTATTTGCTTTTATTGAGATATATTATTTATTTGCTTTTATTGAGATATATTATTTATTTGCTTTTATTGAGGTATATTATTTATTTGCTTTTATTGAGATATATTATTTTTTTGCTTTTATTGAGATATATTATTTATTTGCTTTTATTGAGATATATTATTTTTTTGCTTTTATTGAGATATATTATTTATTTGCTTTTATTGAGATATATTATTTATTTGCTTTTATTCAGATATATTATTTATTTGCTTTTATTGAGATATATTATTTATTTGCTTTTATTGAGATATATTATTTATTTGCTTTTATTGAGAGATATTATTTATTTGCTTTTATTGAGATGTATTATTTATTTGCTTTTATTGAGATGTATTATTTTTTTTGCTTTTATTGAGATATATTATTTATTTGCTTTTATTGAGATATATTATTTTTTTGCTTTTATTGAGATATATTATTTATTTGCTTTTATTGAGATATATTATTTTTTTGCTTTTATTGAGATATATTATTTATTTGCTTTTATTGAGATATATTATTTATTTGCTTTTATTGAGATATATTATTTATTTGCTTTTATTGAGATATATTATTTATTTGCTTTTATTGAGATATATTATTTATTTGCTTTTATTGAGATGTATTATTTATTTGCTTTTATTGAGATGTATTATTTTTTTTGCTTTTATTGAGATATATTATTTATTTGCTTTTATTGAGATATATTATTTTTTTGCTTTTATTGAGATATATTATTTATTTTCTTTTATTGAGATATATTATGTATTTGCTTTTATTGAGATATATTATTTTTTTGCTTTTATTGAGATATATTGTTTATTTGCTTTTATTGCGATATATTATTTATTTGCTTTTATTGAGATATATTATTTATTTGCTTTTATTGAGATATATTATTTGCTTTTATTGAGATATATTATTTATTTGCTTTTATTGAGATATATTATTTTTTGCTTTTATTGAGATATATTATTTTTTTGCTTTTATTGAGATATATTATTTTTTTGCTTTTATTGAGATATATAATTTTTTTGCTTTTATTGAGATATATTATTTATTTGCTTTTATTGAGATATATTATTTATTTGCTTTTATTGAGATATATTATTTATTTGCTTTTATTGAGATATATTATTTATTTGCTTTTATTGAGATATATTATTTATTTGCTTTTATTGAGATATATTATTTGCTTTTATTGAGATATATTATTTATTTGCTTTTATTGAGATATATTATTTATTTGCTTTTATTGAGATATATTATTTATTTGCTTTTATTGAGATATATTATTTATTTGCTTTTATTGAGATATATTATTTATTTGCTTTTATTGAGATGTATTATTTATTTGCTTTTATTGAGATGTATTATTTTTTTTGCTTTTATTGAGATATATTATTTATTTGCTTTTATTGAGATATATTATTTTTTTGCTTTTATTGAGATATATTATTTATTTTCTTTTATTGAGATATATTATGTATTTGCTTTTATTGAGATATATTATTTTTTTGCTTTTATTGAGATATAATGTTTATTTGCTTTTATTGCGATATATTATTTATTTGCTTTTATTGAGATATATTATTTTTTTGCTTCTATTGAGATATATTATTTTTTTGCTTTTATTGAGATATATTTTTTTTTTGCTTTTATTGAGATATATTATTTATTTGCTTTTATTGAGATATATTATTTATCTGCTTTTATTGAGATATATTATTTTTTTGCTTTTATTGAGATATATTATTTATTTGCTTTTATTGAGATATATTATTTTTTTGCTTTTATTGAGATATATTATTTATTTGCTTTTATTGAGATATATTATTTATTTGCTTTTATTGAAATATTATTTATTTGCTTTTATTGAGATATATTATTTATTTGCTTTTATTGAGATATATTATTTATTTGCTTTTATTGAGGTATATTATTTATTTGCTTTTATTGAGATATATTATTTTTTTGCTTTTATTGAGATATATTATTTATTTGCTTTTATTGAGATATATTATTTTTTTGCTTTTATTGAGATATATTATTTATTTGCTTTTATTGAGATATATTATTTATTTGCTTTTATTGAGATATATTATTTATTTGCTTTTATTGAGATATATTATTTATTTGCTTTTATTGAGATATATTATTTATTTGCTTTTATTGAGAGATATTATTTATTTGCTTTTATTGAGATGTATTATTTATTTGCTTTTATTGAGATGTATTATTTTTTTTGCTTTTATTGAGATATATTATTTATTTGCTTTTATTGAGATATATTATTTTTTTGCTTTTATTGAGATATATTATTTATTTGCTTTTATTGAGATATATTATTTTTTTGCTTTTATTGAGATATATTATTTATTTGCTTTTATTGAGATATATTATTTATTTGCTTTTATTGAGATATATTATTTATTTGCTTTTATTGAGATATATTATTTATTTGCTTTTATTGAGATATATTATTTATTTGCTTTTATTGAGATGTATTATTTATTTGCTTTTATTGAGATGTATTATTTTTTTTGCTTTTATTGAGATATATTATTTATTTGCTTTTATTGAGATATATTATTTTTTTGCTTTTATTGAGATATATTATTTATTTTCTTTTATTGAGATATATTATGTATTTGCTTTTATTGAGATATATTATTTTTTTGCTTTTATTGAGATATATTGTTTATTTGCTTTTATTGCGATATATTATTTATTTGCTTTTATTGAGATATATTATTTATTTGCTTTTATTGAGATATATTATTTGCTTTTATTGAGATATATTATTTATTTGCTTTTATTGAGATATATTATTTTTTTGCTTTTATTGAGATATATTATTTTTTTGCTTTTATTGAGATATATTATTTTTTTGCTTTTATTGAGATATATAATTTTTTTGCTTTTATTGAGATATATTATTTATTTGCTTTTATTGAGATATATTATTTATTTGCTTTTATTGAGATATATTATTTATTTGCTTTTATTGAGATATATTATTTATTTGCTTTTATTGAGATATATTATTTATTTGCTTTTATTGAGATATATTATTTGCTTTTATTGAGATATATTATTTATTTGCTTTTATTGAGATATATTATTTATTTGCTTTTATTGAGATATATTATTTATTTGCTTTTATTGAGATATATTATTTATTTGCTTTTATTGAGATATATTATTTATTTGCTTTTATTGAGATGTATTATTTATTTGCTTTTATTGAGATGTATTATTTTTTTTGCTTTTATTGAGATATATTATTTATTTGCTTTTATTGAGATATATTATTTTTTTGCTTTTATTGAGATATATTATTTATTTTCTTTTATTGAGATATATTATGTATTTGCTTTTATTGAGATATATTATTTTTTTGCTTTTATTGAGATATATTGTTTATTTGCTTTTATTGCGATATATTATTTATTTGCTTTTATTGAGATATATTATTTTTTTGCTTCTATTGAGATATATTATTTTTTTGCTTTTATTGAGATATATTATTTATTTGCTTTTATTGAGATATATTATTTATTTGCTTTTATTGAGATATATTATTTATTTGCTTTTATTGAGATATATTATTTTTTTGATTTTATTGAGATATATTATTTTTTTGCTTTTATTGAGATATATTATGTATTTGCTTTTATTGAGATATATTATTTTTTTGCTTTTATTGAGATATATTATTTATTTGCTTATATAGAGAAATATTATTTATTTGCTTTTATTGAGATATATTATATATTTGCTTTTATTGAGATATATTATTTTTTTGCTTTTATTGAGATATATTATTTATTTGCTTTTATTGAGATATATTATTTTTTTGCTTTTATTGAGATATATTATTTATTTGATTTTATTGAGATATATTATGTTTTTGCGTTTATTGAGATATATTATTTATTTGCTTTTATTGAGATATATTATTTTTTTGCTTTTATTGAGATATATTATTTATTTGCTTTTATTGAGATGTATTATTTATTTGCTTTTATTGAGATATATTATTTATTTCCTTTTATTGAGATATATTATTTTTTTGCTTTTATTGAGATATATTATGTATTTGCTTTTATTGAGATATATTATTTATTTGCTTTTATTGAGATATACTATTTATTTGCTTTTATTGAGATGTATTATTTATTTGCTTTTATTGAGATATATTATTTTTTTGCTTTTATTGAGATATATTATTTATTTGCTTTTATTGAGATATATTATTTATTTTCTTTAATTGAGATATATTATTTATTTGCTTTTATTGAGATATATTATTTATTTGCTTTTATTGAGATATATTATTTTTTTGCTTTTATTGAGATGTATTATTTATTTTCTTTTATTGAGATATATTATTTATTTGCTTTTATTTAGATATATTATTTATTTGCTTTTATTGAGATATATTATTTATTTGCTTTTATTGAGATATATTTTTTTTTTGCTTTTATTGAGATATATTATTTATTTGCTTTTATTGAGATATATTATTTATCTGCTTTTATTGAGATATATTATTTTTTTGCTTTTATTGAGATATATTATTTATTTGCTTTTATTGAGATATATTATATATTTGCTTTTATTGAGATATATTATTTATTTGCTTTTATTGAGATATATTATTTATTTGCTTTTATTGAAATATTATTTATTTGCTTTTATTGAGATATATTATTTATTTGCTTTTATTGAGATATATTATATATTTGCTTTTATTGAGGTATATTATTTATTTGCTTTTATTGAGATATATTATTTTTTTGCTTTTATTGAGATATATTATTTATTTGCTTTTATTGAGATATATTATTTTTTTGCTTTTATTGAGATATATTATTTATTTGCTTTTATTGAGATATATTATTTATTTGCTTTTATTGAGATATATTTTTTTTTGCTTTTATTGAGATATATTATTATTTTGCTTTTCTTGAGATATATTATTTTTTTGCTTTTATTGAGATATATAATTTATTTGCTTTTATTGAGATATATTATTTTTTTGCTTTTATTGAGATATATTGTTTATTTGCTTTTATTGAGATATATTATTTATTTGCTTTTATTGAGATATATTATTTATTTGCTTTTATTGAGATATATTATTTATTTGCTTTTATTGAAATATTATTTATTTGCTTTTATTGAGATATATTATTTATTTGCTTTTATTGAGATATATTATTTATTTGCTTTATTGAGATATATTATTTATTTGCTTTTATTGAGGTATATTATTTATTTGCTTTTATTGAGATATATTATTTTTTTGCTTTTATTGAGATATATAATTTTTTTGCTTTTATTGAGATATATAATTTTTTTGCTTTTATTGAGATATATTATTTATTTGCTTTTATTGAGATATATTATTTTTTTGCTTTTATTGAGATATATTATTTATTTTCTTTTATTGAGATATATTATGTATTTGCTTTTATTGAGATATATTATTTTTTTGCTTTTATTGAGATATATTATTTATTTGCTTTTATTGAGATATATTATTTATTTGCTTTTATTGAGATATATTATTTATTTGCTTTTATTGAGATATATTATTTATTTGCTTTTATTGAGATATATTATTTGCTTTTATTGAGATATATTATTTATTTGCTTTTATTGAGATATATTATTTTTTTGCTTTTATTGAGATATATTTTTTTGCTTTTATTGAGATATATTATTTTTTTGCTTTTATTGAGATATATTATTTTTTTGCTTTTATTGAGATATATAATTTTTTTGCGTTTATTGAGATATATTATTTATTTGCTTTTATTGAGATATATTATTTTTTTGCTTTTATTGAGATATATTATTTTTTTGCTTTTATTGAGATATATTATTTTTTTGCTTTTATTGAGATATATTATTTATTTGCTTTTATAGAGATATATTATTTATTTGCTTTTATTGAGATATATTATATATTTGCTTTTATTGAGATATATTATTTTTTTGCTTTTATTGAGATATATTATTTATTTGCTTTTATTGAGATATATTATTTTTTTGCTTTTATTGAGATATATTATTTATTTGCTTTTATTGAGATATATTATTTTTTTGCGTTTATTGAGATATATTATTTATTTGCTTTTATTGAGATATATTATTTTTTTGCTTTTATTGAGATATATTATTTATTTGCTTTTATTGAGATGTATTATTTATACTTTTATTGAGATATATTATTTATTTGCTTTTATTGAGATATATTATTTTTTTGCTTTTATTGAGATATATTATGTATTTGCTTTTATTGAGATATATTATTTATTTGCTTTTATGGAGATATATTATTTATTTGCTTTTACTGAGATGTATTATTTTTTTGCTTTTATTGAGATATATTATTTATTTGCTTTTATTTAGATATATTATTTATTTGCTTTTATTGAGATATATTATTTATTTGCTTTTATTGAGATATATTATTTATTTGCTTTTATTGAGATATATTATTTATTTGCTTTTATTGAAATATTATTTATTTGCTTTTATTGAGATATATAATTTATTTGCTTTTATTGAGATATATTATTTATTTGCTTTTATTGAGATATATTATTTATTTGCTTTTATTGAGATATATTATTTGCTTTTATTGAGATATATTATTTATTTGCTTTTATTGAGATATATTATTTTTTTGCTTTTATTGAGATATATTTTTTTGCTTTTATTGAGATATATTATTTTTTTGCTTTTATTGAGATATATTATTTTTTTGCTTTTATTGAGATATATAATTTTTTTGCTTTTATTGAGATATATTATTTATTTGCTTTTATTGGGATATATTATTTTTTTGCTTTTATTGAGATATATTATTTTTTTGCTTTTATTGAGATATATTATTTATTTTCTTTTATTGAGATATATTATTTATTTGCTTTTATAGAGATATATTATTTATTTGCTTTTATTGAGATATATTATATATTTGCTTTTATTGAGATATATTATTTTTTTGCTTTTATTGAGATATATTATTTATTTGCTTTTATTGAGATATATTATTTTTTTGCTTTTATTGAGATATATTATTTATTTGCTTTTATTGAGATATATTATTTTTTTGCGTTTATTGAGATATATTATTTATTTGCTTTTATTGAGATATATTATTTTTTTGCTTTTATTGAGATATATTATTTATTTGCTTTTATTGAGATGTATTATTTATTTGCTTTTATTGAGATATATTATTTATTTGCTTTTATAGAGATATATTATTTTTTTGCTTTTATTGAGATATATTATGTATTTGCTTTTATTGAGATATATTATTTATTTGCTTTTATGGAGATATATTATTTATTTGCTTTTACTGAGATGTATTATTTATTTGCTTTTATTGAGATATATTATTTTTTTGCTTTTATTGAGATATATTATTTATTTGCTTTTATTGAGATATATTATTTATTTTCTTTAATTGAGATATATTATTTATTTGCTTTTATTGAGATATATTATTTATTTGCTTTTATTGAGATATATTATTTTTTTGCTTTTATTGAGATGTATTATTTATTTTCTTTTATTGAGATATATTATTTATTTGCTTTTATTTAGATATATTATTTATTTGCTTTTATTGAGATATATTATTTATTTGCTTTTATTGAGATATATTATTTATTTGCTTTTATTGAGATATATTATTTATTTGCTTTTATTGAAATATTATTTATTTGCTTTTATTGAGATATATTATTTATTTGCTTTTATTGAGATATATTATTTATTTGCTTTTATTGAGATATATTATTTATTTGCTTTTATTGAGGTATATTATTTATTTGCTTTTATTGAGATATATTATTTTTTTGCTTTTATTGAGATATATTATTTATTTGCTTTTATTGAGATGTATTATTTATTTGCTTTTATTGAGATATATTATTTATTTCCTTTTATTGAGATATATTATTTTTTTGCTTATATTGAGATATATTATGTATTTGCTTTTATTGAGATATATTATTTATTTGCTTTTATTGAGATATATTATTTATTTGCTTTTATTGATATATATTATTTATTTGCTTTTATTGAGATATATTATTTATTTGCTTTTATTGAGATATATTATTTATTTGCTTTTATTGAGATATATTATATATTTGCTTTTATTGAGATATATTATTTTTTTGCTTTTATTGAGATATATTATTTATTTGCTTTTATTGAGATATATTATTTTTTTGCTTTTATTGAGATATATTATTTATTTGCTTTTATTGAGATATATTATTTTTTTGCGTTTATTGAGATATATTATTTATTTGCTTTTATTGAGATATATTATTTTTTTGCTTTTATTGAGATATATTATTTATTTGCTTTTATTGAGATGTATTATTTATTTGCTTTTATTGAGATATATTATTTATTTCCTTTTATTGAGATATATTATTTTTTTGCTTTTATTGAGATATATTATGTATTTGCTTTTATTGAGATATATTATTTATTTGCTTTTATTGAGATATATTATTTATTTGCTTTTATTGAGATGTATTATTTATTTGCTTTTATTGAGATATATTATTTTTTTGCTTTTATTGAGATATATTATTTATTTGCTTTTATTGAGATATATTATTTATTTTCTTTAATTGAGATATATTATTTATTTGCTTTTATTGAGATATATTATTTATTTGCTTTTATTGAGATATATTATTTTTTTGCTTTTATTGAGATGTATTATTTATTTTCTTTTATTGAGATATATTATTTATTTGCTTTTATTTAGATATATTATTTATTTGCTTTTATTGAGATATATTATTTATTTGCTTTTATTGAGATATATTATTTATTTGCTTTTATTGAGATATATTATTTATTTGCTTTTATTGAAATATTATTTATTTGCTTTTATTGAGATATATTATTTATTTGCTTTTATTGAGATATATTATTTATTTGCTTTTATTGAGATATATTATTTATTTGCTTTTATTGAGGTATATTATTTATTTGCTTTTATTGAGATATATTATTTTTTTGCTTTTATTGAGATATATTATTTATTTGCTTTTATGTAGATGTATTATTTATTTGCTTTTATTGAGATATATTATTTATTTCCTTTTATTGAGATATATTATTTTTTTGCTTTTATTGAGATATATTATGTATTTGCTTTTATTGAGATATATTATTTATTTGCTTTTATTGAGATATATTATTTATTTGCTTTTATTGAGATGTATTATTTATTTGCTTTTATTGAGATATATTATTTTTTTGCTTTTATTGAGATATATTATTTATTTGCTTTTATTGAGATATATTATTTATTTTCTTTAATTGAGATATATTATTTATTTGCTTTTATTGAGATATATTATTTATTTGCTTTTATTGAGATATATTATTTTTTTGCTTTTATTGAGATGTATTATTTATTTTCTTTTATTGAGATATATTATTTATTTGCTTTTATTTAGATATATTATTTATTTGCTTTTATTGAGATATATTATTTATTTGCTTTTATTGAGATATATTATTTATTTGCTTTTATTGAGATATATTATTTATTTGCTTTTATTGAAATATTATTTATTTGCTTTTATTGAGATATATTATTTATTTGCTTTTATTGAGATATATTATTTATTTGCTTTTATTGAGATATATTATTTATTTGCTTTTATTGAGGTATATTATTTATTTGCTTTTATTGAGATATATTATTTTTTTGCTTTTATTGAGATATATTATTTATTTGCTTTTATTGAGATGTATTATTTATTTGCTTTTATTGAGATATATTATTTATTTCCTTTTATTGAGATATATTATTTGTTTGCTTATATTGAGATATATTATGTATTTGCTTTTATTGAGATATATTATTTATTTGCTTTTATTGAGATATATTATTTATTTGCTTTTATTTAGATGTATTATTTATTTGCTTTTATTGAGATATATTATTTTTTTGCTTTTATTAAGATATATTATTTATTTGCTTTTATTGAGATGTATTATTTATTTGCTTTTATTGAGATATATTATTTTTCTGCTTTTATTGAGATATATTATTTTTTCGCTTTTATTGAGATATATTATTTTTTTGCTTTTATTGAGATATATTATTTATTTGCTTTTATTGAGATATATTATTTATTTGCTTTTATTGAGATATATTATTTATTTGATTTAATTGAGATATATTATTTATTTGTTTTTATTGAGATATATTATTTTTTTGCTTTTATTGAGATATATTATTTTTTTGCTTTTATTGAGATATATTATTTATTTGCTTTTATTGAGATATATTATTTTTTTGCTTTTATTGAGATATATTATTTATTGGCTTTTATTGAGATATATTATTTATTTGCTTTTATTGAGATATATTATTTATTTGTTTTTATTGAGATATATTATTTATTTTCTTTTATTGAGATATATTATTTATTTGCTTTTATTGAGATATATTATTTATTTGCTTTTATTGAGATATATTATTTATTTGCTTTTATTGAGATATATTATTTTTTTGCTTTTATTGAGATATATTATTTATTTGCTTTTATTGAGATATATTATTTATTTGCTTTTATTGAGATATATTATTTATTTGCTTTTATTGAGATATATTATTTATTTGCTTTTATTGAGATATATTATTTGCTTTTATTGAGACATATTATATATTTGCTTTTATTGAGAAATATTTTTTTTTTGCTTTTATTGAGATATATTATTTTTTTGCTTTTATTGAGATATATTATTTTTTTGCTTTTATTGAGATATATAATTTTTTTGCTTTTATTGAGATATATTATTTATTTGCTTTTATTGAGATATATTATTTTTTTGCTTTTATTGAGATATATTATTTATTTTCTTTTATTGAGATATATTATGTATTTGCTTTTATTGAGATATATTATTTTTTTGCTTTTATTGAGATATATTATTTATTTGCTTTTATTGAGATATATTATTTATTTGCTTTTTTTAAGATATATTATTTATTTGCTTTTATTGAGATGTATTATTTATTTGCTTTTATTGAGATATATTATTTTTTTGCTTTTATTGAGATATATTATTTTTTCGCTTTTATTGAGATATATTATTTTTTTGCTTTTATTGAGATATATTATTTATTTGCTTTTATTGAGATATATTATTTATTTGCTTTTATTGAGATATATTATTTTTTTGCTTTTATTGAGATATATTATTTTTTTGCTTTTATTGAGATATATTATTTATTTCTTTTATTGAGATATATTATTTTTTTGCTTTTATTGAGATATATTATTTATTTGCTTTTATTGAGATATATTATTTATTTGCTTTTATTGAGATATATTATTTATTTGTTTTTATTGAGATATATTATTTATTTGCTTTTATTGAGATATATTATTTATTTGCTTTTATTGAGATATATTATTTATTTGCTTTTATTGAGATATATAATTTATTTGCTTTTATTGAGATATATTATTTTTTTGCTTTTATTGAGATATATTATTTATTTCCTTTTATTGAGATATATTATTTATTTGCTTTTATTGAGATATATTATTGATTTGCTTTTATTGAGATATATTATTTATTTGCTTTTATTGAGATATATTATTTGCTTTTATTGAGATGTATTATTTATTTGCTTTTATTGAGATATATTATTTTTTTGCTTTTATTGAGATATATTATTTTTTCGCTTTTATTGAGATATATTATTTTTTTGCTTTTATTGAGATATATTATTTATTTGCTTTTATTGAGATATATTATTTATTTGCTTTTATTGAGATATATTATTTTTTTGCTTTTATTGAGATATATTATTTTTTTGCTTTTATTGAGATATATTATTTATTTCTTTTATTGAGATATATTATTTTTTTGCTTTTATTGAGATATATTATTTATTTGCTTTTATTGAGATATATTATTTATTTGCTTTTATTGAGATATATTATTTATTTGTTTTTATTGAGATATATTATTTATTTGCTTTTATTGAGATATATTATTTATTTGCTTTTATTGAGATATATTATTTATTTGCTTTTATTGAGATATATAATTTATTTGCTTTTATTGAGATATATTATTTTTTTGCTTTTATTGAGATATATTATTTATTTCCTTTTATTGAGATATATTATTTATTTGCTTTTATTGAGATATATTATTGATTTGCTTTTATTGAGATATATTATTTATTTGCTTTTATTGAGATATATTATTTGCTTTTATTGAGATATATTATTTATTTGCTTTTATTGAGATATATTATTTTTTTGCTTTTATTGAGATATATTATTTTTTTGCTTTTATTGAGATATATTATTTTTTTGCTTTTATTGAGATATATAATTTTTTTGCTTTTATTGAGATATATTATTTATTTGCTTTTATTGAGATATATTATTTTTTTGCTTTTATTGAGATATATTATTTATTTTCTTTTATTGAGATATATTATGTATTTGCTTTTATTGAGATATATTATTTTTTTGCTTTTATTGAGATATATTATTTATTTGCTTTTATTGAGATATATTATTTATTTGCTTTTATTGAGATATATTATTTATTGGCTTTTATTGAGATATATTATTTCTTTGCTTTTATTGAGATATATTATTTGCTTTTATTGAGATGTATTATTTATTTGCTTTTATTGAGATATATTATTTTTTTGCTTTTATTGAGATATATTATTTTTTCGCTTTTATTGAGATATATTATTTTTTTGCTTTTATTGAGATATATTATTTATTTGCTTTTATTGAGATATATTATTTATTTGCTTTTATTGAGATATATTATTTTTTTGCTTTTATTGAGATATATTATTTTTTTGCTTTTATTGAGATATATTATTTATTTCTTTTATTGAGATATATTATTTTTTTGCTTTTATTGAGATATATTATTTATTTGCTTTTATTGAGATATATTATTTATTTGTTTTTATTGAGATATATTATTTATTTGCTTTTATTGAGATATATTATTTATTTGCTTTTATTGAGATATATTATTTATTTGCTTTTATTGAGATATATAATTTATTTGCTTTTATTGAGATATATTATTTTTTTGCTTTTATTGAGATATATTATTTATTTCCTTTTATTGAGATATATTATTTATTTGCTTTTATTGAGATATATTATTGATTTGCTTTTATTGAGATATATTATTTATTTGCTTTTATTGAGATATATTATTTGCTTTTATTGAGATATATTATTTATTTGCTTTTATTGAGATATATTATTTTTTTGCTTTTATTGAGATATATTATTTTTTTGCTTTTATTGAGATATATTATTTTTTTGCTTTTATTGAGATATATAATTTTTTTGCTTTTATTGAGATATATTATTTATTTGCTTTTATTGAGATATATTATTTTTTTGCTTTTATTGAGATATATTATTTATTTTCTTTTATTGAGATATATTATGTATTTGCTTTTATTGAGATATATTATTTTTTTGCTTTTATTGAGATATATTATTTATTTGCTTTTATTGAGATATATTATTTATTTGCTTTTATTGAGATATATTATTTATTGGCTTTTATTGAGATATATTATTTCTTTGCTTTTATTGAGATATATTATTTGCTTTTATTGAGATATATTATTTATTTGCTTTTATTGAGATATATTATTTTTTTGCTTTTATTGAGATATATTTTTTTGCTTTTATTGAGATATATTTTTTTTTTGCTTTTATTGAGATATATAATTTTTTTGCTTTTATTGAGATATATTATTTATTTGCTTTTATTGAGATATATTATTTTTTTGCTTTTATTGAGATATATTATTTATTTTCTTTTATTGAGATATATTATGTATTTGCTTTTATTGAGATATATTATTTTTTTGCTTTTATTGAGATATATTATTTATTTGCTTTTATTGAGATATATTATTTATTTGCTTTTATTAAGATATATTATTTATTTGCTTTTATTTAGATGTATTATTTATTTGCTTTTATTGAGATATATTATTTTTTTGCTTTTATTGAGATATATTATTTTTTCGCTTTTATTTAGATATATTATTTATTTGCTTTTATTGAGATATATTATTTATTTGCTTTTATTGAGATATATTATTTATTTGATTTAATTGAGATATATTATTTATTTGTTTTTATTGAGATATATTATTTTTTTGCTTTTATTGAGATATATTATTTTTTTGCTTTTATTGAGATATATTATTTATTTGCTTTTATTGAGATATATTATTTTTTTGCTTTTATTGAGATGTATTATTTATTTGCTTTTATTTAGATATATTATTTATTTGCTTTTATTGAGATATATTATTTATTTGCTTTTATTGAGATATATTATTTATTTGCTTTTATTGAGATATATTATTTATTTGCTTTTATTGAGATATATTATTTATTTGCTTTTATTGAGATATATTATTTATTTGCTTTTATTGAGATATATTATTTATTTGCTTTTATTGAGATATATTATTTATTTGCTTTTATTGAGATGTATTATTTATTTGCTTTTATTGAGATATATTATTTATTTGCTTTTATTGAGATATATTATTTATTTGCTTTTATTGAGATGTATTATTTATTTGCTTTTATTGAGATATATTATTTATTTGCTTTTATTGAAATATTATTTATTTGCTTTTATTGAGATATATTATTTATTTGCTTTTATTGAGATATATTATTTATTTGATTTTATTGAGATATATTATTTATTTGCTTTTATTGAGATATATTTTTTGCTTTTATTGAGATATATTATTTATTTGCTTTTATTGAGATATATTATTTATTTGCTTTTATTGAGATATATTATTTTTTTGCTTTTATTGAGATATATTACTTATTTGCTTTTATTGAGATATATTATTTATTTGCTTTTATTAAGATATATTATTTATTTGCTTTTATTGAGATGTATTATTTATTTGCTTTTATTGAGATTTATTATTTTTTTGCTTTTATTGAGATATATTATTTTTTCGCTTTTATTGAGATATATTATTTTTTTGCTTTTATTGAGATATATTATTTATTTGCTCTTATTGAGATATATTATTTATTTCTTTTATTGAGATATATTATTTATTTGATTTAATTGAGATATATTATTTATTTGTTTTTATTGAGATATATTATTTTTTTGCTTTTATTGAGATATATTATTTTTTTGCTTTTATTGAGATATATTATTTATTTGCTTTTATTGAGATATATTATTTTTTTGCTTTTATTGAGATATATTATTTATTGGCTTTTATTGAGATATATTATTTATTTGCTTTTATTGAGATATATTATTTATTTGTTTTTATTGAGATATATTATTTATTTGCTTTTATTGAGATATATTATTTATTTGCTTTTATTGAGATATATTATTTATTTGCTTTTATTGAGATATATTATTTATTTGCTTTTATTGATATATATTATTTTTTTGCTTTTATTGAGATATATTATTTATTTGCTTTTATTGAGATATATTATTTATTTGCTTTTATTGAGATATATTATTTATTTGCTTTTATTGAGATATATTATTTATTTGCTTTTATTGAGATATATTATTTGCTTTTATTGAGATATATTATATATTTGCTTTTATTGAGATATATTATTTTTTTGCTTTTATTGAGATATATTATTTTTTTGCTTTTATTGAGATATATTATTTTTTTGCTTTTATTGAGATATATAATTTTTTTGCTTTTATTGAGATATATTATTTATTTGCTTTTATTGAGATATATTATTTTTTTGCTTTTATTGAGATATATTATTTATTTTCTTTTATTGAGATATATTATGTATTTGCTTTTATTGAGATATATTATTTATTTGCTTTTATTGAGATATATTATTTATTTGCTTTTATTGAGATATATTATTTGCTTTTATTGAGATATATTATATATTTGCTTTTATTGAGATATATTATTTTTTTGCTTTTATTGAGATGTATTATTTATTTGCTTTTATTGAGATTTATTATTTTTTTGCTTTTATTGAGATATATTATTTTTTCGCTTTTATTGAGATATATTATTTATTTGCTTTTATTGAAATATTATTTATTTGCTTTTATTGAGATATATTATTTATTTGCTTTTATTGAGATATATTATTTTTTTGCTTTTATTGAGATATATTATTTATTTGCTTTTATTGAGATATATTATTTATTTGCTTTTATTGAGATGTATTATTTATTTGCTTTTATTGAGATATATTATTTATTTGCTTTTATTGAGATATATTATTTTTTTGCTTTTATTGAGATATATTACTTATTTGCTTTTATTGAGATATATTATTTATTTGCTTTTATTAAGATATATTATTTATTTGCTTTTATTGAGATGTATTATTTATTTGCTTTTATTGAGATTTATTATTTTTTTGCTTTTATTGAGATATATTATTTTTTCGCTTTTATTGAGATATATTATTTTTTTGCTTTTATTGAGATATATTATTTATTTGCTTTTATTGAGATATATTATTTATTTCTTTTATTGAGATATATTATTTATTTGATTTAATTGAGATATATTATTTATTTGTTTTTATTGAGATATATTATTTTTTTGCTTTTATTGAGATATATTATTTTTTTGCTTTTATTGAGATATATTATTTATTTGCTTTTATTGAGATATATTATTTTTTTGCTTTTATTGAGATATATTATTTATTGGCTTTTATTGAGATATATTATTTATTTGCTTTTATTGAGATATATTATTTATTTGTTTTTATTGAGATATATTATTTATTTGCTTTTATTGAGATATATTATTTATTTGCTTTTATTGAGATATATTATTTATTTGCTTTTATTGAGATATATTATTTATTTGCTTTTATTGAGATATATTATTTTTTTGCTTTTATTGAGATATATTATTTATTTGCTTTTATTGAGATATATTATTTATTTGCTTTTATTGAGATATATTATTTATTTGCTTTTATTGAGATATATTATTTATTTGCTTTTATTGAGATATATTATTTGCTTTTATTGAGATATATTATATATTTGCTTTTATTGAGATATATTATTTTTTTGCTTTTATTGAGATATATTATTTTTTTGCTTTTATTGAGATATATTATTTTTTTGCTTTTATTGAGATATATAATTTTTTTGCTTTTATTGAGATATATTATTTATTTGCTTTTATTGAGATATATTATTTATTTGCTTTTATTGAGATATATTATTTATTTTCTTTTATTGAGATATATTATGTATTTGCTTTTATTGAGATATATTATTTATTTGCTTTTATTGAGATATATTATTTATTTGCTTTTATTGAGATATATTATTTGCTTTTATTGAGATATATTATATATTTGCTTTTATTGAGATATATTATTTTTTTGCTTTTATTGAGATGTATTATTTATTTGCTTTTATTGAGATTTATTATTTTTTTGCTTTTATTGAGATATATTATTTTTTCGCTTTTATTGAGATATATTATTTTTTTGCTTTTATTGAGATATATTATTTATTTGCTTTTATTGAGATATATTATTTATTTCTTTTATTGAGATATATTATTTATTTGATTTAATTGAGATATATTATTTATTTGTTTTTATTGAGATATATTATTTTTTTGCTTTTATTGAGATATATTATTTTTTTGCTTTTATTGAGATATATTATTTATTTGCTTTTATTGAGATATATTATTTTTTTGCTTTTATTGAGATATATTATTTATTGGCTTTTATTGAGATATATTATTTATTTGCTTTTATTGAGATATATTATTTATTTGTTTTTATTGAGATATATTATTTATTTGCTTTTATTGAGATATATTATTTTTTTGCTTTTATTGAGATATATTATTTATTTGCTTTTATTGAGATATATTATTTATTTGCTTTTATTGAGATATATTATTTATTTGCTTTTATTGAGATATATTATTTATTTGCTTTTATTGAGATATATTATTTATTTGCTTTTATTGAGATATATTATTTATTTGCTTTTATTGAGATATATTATTTATTTGCTTTTATTGAGATATATTATTTGCTTTTATTGAGATATATTATATATTTGCTTTTATTGAGATATATTATTTTTTTGCTTTTATTGAGATATATTATTTTTTTGCTTTTATTGAGATATATTATTTTTTTGCTTTTATTGAGATATATAATTTTTTTGCTTTTATTGAGATATATTATTTATTTGCTTTTATTGAGATATATTATTTTTTTGCTTTTATTGAGATATATTATTTATTTTCTTTTATTGAGATATATTATGTATTTGCTTTTATTGAGATATATTATTTTTTTGCTTTTATTGAGATATATTATTTATTTGCTTTTATTGAGATATATTATTTATTTGCTTTTATTAAGATATATTATTTATTTGCTTTTATTGAGATGTATTATTTATTTGCTTTTATTGAGATATATTATTTTTTTGCTTTTATTGAGATATATTATTTTTTCGCTTTTATTGATATTTATTATTTTTTTGCTTTTATTGAGATATATTATTTATTTGCTTTTATTGAGATATATTATTTATTTGCTTTTATTGAGATATATTATTTTTTTGCTTTTATTGAGATATATTATTTTTTTGCTTTTATTGAGATATATTATTTATTTGCTTTTATTGAGATATATTATTTTTTTGCTTTTATTGAGATATATTATTTATTTGCTTTTATTGAGATATATTATTTATTTGCTTTTATTGAGATATATTATTTATTTGTTTTTATTGAGATATATTATTTATTTGCTTTTATTGAGATATATTATTTATTTGCTTTTATTGAGATATATTATTTATTTGCTTTTATTGAGATATATAATTTATTTGCTTTTATTGAGATATATTATTTTTTTGCTTTTATTGAGATATATTATTTATTTCCTTTTATTGAGATATATTATTTATTTGCTTTTATTGAGATATATTATTGATTTGCTTTTATTGAGATATATTATTTATTTGCTTTTATTGAGATATATTATTTGCTTTTATTGAGATATATTATTTATTTGCTTTTATTGAGATATATTATTTTTTCCTTTTATTGAGATATATTATTTTTTTGCTTTTATTGAGATATATTATTTTTTTGCTTTTATTGAGATATATAATTTTTTTGCTTTTATTGAGATATATTATTTATTTGCTTTTATTGAGATATATTATTTTTTTGCTTTTATTGAGATATATTATTTATTTTCTTTTATTGAGATATATTATGTATTTGCTTTTATTGAGATATATTATTTTTTTGCTTTTATTGAGATATATTATTTATTTGCTTTTATTGAGATATATTATTTATTTGCTTTTATTAAGATATATTATTTATTTGCTTTTATTGAGATGTATTATTTATTTGCTTTTATTGAGATATATTATTTTTTTGCTTTTATTGAGATATATTATTTTTTCGCTTTTATTGAGATATATTATTTTTTTGCTTTTATTGAGATATATTATTTATTTGCTTTTATTGAGATATATTATTTATTTGATTTAATTGAGATATATTATTTATTTGTTTTTATTGAGATATATTATTTTTTTGCTTTTATTGAGATATATTATTTTTTTGCTTTTATTGAGATATATTATTTATTTGCTTTTATTGAGATATATTATTTTTTTGCTTTTATTGAGATATATTATTTTTTTGCTTTTATTGAGATATATTATTTATTTGCTTTTATTGAGATATATTATTTATTTGCTTTTATTGAGATATATTATTTATTTGTTTTTATTGAGATATATTATTTATTTGCTTTTATTGAGATATATTATTTATTTGCTTTTATTGAGATATATTATTTATTTGCTTTTATTGAGATATATTATTTATTTGCTTTTATTGAGATATATTATTTTTTTGCTTTTATTGAGATATATTATTTATTTGCTTTTATTGAGATATATTATTTATTTGCTTTTATTGCGATATATTATTTATTTGCTTTTATTGAGATATATTATTTATTTGCTTTTATTGAGATATATTATTTGCTTTTATTGAGATATATTATTTATTTGCTTTTATTGAGATATATTATTTTTTTGCTTTTCTTGAGATATATTATTTATTTGCTTTTATTGAGATATATTATTTTTTTGCTTTTATTGAGATATATAATTTATTTGCTTTTATTGAGATATATTATTTATTTGCTTTTATTGAGATATATTATTTTTTTGTTTTTATTGAGATATATTATTTATTTTCTTTTATTGAGATATATTATGTATTTGCTTTTATTGAGATATATTATTTATTTGCTTTTATTGAGATATATTATTTATTTGCTTTTATTGAGATATATTATTTATTTGCTTTTATTGAGATATATTATTTATTTGCTTTTATTGATATATATTATTTATTTGCTTTTATTGAGATATATTATTTATTTGCTTTTATTGAGATATATTATTTATTTGCTTTTATTGAGATATATTATTTTTTTGCTTTTATTGAGATATATTATTTTTTTGCTTTTATTGAGATATATTATTTATTTGCTTTTATTGAGATATATTATTTTTTTGCTTTTATTGAGATATATTATTTATTTGCTTTTATTGAGATATATTATTTATTTGCTTTTATTGAGATATATTATTTATTTGTTTTTATTGAGATATATTATTTATTTGCTTTTATTGAGATATATTATTTATTTGCTTTTATTGAGATATATTATTTATTTGCTTTTATTGAGATATATAATTTATTTGCTTTTATTGAGATATATTATTTTTTTGCTTTTGTTGAGATATATTATTTATTTGCTTTTATTGAGATATATTATTTATTTGCTTTTATTGAGATATATTATTTATTTGCTTTTATTGAGATATATTATTTATTTGCTTTTATTGAGATATATTTTTTGCTTTTATTGAGATATATTATTTATTTGCTTTTATTGAGATATATTATTTTTTTGCTTTTATTGAGATATATTATTTATTTGCTTTTATTGAGATATATTATTTTTTTGCTTTTATTGAGATATATAATTTTTTTGCTTTTATTGAGATATATTATTTATTTGCTTTTATTGAGATATATTATTTTTTTGCTTTTATTGAGATATATTATTTATTTTCTTTTATTGAGATATATTATGTATTTGCTTTTATTGAGATATATTATTTTTTTGCTTTTATTGAGATATATTATTTATTTGCTTTTATTGAGATATATTATTTATTTGCTTTTATTGAGATATATTATTTATTTGCTTTTATTGAGATATATTATTTATTTGCTTTTATTGAGATATATTATTTGCTTTTATTGAGATATATTATTTATTTGCTTTTATTGAGATATATTATTTTTTTGCTTTTATTGAGATATATTATTTTTTTGCTTTTATTGAGATATATTATTTTTTTGCTTTTATTGAGATATACAATTTTTTTGCTTTTATTGAGATATATTATTTATTTGCTTTTATTGAGATATATTATTTTTTTGCTTTTATTGAGATATATTATTTATTTTCTTTTATTGAGATATATTATGTATTTGCTTTTATTGAGATAAATTATTTTTTTGCTTTTATTGAGATATATTATTTATTTGCTTTTATTGAGATATATTATTTATTTTCTTTTATTGAGATATATTATTTATTTGCTTTTATTGAGATATATTATTTATTTGCTTTTATTGAGATATATTATTTATTTGCTTTTATTGAGATATATTATTTATTTGCTTTTATTGAGATATATTATTTATTTGCTTTTATTGAGATATATTATTTTTTCGCTTTTATTGAGATATATTATTTATTTGCTTTTATTGAGATATATTATTTATTTCCTTTTATTGAGATATATTATTTATTTGCTTTTATTGAGATATATTATTTATTTGCTTTTATTGAGATATATTATTTATTTGCTTTTATTGAGATATATTATTTATTTGCTTTTATTGAGATATATTATTTATTTGCTTTTATTGAGATATATTATTTATTTGCTTTTATTGAGATGTATTATTTATTTGCTTTTATTGAGATATATTATTTATTTGCTTTTATTGAGATATATTATTTTTTTGCTTTTATTGAGATATATTATTTATTTGCTTTTATTGAGATATATTATTTATTTGCTTTTATTGAGATATATTATTTATTTGCCTTTATTGAGATATATTATTTATTTTCTTTTATTGAGATATATTATGTATTTGCTTTTATTGAGATATATTATTTATTTGCTTTTATTGAGATATATTATTTATTTGCTTTTATTGAGATATATTATTTATTTGCTTTTATTGAGATGTATTATTTATTTGCTTTTATTGAGATGTATTATTTATTTGCTTTTATTGAGATATATTATTTTTTTGCTTTTATTGAGATATATTATTTATTTGCTTTTATTGAGATATATTATTTATTTGCTTTTATTGAGATGTATTATTTATTTGCTTTTATTGAGATATATTATTTATTTGCTTTTATTGAGATATATTTTTTTTTTGCTTTTATTGAGATATATTACTTATTTGCTTTTATTAAGATATATTATTTATTTGCTTTTATAAAGATATATTATTTATTTGCTTTTATTGAGATATATTATTTGCTTTTATTGAGATATATTATTTATTTGCTTTTATTGAGATATATTATTTTTTTGCTTTTATTGAGATATATTATTTATTTGCTTTTATTGAGATATATTATTTTTTTGCTTTTATTGAGATATATAATTTTTTTGCTTTTATTGAGATATATTATTTATTTGCTTTTATTGAGATATATTATTTATTTGTTTTTATTGAGATATATTATTTATTTGCTTTTATTGAGATATATTATTTATTTGCTTTTATTGAGATATATTATTTATTTGCTTTTATTGAGATATATAATTTATTTGCTTTTATTGAGATATATTATTTTTTTGCTTTTATTGAGATATATTATTTATTTCCTTTGATTGAGATATATTATTTATTTGCTTTTATTGAGATATATTATTGATTTGCTTTTATTGAGATATATTATTTATTTGCTTTTATTGAGATATATTATTTGCTTTTATTGAGATATATTATTTATTTGCTTTTATTGAGATATATTATTTTTTTGCTTTTATTGAGATATATTATTTTGTTGCTTTTATTGAGATATATTATTTTTTTGCTTTTATTGAGATATATAATTTTTTTGCTTTTATTGAGATATATTATTTATTTGCTTTTATTGAGATATATTATTTTTTTGCTTTTATTGAGATATATTATTTATTTTCTTTTATTGAGATATATTATGTATTTGCTTTTATTGAGATATATAATTTTTTGGCTTTTATTGAGATATATTATTTATTTGCTTTTATTGAGATATATTATTTATTTGCTTTTATTGAGATATATTATTTATTTGCTTTTATTGAGATATATTATTTATTTGCTTTTATTGAGATATATTATTTGCTTTTATTGAGATATATTATTTATTTGCTTTTATTGAGATATATTATTTTTTTGCTTTTATTGAGATATATTATTTTTTTGCTTTTATTGAGATATATTATTTTTTTGCTTTTATTGAGATATATAATTTTTTTGCTTTTATTGAGATATATAATTTTTTTGCTTTTATTGAGATATATTCTTTATTTGCTTTTATTGAGATATATTATTTATTTGCTTTTATTGAGATATATTATTTATTTGCTTTTATTGAGATGTATTATTTATTTGCTTTTATTGAGATATATTATTTATTTGCTTTTATTGAGATATATTATTTTTTTGCTTTTATTGAGATATATAATTTATTTGCTTTTATTGAGATATATTATTTATTTGCTTTTATTGAGATATATTATTTATTTGCCTTTATTGAGATATATTATTTATTTTCTTTTATTGAGATATATTATGTATTTGCTTTTATTGAGATATATTATTTATTTGCTTTTATTGAGATATATTATTTATTTGCTTTTATTGAGATATATTATTTATTTGCTTTTATTGAGATGTATTATTTATTTGCTTTTATTGAGATGTATTATTTATTTGCTTTTATTGAGATATATTATTTTTTTGCTTTTATTGAGATATATTATTTATTTGCTTTTATTGAGATATATTATTTATTTGCTTTTATTGAGATGTATTATTTATTTGCTTTTATTGAGATATATTATTTATTTGCTTTTATTGAGATATATTATTTTTTTGCTTTTATTGAGATATATTACTTATTTGCTTTTATTGAGATATATTATTTATTTGCTTTTATAAAGATATATTATTTATTTGCTTTTATTGAGATATATTATTTGCTTTTATTGAGATATATTATTTATTTGCTTTTATTGAGATATATTATTTTTTTGCTTTTATTGAGATATATTATTTATTTGCTTTTATTGAGATATATTATTTTTTGCTTTTATTGAGATATATAATTTTTTTGCTTTTATTGAGATATATTATTTATTTGCTTTTATTGAGATATATTATTTATTTGTTTTTATTGAGATATATTATTTATTTGCTTTTATTGAGATATATTATTTATTTGCTTTTATTGAGATATATTATTTATTTGCTTTTATTGAGATATATAATTAATTTGCTTTTATTGAGATATATTATTTTTTTGCTTTTATTGAGATATATTATTTATTTCCTTTTATTGAGATATATTATTTATTTGCTTTTATTGAGATATATTATTGATTTGCTTTTATTGAGATATATTATTTATTTGCTTTTATTGAGATATATTATTTGCTTTTATTGAGATATATTATTTATTTGCTTTTATTGAGATATATTATTTTTTTGCTTTTATTGAGATATATTATTTTGTTGCTTTTATTGAGATATATTATTTTTTTGCTTTTATTGAGATATATAATTTTTTTGCTTTTATTGAGATATATTATTTATTTGCTTTTATTGAGATATATTATTTTTTTGCTTTTATTGAGATATATTATTTATTTTCTTTTATTGAGATATATTATGTATTTGCTTTTATTGAGATATATTATTTTTTTGCTTTTATTGAGATATATTATTTATTTGCTTTTATTGAGATATATTATTTATTTGCTTTTATTGAGATATATTATTTATTTGCTTTTATTGAGATATATTATTTATTTGCTTTTATTGAGATATATTATTTGCTTTTATTGAGATATATTATTTATTTGCTTTTATTGAGATATATTATTTTTTTGCTTTTCTTGAGATATATTATTTTTTTGCTTTTATTGAGATATATTATTTTTTTGCTTTTATTGAGATATATAATTTTTTTGCTTTTATTGAGATATATAATTTTTTTGCTTTTATTGAGATATATTATTTATTTGCTTTTATTGAGATATATTATTTATTTTCTTTTATTGAGATATATTATGTATTTGCTTTTATTGAGATATATTATGTATTTGCTTTTATTGAGATATATTATTTATTTGCTTTTATTGAGATATATTATTTATTTGCTTTTATTGAGATATATTATTTATTTGCTTTTATTGAGATATATTATTTATTTGCTTTTATTGAGATATATTATTTATTTGCTTTTATTGAGATATATTATTGTTTTGCTTTTATTGAGATATATTATTTTTTTGCTTTTATTGAGATATATTATTTATTTGCTTTTATTGAGATATATTATTTTTTTGCTTTTATTGAGATATATTATTTATTTGCTTTTATTGAGATATATTATTTATTTGCTTTTATTGAGATATATTATTTATTTGTTTTTATTGAGATATATTATTTATTTGCTTTTATTGAGATATATTATTTATTTGCTTTTATTGAGATATATTATTTATTTGCTTTTATTGAGATATATAATTTATTTGCTTTTATTGAGATATATTATTTTTTTGCTTTTATTGAGATATATTATTTATTTGCTTTTATTGAGATATATTATTTATTTGCTTTTATTGAGATATATGATTTATTTGCTTTTATTGAGATATATTATTTATTTGCTTTTATTGAGATATATTATTAGCTTTTATTGAGATATATTATTTATTTGCTTTTATTGAGATATATTATTTTTTTGCTTTTATTGAGATATATTATTTTTTTGCTTTTATTGAGATATATTATTTTTTTGCTTTTATTGAGATATATTATTTTTTTGCTTTTATTGAGATATATTATTTATTTGCTTTTATTGAGATATATTATTTATTTGCTTTTATTGAGATATATTATTTATTTGCTTTTATTGAGATATATTATTTATTTGCTTTTATTGAGATATATTATTTGCTTTTATTAAGATATATTATTTATTTGCTTTTATTGAGATATATTATTTTTTTGCTTTTATTGAGATATATTATTTATTTGCTTTTATTGAGATATATTATTTTTTTGCTTTTATTGAGATATATAATTTTTTTGCTTTTATTGAGATATATTATTTATTTGCTTTTATTGAGATATATTATTTTTTTGCTTTTATTGAGATATATTATTTATTTTCTTTTATTGAGATATATTATGTATTTGCTTTTATTGAGATATATTATTTTTTTGCTTTTATTGAGATATATTATTTATTTGCTTTTATTGAGATATATTATTTATTTGCTTTTATTGAGATATATTATTTATTTGCTTTTATTGAGATATATTATTTATTTGCTTTTATTGAGATATATTATTTATTTGCTTTTATTGAGATATATGATTTATTTGCTTTTATTGAGATATATTATTTATTTGCTTTTATTGAGATATATTATTTTTTCGCTTTTATTGAGATATATTATTTATTTGCTTTTATTGAGATATATTATTTATTTCCTTTTATTGAGATATATACTTTATTTGCTTTTATTGAGATATATTATTTATTTGCCTTTATTGAGATATATTATTTATTTGCTTTTATTGAGATATATTATTTATTTGTTTTTATTGAGATATATTATTTATTTTCTTTTATTGAGATATATTATGTATTTGCTTTTATTGAGATATATTATTTTTTTGCTTTTATTGAGATATATTATTTATTTGCTTTTATTGAGATATATTATTTATTTGCTTTTATTAAGATATATTATTTATTTGATTTATTGAGATGTATTATTTATTTGCTTTTATTGAGATATATTATTTTTTTGCTTTTATTGAGATATATTATTTTTTCGCTTTTATTGAGATATATTATTTTTTTGCTTTTATTGAGATATATTATTTATTTGCTTTTATTGAGATATATTATTTATTTGATTTAATTGAGATATATTATTTATTTGTTTTTATTGAGATATATTATTTTTTTGCTTTTATTGAGATATATTATTTTTTTGCTTTTATTGAGATATATTATTTATTTGCTTTTATTGAGATATATTATTTTTTTGCTTTTATTGAGATATATTATTTTTTTGCTTTTATTGAGATATATTATTTATTTGCTTTTATTGAGATATATTATTTATTTGCTTTTATTGAGATATATTATTTATTTGTTTTTATTGAGATATATTATTTATTTGCTTTTATTGAGATATATTATTTATTTGCTTTTATTGAGATATATTATTTATTTGCTTTTATTGAGATATATTATTTATTTGCTTTTATTGAGATATATTATTTTTTTGCTTTTATTGAGATATATTATTTATTTGCTTTTATTGAGATATATTATTTATTTGCTTTTATTGAGATATATTATTTATTTGCTTTTATTGAGATATATTATTTATTTGCTTTTATTGAGATATATTATTTGCTTTTATTGAGATATATTATTTATTTGCTTTTATTGAGATATATTATTTTTTTGCTTTTCTTGAGATATATTATTTTTTTGCTTTTATTGAGATATATTATTTTTTTGCTTTTATTGAGATATATAATTTATTTGCTTTTATTGAGATATATTATTTATTTGCTTTTATTGAGATATATTATTTTTTTGCTTTTATTGAGATATATTATTTATTTTCTTTTATTGAGATATATTATGTATTTGCTTTTATTGAGATATATTATTTATTTGCTTTTATTGAGATATATTATTTATTTGCTTTTATTGAGATATATTATTTATTTGCTTTTATTGAGATATATTATTTATTTGCTTTTATTGAGATATATTATTTATTTGCTTTTATTGAGATATATTATTTATTTGCTTTTATTGAGATATATTATTTTTTTGCTTTTATTGAGATATATTATTTTTTTGCTTTTATTGAGATATATTATTTATTTGCTTTTATTGAGATATATTATTTTTTTGCTTTTATTGAGATATATTATTTATTTGCTTTTATTGAGATATATTATTTATTTGCTTTTATTGAGATATATTATTTATTTGTTTTTATTGAGATATATTATTTATTTGCTTTTATTGAGATATATTATTTATTTGCTTTTATTTAGATATATTATTTATTTGCTTTTATTGAGATATATAATTTATTTGCTTTTATTGAGATATATTATTTTTTTGCTTTTATTGAGATATATTATTTATTTGCTTTTATTGAGATATATTATTTATTTGCTTTTATTGAGATATATTATTTATTTGCTTTTATTGAGATATATTATTTATTTGCTTTTATTGAGATATATTATTTGCTTTTATTGAGATATATTATTTATTTGCTTTTATTGAGATATATTATTTTTTTGCTTTTATTGAGATATATTATTTTTTTGCTTTTATTGAGATATATTATTTTTTTGCTTTTATTGAGATATATAATTTTTTTGCTTTTATTGAGATATATTATTTATTTGCTTTTATTGAGATATATTATTTTTTTGCTTTTATTGAGATATATTATTTATTTTCTTTTATTGAGATATATTATGTATTTGCTTTTATTGAGATATATTATTTTTTTGCTTTTATTGAGATATATTATTTATTTGCTTTTATTGAGATATATTATTTATTTGCTTTTATTGAGATATATTATTTATTTGCTTTTATTGAGATATATTATTTATTTGCTTTTATTGAGATATATTATTTGCTTTTATTGAGATATATTATTTATTTGCTTTTATTGAGATATATTATTTTTTTGCTTTTATTGAGATATATTATTTTTTTGCTTTTATTGAGATATATTATTTTTTTGCTTTTATTGAGATATACAATTATTTGCTTTTATTGAGATATATTATTTATTTGCTTTTATTGAGATATATTATTTTTTTGCTTTTATTGAGATATATTATTTATTTTCTTTTATTGAGATATATTATGTATTTGCTTTTATTGAGATATATTATTTTTTTGCTTTTATTGAGATATATTATTTATTTGCTTTTATTGAGATATATTATTTACTTTCTTTTATTGAGATATATTATTTATTTGCTTTTATTGAGATATATTATTTATTTGCTTTTATTGAGATATATTATTTATTTGCTTTTATTGAGATATATTATTTATTTGCTTTTATTGAGATATATTATTTATTTGCTTTTATTGAGATATATTATTTTTTCGTTTTTATTGAGATATATTATTTATTTGCTTTTATTGAGATATATTATTTATTTCCTTTTATTGAGATATATACTTTATTTGCTTTTATTGAGATATATTATTTATTTGCTTTTATTGAGATATATTATTTATTTGCTTTTATTGAGATATATTATTTATTTGCTTTTATTGAGATATATTATTTATTTGCTTTTATTGAGATATATTATTTATTTGCTTTTATTGAGATGTATTATTTATTTGCTTTTATTGAGATATATTATTTATTTGCTTTTATTGAGATATATTATTTGCTTTTATTGAGATATATTATTTATTTGCTTTTATTGAGATATATTATTTTTTTGCTTTTATTGAGATATATTATTTTGTTGCTTTTATTGAGATATATTATTTATTTGCTTTTATTGAGATATATAATTTTTTTGATTTTATTGAGATATATTATTTATTTGCTTTTATTGAGATATATTATTTTTTTGCTTTTATTGAGATATATTATTTATTTTCTTTTATTGAGATATATTATGTATTTGCTTTTATTGAGATATATTATTTTTTTGCTTTTATTGAGATATATTATTTATTTGCTTTTATTGAGATATATTATTTATTTCCTTTTATTGAGATATATACTTTATTTGCTTTTATTGAGATATATTATTTATTTGCTTTTATTGAGATATATTATTTATTTGCTTTTATTGAGATATATTATTTATTTGCTTTTATTGAGATATATTATTTGCTTTTATTGAGATATATTATTTATTTGCTTTTATTGAGATATATTATTTTTTTGCTTTTATTGAGATATATTATTTTGTTGCTTTTATTGAGATATATTATTTTTTTGCTTTTATTGAGATATATAATTTTTTTGCTTTTATTGAGATATATTATTTATTTGCTTTTATTGAGATATATTATTTTTTTGCTTTTATTGAGATATATTATTTATTTTCTTTTATTGAGATATATTATGTATTTGCTTTTATTGAGATATATTATTTTTTTGCTTTTATTGAGATATATTATTTATTTGCTTTTATTGAGATATATTATTTATTTGCTTTTATTGAGATATATTATTTATTTGCTTTTATTGAGATATATTATTTATTTGCTTTTATTGAGATATATTATTTGCTTTTATTGAGATATATTATTTATTTGCTTTTATTGAGATATATTATTTTTTTGCTTTTATTGAGATATATTATTTTTTTGCTTTTATTGAGATATATTATTTTTTTGCTTTTATTGAGATATATAATTTTTTTGCTTTTATTGAGATATATAATTTTTTTGCTTTTATTGAGATATATTATTTATTTGCTTTTATTGAGATATATTATTTATTTTCTTTTATTGAGATATATTATGTATTTGCTTTTATTGAGATATATTATGTATTTGCTTTTATTGAGATATATTATTTATTTGCTTTTATTGAGATATATTATTTATTTGCTTTTATTGAGATATATTATTTATTTGCTTTTATTGAGATATATTATTTATTTGCTTTTATTGAGATATATTATTTATTTGCTTTTATTGAGATATATTATTTATTTGCTTTTATTGAGATATATTATTTATTTGCTTTTATTGAGATATATTATTTTTTTGCTTTTATTGAGATATATTATTTTTTTGCTTTTATTGAGATATATTATTTATTTGCTTTTATTGAGATATATTATTTTTTTGCTTTTATTGAGATATATTATTTATTTGCTTTTATTGAGATATATTATTTATTTGCTTTTATTGAGATATATTATTTATTTGTTTTTATTGAGATATATTATTTATTTGCTTTTATTGAGATATATTATTTATTTGCTTTTTTTGAGATATATTATTTATTTGCTTTTATTGAGATATATAATTTATTTGCTTTTATTGAGATATATTATTTTTTTGCTTTTATTGAGATATATTATTTATTTGCTTTTATTGAGATATGTTATTTATTTGCTTTTATTGAGATATATTATTTTTTTGCTTTTATTGAGATATATTATTTATTTGCTTTTATTGAGATATATTATTTGCTTTTATTGAGATATATTATTTATTTGCTTTTATTGAGATATATTATTTTTTTGCTTTTATTGAGATATATTATTTTTTTGCTTTTATTGAGATATATTATTTTTTTGCTTTTATTGAGATATATAATTTTTTTGCTTTTATTGAGATATATTATTTATTTGCTTTTATTGAGATATATTATTTTTTTGCTTTTATTGAGATATATTATTTATTTTCTTTTATTGAGATATATTATGTATTTGCTTTTATTGAGATATATTATTTATTTGCTTTTATTGAGATATATTATTTATTTGCTTTTATTGAGATATATTATTTATTTGCTTTTATTGAGATATATTATTTATTTGCTTTTATTGAGATATATTATTTATTTGCTTTTATTGAGATATATTATTTTTTTGCTTTTATTGAGATATATAATTTTTTTGCTTTTATTGAGATATATTATTTATTTGCTTTTATTGAGATATATTATTTTTTTGCTTTTATTGAGATATATTATTTATTTTCTTTTATTGAGATATATTATGTATTTGCTTTTATTGAGATATATTATTTTTTTGCTTTTATTGAGATATATTATTTATTTGCTTTTATTGAGATATATTATTTATTTGCTTTTATTGAGATATATTATTTATTTGCTTTTATTGAGATATATTATTTATTTGCTTTTATTGAGATATATTATTTATTTGCTTTTATTGAGATATATGATTTATTTGCTTTTATTGAGATATATTATTTATTTGCTTTTATTGAGATATATTATTTTTTCGCTTTTATTGAGATATATTATTTATTTGCTTTTATTGAGATATATTATTTATTTCCTTTTATTGAGATATATACTTTATTTGCTTTTATTGAGATATATTATTTATTTGCTTTTATTGAGATATATTATTTATTTGCTTTTATTGAGATATATTATTTATTTGTTTTTATTGAGATATATAATTTATTTTCTTTTATTGAGATATATTATGTATTTGCTTTTATTGAGATATATTATTTTTTTGCTTTTATTGAGATATATTATTTATTTGCTTTTATTGAGATATATTATTTATTTGCTTTTATTAAGATATATTATTTATTTGCTTTTATTGAGATGTATTATTTATTTGCTTTTATTGAGATATATTATTTTTTTGCTTTTATTGAGATATATTATTTTTTCGCTTTTATTGAGATATATTATTTTTTTGCTTTTATTGAGATATATTATTTATTTGCTTTTATTGAGATATATTATTTATTTGATTTAATTGAGATATATTATTTATTTGTTTTTATTGAGATATATTATTTTTTTGCTTTTATTGAGATATATTATTTTTTTGCTTTTATTGAGATATATTATTTATTTGCTTTTATTGAGATATATTATTTTTTTGCTTTTATTGAGATATATTATTTTTTTGCTTTTATTGAGATATATTATTTATTTGCTTTTATTGAGATATATTATTTATTTGCTTTTATTGAGATATATTATTTATTTGTTTTTATTGAGATATATTATTTATTTGCTTTTATTGAGATATATTATTTATTTGCTTTTATTGAGATATATTATTTATTTGCTTTTATTGAGATATATTATTTATTTGCTTTTATTGAGATATATTATTTTTTTGCTTTTATTGAGATATATTATTTATTTGCTTTTATTGAGATATATTATTTATTTGCTTTTATTGAGATATATTATTTATTTGCTTTTATTGAGATATATTATTTATTTGCTTTTATTGAGATATATTATTTGCTTTTATTGAGATATATTATTTATTTGCTTTTATTGAGATATATTATTTTTTTGCTTTTCTTGAGATATATTATTTTTTTGCTTTTATTGAGATATATTATTTTTTTGCTTTTATTGAGATATATAATTTATTTGCTTTTATTGAGATATATTATTTATTTGCTTTTATTGAGATATATTATTTTTTTGCTTTTATTGAGATATATTATTTATTTTCTTTTATTGAGATATATTATGTATTTGCTTTTATTGAGATATATTATTTATTTGCTTTTATTGAGATATATTATTTTTTTGCTTTTATTGAGATATATTATTTTTTTGCTTTTATTGAGATATATTATTTTTTTGCTTTTATTGAGATATACAATTATTTGCTTTTATTGAGATATATTATTTATTTGCTTTTATTGAGATATATTATTTTTTTGCTTTTATTGAGATATATTATTTATTTTCTTTTATTGAGATATATTATGTATTTGCTTTTATTGAGATATATTATTTTTTTGCTTTTATTGAGATATATTATTTATTTGCTTTTATTGAGATATATTATTTACTTTCTTTTATTGAGATATATTATTTATTTGCTTTTATTGAGATATATTATTTATTTGCTTTTATTGAGATATATTATTTATTTGCTTTTATTGAGATATATTATTTATTTGCTTTTATTGAGATATATTATTTATTTGCTTTTATTGAGATATATTATTTTTTCGTTTTTATTGAGATATATTATTTATTTGCTTTTATTGAGATATATTATTTATTTCCTTTTATTGAGATATATACTTTATTTGCTTTTATTGAGATATATTATTTATTTGCTTTTATTGAGATATATTATTTATTTGCTTTTATTGAGATATATTATTTATTTGCTTTTATTGAGATATATTATTTATTTGCTTTTATTGAGATATATTATTTATTTGCTTTTATTGAGATGTATTATTTATTTGCTTTTATTGAGATATATTATTTATTTGCTTTTATTGAGATATATTATTTGCTTTTATTGAGATATATTATTTATTTGCTTTTATTGAGATATATTATTTTTTTGCTTTTATTGAGATATATTATTTTGTTGCTTTTATTGAGATATATTATTTATTTGCTTTTATTGAGATATATAATTTTTTTGATTTTATTGAGATATATTATTTATTTGCTTTTATTGAGATATATTATTTTTTTGCTTTTATTGAGATATATTATTTATTTTCTTTTATTGAGATATATTATGTATTTGCTTTTATTGAGATATATTATTTTTTTGCTTTTATTGAGATATATTATTTATTTGCTTTTATTGAGATATATTATTTATTTCCTTTTATTGAGATATATACTTTATTTGCTTTTATTGAGATATATTATTTATTTGCTTTTATTGAGATATATTATTTATTTGCTTTTATTGAGATATATTATTTATTTGCTTTTATTGAGATATATTATTTGCTTTTATTGAGATATATTATTTATTTGCTTTTATTGAGATATATTATTTTTTTGCTTTTATTGAGATATATTATTTTGTTGCTTTTATTGAGATATATTATTTTTTTGCTTTTATTGAGATATATAATTTTTTTGCTTTTATTGAGATATATTATTTATTTGCTTTTATTGAGATATATTATTTTTTTGCTTTTATTGAGATATATTATTTATTTTCTTTTATTGAGATATATTATGTATTTGCTTTTATTGAGATATATTATTTTTTTGCTTTTATTGAGATATATTATTTATTTGCTTTTATTGAGATATATTATTTATTTGCTTTTATTGAGATATATTATTTATTTGCTTTTATTGAGATATATTATTTATTTGCTTTTATTGAGATATATTATTTGCTTTTATTGAGATATATTATTTATTTGCTTTTATTGAGATATATTATTTTTTTGCTTTTATTGAGATATATTATTTTTTTGCTTTTATTGAGATATATTATTTTTTTGCTTTTATTGAGATATATAATTTTTTTGCTTTTATTGAGATATATAATTTTTTTGCTTTTATTGAGATATATTATTTATTTGCTTTTATTGAGATATATTATTTATTTTCTTTTATTGAGATATATTATGTATTTGCTTTTATTGAGATATATTATGTATTTGCTTTTATTGAGATATATTATTTATTTGCTTTTATTGAGATATATTATTTATTTGCTTTTATTGAGATATATTATTTATTTGCTTTTATTGAGATATATTATTTATTTGCTTTTATTGAGATATATTATTTATTTGCTTTTATTGAGATATATTATTTATTTGCTTTTATTGAGATATATTATTTATTTGCTTTTATTGAGATATATTATTTTTTTGCTTTTATTGAGATATATTATTTTTTTGCTTTTATTGAGATATATTATTTATTTGCTTTTATTGAGATATATTATTTTTTTGCTTTTATTGAGATATATTATTTATTTGCTTTTATTGAGATATATTATTTATTTGCTTTTATTGAGATATATTATTTATTTGTTTTTATTGAGATATATTATTTATTTGCTTTTATTGAGATATATTATTTATTTGCTTTTTTTGAGATATATTATTTATTTGCTTTTATTGAGATATATAATTTATTTGCTTTTATTGAGATATATTATTTTTTTGCTCTTATTGAGATATATTATTTATTTGCTTTTATTGAGATATGTTATTTATTTGCTTTTATTGAGATATATTATTTTTTTGCTTTTATTGAGATATATTATTTATTTGCTTTTATTGAGATATATTATTTGCTTTTATTGAGATATATTATTTATTTGCTTTTATTGAGATATATTATTTTTTTGCTTTTATTGAGATATATTATTTTTTTGCTTTTATTGAGATATATTATTTTTTTGCTTTTATTGAGATATATAATTTTTTTGCTTTTATTGAGATATATTATTTATTTGCTTTTATTGAGATATATTATTTTTTTGCTTTTATTGAGATATAATGTTTATTTTCTTTTATTGAGATATATTATGTATTTGCTTTTATTGAGATATATTATTTATTTGCTTTTATTGAGATATATTATTTATTTGCTTTTATTGAGATATATTATTTATTTGCTTTTATTGAGATATATTATTTATTTGCTTTTATTGAGATATATTATTTATTTGCTTTTATTGAGATATATTATTTGCTTTTATTGAGATATATTATTTATTTGCTTTTATTGAGATATATTATTTTTTTGCTTTTATTGAGATATATTATTTATTTGCTTTTATTGAGATATATTATTTTTTTGCTTTTATTGAGATATATAATTTTTTTGCTTTTATTGAGATATATTATTTATTTGCTTTTATTGAGATATATTATTTTTTTGCTTTTATTGAGATATATTATTTATTTTCTTTTATTGAGATATATTATGTATTTGCTTTTATTGAGATATATTATTTTTTTGCTTTTATTGAGATATATTATTTATTTGCTTTTATTGAGATATATTATTTATTTGCTTTTATTGAGATATATTATTTATTTGCTTTTATTGAGATATATTATTTATTTGCTTTTATTGAGATATATTATTTATTTGCTTTTATTGAGATATATGATTTATTTGCTTTTATTGAGATATATTATTTATTTGCTTTTATTGAGATATATTATTTTTTCGCTTTTATTGAGATATATTATTTATTTGCTTTTATTGAGATATATTATTTATTTCCTTTTATTGAGATATATACTTTATTTGCTTTTATTGAGATATATTATTTATTTGCTTTTATTGAGATATATTATTTATTTGCTTTTATTGAGATATATTATTTATTTGTTTTTATTGAGATATATAATTTATTTTCTTTTATTGAGATATATTATGTATTTGCTTTTATTGAGATATATTATTTTTTTGCTTTTATTGAGATATATTATTTATTTGCTTTTATTGAGATATATTATTTATTTGCTTTTATTAAGATATATTATTTATTTGCTTTTATTGAGATGTATTATTTATTTGCTTTTATTGAGATATATTATTTTTTTGCTTTTATTGAGATATATTATTTTTTCGCTTTTATTGAGATATATTATTTTTTTGCTTTTATTGAGATATATTATTTATTTGCTTTTATTGAGATATATTATTTATTTGATTTAATTGAGATATATTATTTATTTGTTTTTATTGAAATATATTATTTTTTTGCTTTTATTGAGATATATTATTTTTTTGCTTTTATTGAGATATATTATTTTTTTGCTTTTATTGAGATATATTATTTTTTTGCTTTTATTGAGATATATTATTTTTTTGCTTTTATTGAGATATATTATTTATTTGCTTTTATTGAGATATATTATTTATTTGCTTTTATTGAGATATATTATTTATTTGTTTTTATTGAGATATATTATTTATTTGCTTTTATTGAGATATATTATTTATTTGCTTTTATTGAGATATATTATTTATTTGCTTTTATTGAGATATATTATTTATTTGCTTTTATTGAGATATATTATTTTTTTGCTTTTATTGAGATATATTATTTATTTGCTTTTATTGAGATATATTATTTATTTGCTTTTATTGAGATATATTATTTATTTGCTTTTATTGAGATATATTATTTATTTGCTTTTATTGAGATATATTATTTGCTTTTATTGAGATATATTATTTATTTGCTTTTATTGAGATATATTATTTTTTTGCTTTTCTTGAGATATATTATTTTTTTGCTTTTATTGAGATATATTATTTTTTTGCTTTTATTGAGATATATAATTTATTTGCTTTTATTGAGATATATTATTTATTTGCTTTTATTGAGATATATTATTTTTTTGCTTTTATTGAGATATATTATTTATTTTCTTTTATTGAGATATATTATGTATTTGCTTTTATTGAGATATATTATTTATTTGCTTTTATTGAGATATATTATTTATTTGCTTTTATTGAGATATATTATTTATTTGCTTTTATTGAGATATATTATTTATTTGCTTTTATTGAGATATATTATTTATTTGCTTTTATTGAGATATATTATTTATTTGCTTTTATTGAGATATATTATTTATTTGCTTTTATTGAGATATATTATTTTTTTGCTTTTATTGAGATATATTATTTTTTTGCTTTTATTGAGATATATTATTTATTTGCTTTTATTGAGATATATTATTTTTTTGCTTTTATTGAGATATATTATTTATTTGCTTTTATTGAGATATATTATTTATTTGCTTTTATTGAGATATATTATTTATTTGTTTTTATTGAGATATATTATTTATTTGCTTTTATTGAGATATATTATTTATTTGCTTTTATTGAGATATATTATTTATTTGCTTTTATTGAGATATATAATTTATTTGCTTTTATTGAGATATATTATTTTTTTGCTTTTATTGAGATATATTATTTTTTTGCTTTTATTGAGATATATTATTTATTTGCTTTTATTGAGATATATTATTTATTTGCTTTTATTGAGATATATTATTTATTTGCTTTTATTGAGATATATTATTTGCTTTTATTGAGATATATTATTTATTTGCTTTTATTGAGATATATTATTTTTTTGCTTTTATTGAGATATATTATTTTTTTGCTTTTATTGAGATATATTATTTTTTTGCTTTTATTGAGATATATAATTTTTTTGCTTTTATTGAGATATATTATTTATTTGCTTTTATTGAGATATATTATTTTTTTGCTTTTATTGAGATATATTATTTATTTTCTTTTATTGAGATATATTATGTATTTGCTTTTATTGAGATATATTATTTTTTTGCTTTTATTGAGATATATTATTTATTTGCTTTTATTGAGATATATTATTTATTTGCTTTTATTGAGATATATTATTTATTTGCTTTTATTGAGATATATTATTTATTTGCTTTTATTGAGATATATTATTTGCTTTTATTGAGATATATTATTTATTTGCTTTTATTGAGATATATTATTTTTTTGCTTTTATTGAGATATATTATTTTTTTGCTTTTATTGAGATATATTATTTTTTTGCTTTTATTGAGATATACAATTTTTTTGCTTTTATTGAGATATATTATTTATTTGCTTTTATTGAGATATATTATTTTTTTGCTTTTATTGAGATATATTATTTATTTTCTTTTATTGAGATATATTATGTATTTGCTTTTATTGAGATATATTATTTTTTTGCTTTTATTGAGATATATTATTTATTTGCTTTTATTGAGATATATTATTTATTTTCTTTTATTGAGATATATTATTTATTTGCTTTTATTGAGATATATTATTTATTTGCTTTTATTGAGATATATTATTTATTTGCTTTTATTGAGATATATTATTTATTTGCTTTTATTGAGATATATTATTTATTTGCTTTTATTGAGATATATTATTTTTTCGCTTTTATTGAGATATATTATTTATTTGCTTTTATTGAGATATATTATTTATTTCCTTTTATTGAGATATATACTTTATTTGCTTTTATTGAGATATATTATTTATTTGCTTTTATTGAGATATATTATTTATTTGCTTTTATTGAGATATATTATTTATTTGCTTTTATTGAGATATATTATTTATTTGCTTTTATTGAGATATATTATTTATTTGCTTTAATTGAGATGTATTATTTATTTGCTTTTATTGAGATATATTATTTATTTGCTTTTATTGAGATATATTATTTTTTTGCTTTTATTGAGATATATTATTTATTTGCTTTTATTGAGATATATAATTTATTTGCTTTTATTGAGATATATTATTTATTTGCCTTTATTGAGATATATTATTTATTTTCTTTTATTGAGATATATTATGTATTTGCTTTTATTGAGATATATTATTTATTTGCTTTTATTGAGATATATTATTTATTTGCTTTTATTGAGATATATTATTTATTTGCTTTTATTGAGATGTATTATTTATTTGCTTTTATTGAGATGTATTATTTATTTGCTTTTATTGAGATATATTATTTTTTTGCTTTTATTGAGATATATTATTTATTTGCTTTTATTGAGATATATTATTTATTTGCTTTTATTGAGATGTATTATTTATTTGCTTTTATTGAGATATATTATTTATTTGCTTTTATTGAGATATATTATTTTTTTTGCTTTTATTGAGATATATTACTTATTTGCTTTTATTAAGATATATTATTTATTTGCTTTTATAAAGATATATTATTTATTTGCTTTTATTGAGATATATTATTTGCTTTTATTGAGATATATTATTTATTTGCTTTTATTGAGATATATTATTTTTTTGCTTTTATTGAGATATATTATTTATTTGCTTTTATTGAGATATATTATTTTTTTTTCTTTTATTGAGATATATAATTTTTTTGCTTTTATTGAGATATATTATTTATTTGCTTTTATTGAGATATATTATTTATTTGTTTTTATTGAGATATATTATTTATTTGCTTTTATTGAGATATATTATTTATTTGCTTTTATTGAGATATATTATTTATTTGCTTTTATTGAGATATATAATTTATTTGCTTTTATTGAGATATATAATTTTTTTGCTTTTATTGAGATATATTATTTATTTCCTTTTATTGAGATATATTATTTATTTGCTTTTATTGAGATATATTATTTATTTGCTTTTATTGAGATATATTATTTATTTGCTTTTATTGAGATATATAATTTATTTGCTTTTATTGAGATATATTATTTTTTTGCTTTTATTGAGATATATTATTTATTTGCTTTTATTGAGATATATTATTTATTTGCTTTTATTGAGATATATTATTTATTTGCTTTTATTGAGATATATTATTTATTTGCTTTTATTGAGATATATTATTTGCTTTTATTGAGATATATTATTTATTTGCTTTTATTGAGATATATTATTTTTTTGCTTTTATTGAGATATATTATTTTTTTGCTTTTATTGAGATATATTATTTTTTTGCTTTTATTGAGATATATAATTTTTTTGCTTTTATTGAGATATATTATTTATTTGCTTTTATTGAGATATATTATTTTTTTGCTTTTATTGAGATATATTATTTATTTTCTTTTATTGAGATATATTATGTATTTGCTTTTATTGAGATATATTATTTTTTTGCTTTTATTGAGATATATTATTTATTTGCTTTTATTGAGATATATTATTTATTTGCTTTTATTGAGATATATTATTTATTTGCTTTTATTGAGATATATTATTTATTTGCTTTTATTGAGATATATTATTTGCTTTTATTGAGATATATTATTTATTTGCTTTTATTGAGATATATTATTTTTTTGCTTTTATTGAGATATATTATTTTTTTGCTTTTTTTGAGATATATTATTTTTTTGCTTTTATTGAGATATACAATTTTTTTGCTTTTATTGAGATATATTATTTATTTGCTTTTATTGAGATATATTATTTTTTTGCTTTTATTGAGATATATTATTTATTTTCTTTTATTGAGATATATTATGTATTTGCTTTTATTGAGATATATTATTTTTTTGCTTTTATTGAGATATATTATTTATTTGCTTTTATTGAGATATATTATTTATTTTCTTTTATTGAGATATATTATTTATTTGCTTTTATTGAGATATATTATTTATTTGCTTTTATTGAGATATATTATTTATTTGCTTTTATTGAGATATATTATTTATTTGCTTTTATTGAGATATATTATTTATTTGCTTTTATTGAGATATATTATTTTTTCGCTTTTATTGAGATATATTATTTATTTGCTTTTATTGAGATATATTATTTATTTCCTTTTATTGAGATATATACTTTATTTGCTTTTATTGAGATATATTATTTATTTGCTTTTATTGAGATATATTATTTATTTGCTTTTATTGAGATATATTATTTATTTGCTTTTATTGAGATATATTATTTATTTGCTTTTATTGAGATATATTATTTATTTGCTTTAATTGAGATGTATTATTTATTTGCTTTTATTGAGATATATTATTTATTTGCTTTTATTGAGATATATTATTTTTTTGCTTTTATTGAGATATATTATTTATTTGCTTTTATTGAGATATATAATTTATTTGCTTTTATTGAGATATATTATTTATTTGCCTTTATTGAGATATATTATTTATTTTCTTTTATTGAGATATATTATGTATTTGCTTTTATTTAGATATATTATTTATTTGCTTTTATTGAGATATATTATTTATTTGCTTTTATTGAGATATATTATTTATTTGCTTTTATTGAGATGTATTATTTATTTGCTTTTATTGAGATGTATTATTTATTTGCTTTTATTGAGATATATTATTTTTTTGCTTTTATTGAGATATATTATTTATTTGCTTTTATTGAGATATATTATTTATTTGCTTTTATTGAGATGTATTATTTATTTGCTTTTATTGAGATATATTATTTATTTGCTTTTATTGAGATATATTATTTTTTTGCTTTTATTGAGATATATTACTTATTTGCTTTTATTAAGATATATTATTTATTTGCTTTTATAAAGATATATTATTTATTTGCTTTTATTGAGATATATTATTTGCTTTTATTGAGATATATTATTTATTTGCTTTTATTGAGATATATTATTTTTTTGCTTTTATTGAGATATATTATTTATTTGCTTTTATTGAGATATATTATTTTTTTTTCTTTTATTGAGATATATAATTTTTTTGCTTTTATTGAGATATATTATTTATTTGCTTTTATTGAGATATATTATTTATTTGTTTTTATTGAGATATATTATTTATTTGCTTTTATTGAGATATATTATTTATTTGCTTTTATTGAGATATATTATTTATTTGCTTTTATTGAGATATATAATTTATTTGCTTTTATTGAGATATATAATTTTTTTGCTTTTATTGAGATATATTATTTATTTCCTTTTATTGAGATATATTATTTATTTGCTTTTATTGAGATATATTATTGATTTGCTTTTATTGAGATATATTATTTATTTGCTTTTATTGAGATATATTATTTGCTTTTATTGAGATATATTATTTATTTGCTTTTATTGAGATATATTATTTTTCTGCTTTTATTGAGATATATTATTTTGTTGCTTTTATTGAGATATATTATTTTTTTGCTTTTATTGAGATATATAATTTTTTTGCTTTTATTGAGATATATTATTTATTTGCTTTTATTGAGATATATTATTTTTTTGCTTTTATTGAGATATATTATTTATTTTCTTTTATTGAGATATATTATGTATTTGCTTTTATTGAGATATATAATTTTTTTGCTTTTATTGAGATATATTATTTATTTGCTTTTATTGAGATATATTATTTATTTGCTTTTATTGAGATATATTATTTATTTGCTTTTATTGAGATATATTATTTATTTGCTTTTATTGAGATATATTATTTGCTTTTATTGAGATATATTATTTATTTGCTTTTATTGAGATATATTATTTATTTGCTTTTATTGAGATATATTATTTATTTGCTTTTATTGAGATATATTATTTATTTGCTTTTATTGAGATATATTATTTTTTCGCTTTTATTGAGATATATTATTTATTTGCTTTTATTGAGATATATTATTTATTTCCTTTTATTGAGATATATACTTTATTTGCTTTTATTGAGATATATTATTTATTTGCTTTTATTGAGATATATTATTTATTTGCTTTTATTGAGATATATTATTTATTTGCTTTTATTGAGATATATTATTTATTTGCTTTTATTGAGATATATTATTTATTTGCTTTAATTGAGATGTATTATTTATTTGCTTTTATTGAGATATATTATTTATTTGCTTTTATTGAGATATATTATTTTTTTGCTTTTATTGAGATATATTATTTATTTGCTTTTATTGAGATATATAATTTATTTGCTTTTATTGAGATATATTATTTATTTGCCTTTATTGAGATATATTATTTATTTTCTTTTATTGAGATATATTATGTATTTGCTTTTATTTAGATATATTATTTATTTGCTTTTATTGAGATATATTATTTATTTGCTTTTATTGAGATATATTATTTATTTGCTTTTATTGAGATGTATTATTTATTTGCTTTTATTGAGATGTATTATTTATTTGCTTTTATTGAGATATATTATTTTTTTGCTTTTATTGAGATATATTATTTATTTGCTTTTATTGAGATATATTATTTATTTGCTTTTATTGAGATGTATTATTTATTTGCTTTTATTGAGATATATTATTTATTTGCTTTTATTGAGATATATTATTTTTTTGCTTTTATTGAGATATATTACTTATTTGCTTTTATTAAGATATATTATTTATTTGCTTTTATAAAGATATATTATTTATTTGCTTTTATTGAGATATATTATTTGCTTTTATTTAGATATATTATTTATTTGCTTTTATTGAGATATATTATTTTTTTGCTTTTATTGAGATATATTATTTATTTGCTTTTATTGAGATATATTATTTTTTTTTCTTTTATTGAGATATATAATTTTTTTGCTTTTATTGAGATATATTATTTATTTGCTTTTATTGAGATATATTATTTATTTGTTTTTATTGAGATATATTATTTATTTGCTTTTATTGAGATATATTATTTATTTGCTTTTATTGAGATATATTATTTATTTGCTTTTATTGAGATATATAATTTATTTGCTTTTATTGAGATATATAATTTTTTTGCTTTTATTGAGATATATTATTTATTTCCTTTTATTGAGATATATTATTTATTTGCTTTTATTGAGATATATTATTGATTTGCTTTTATTGAGATATATTATTTATTTGCTTTTATTGAGATATATTATTTGCTTTTATTGAGATATATTATTTATTTGCTTTTATTGAGATATATTATTTTTCTGCTTTTATTGAGATATATTATTTTGTTGCTTTTATTGAGATATATTATTTTTTTGCTTTTATTGAGATATATAATTTTTTTGCTTTTATTGAGATATATTATTTATTTGCTTTTATTGAGATATATTATTTTTTTGCTTTTATTGAGATATATTATTTATTTTCTTTTATTGAGATATATTATGTATTTGCTTTTATTGAGATATATAATTTTTTTGCTTTTATTGAGATATATTATTTATTTGCTTTTATTGAGATATATTATTTATTTGCTTTTATTGAGATATATTATTTATTTGCTTTTATTGAGATATATTATTTATTTGCTTTTATTGAGATATATTATTTGCTTTTATTGAGATATATTATTTATTTGCTTTTATTGAGATATATTATTTTTTTGCTTTTATTGAGATATATTATTTTTTTGCTTTTATTGAGATATATTATTTTTTTGCTTTTATTGAGATATATAATTTTTTTGCTTTTATTGAGATATATAATTTTTTTGCTTTTATTGAGATATATTATTTATTTGCTTTTATTGAGATATATTATTTATTTGCTTTTATTGAGATATATTATTTATTTGCTTTTATTGAGATGTATTATTTATTTGCTTTTATTGAGATATATTATTTATTTGCTTTTATTGAGATATATTATTTTTTTGCTTTTATTGAGATATATTATTTATTTGCTTTTATTGAGATATATTATTTATTTGCTTTTATTGAGATATATTATTTATTTGCCTTTATTGAGATATATTATTTATTTTCTTTTATTGAGATATATTATGTATTTGCTTTTATTGAGATATATTATTTATTTGCTTTTATTGAGATATATTATTTATTTGCTTTTATTGAGATATATTATTTATTTGCTTTTATTGAGATGTATTATTTATTTGCTTTTATTGAGATGTATTATTTATTTGCTTTTATTGAGATATATTATTTTTTTGCTTTTATTGAGATATATTATTTATTTGCTTTTATTGAGATATATTATTTATTTGCTTTTATTGAGATGTATTATTTATTTGCTTTTTTGAGATATATTATTTATTTGCTTTTATTGAGATGTATTATTTTTTTGCTTTTATTGAGATATATTACTTATTTGCTTTTATTGAGATATATTATTTATTTGCTTTTATAAAGATATATTATTTATTTGCTTTTATTGAGATATATTATTTGCTTTTATTGAGATATATTATTTATTTGCTTTTATTGAGATATATTATTTTTTTGCTTTTATTGAGATATATTATTTATTTGCTTTTATTGAGATATATTATTTTTTTGCTTTTATTGAGATATATAATTTTTTTTCTTTTATTGAGATATATTATTTATTTGCTTTTATTGAGATATATTATTTATTTGTTTTTATTGAGATATATTATTTATTTGCTTTTATTGAGATATATTATTTATTTGCTTTTATTGAGATATATTATTTATTTGCTTTTATTGAGATATATAATTTATTTGCTTTTATTGAGATATATATTTTTTTTGCTTTTATTGAGATATATTATTTATTTCCTTTTATTGAGATATATTATTTATTTGCTTTTATTGAGATATATTATTGATTTGCTTTTATTGAGATATATTATTTATTTGCTTTTATTGAGATATATTATTTGCTTTTATTGAGATATATTATTTATTTGCTTTTATTGAGATATATTATTTTTTTGCTTTTATTGAGATATATTATTTTGTTGCTTTTATTGAGATATATTATTTTTTTGCTTTTATTGAGATATATAATTTTTTTGCTTTTATTGAGATATATTATTTATTTGCTTTTATTGAGATATATTATTTTTTTGCTTTTATTGAGATATATTATTTATTTTCTTTTATTGAGATATATTATGTATTTGCTTTTATTGAGATATATAATTTTTTTGCTTTTATTGAGATATATTATTTATTTGCTTTTATTGAGATATATTATTTATTTGCTTTTATTGAGATATATTATTTATTTGCTTTTATTGAGATATATTATTTATTTGCTTTTATTGAGATATATTATTTGCTTTTATTGAGATATATTATTTATTTGCTTTTATTGAGATATATTATTTTTTTGCTTTTATTGAGATATATTATTTTTTTGCTTTTATTGAGATATATTATTTTGTTGCTTTTATTGAGATATATAATTTTTTTGCTTTTATTGAGATATATAATTTTTTTGCTTGTATTGAGATATATTATTTATTTGCTTTTATTGAGATATATTATTTATTTGCTTTTATTGAGATATATTATTTATTTGCTTTTATTGAGATGTATTATTTATTTGCTTTTATTGAGATATATTATTTATTTGCTTTTATTGAGATATATTATTTTTTTGCTTTTATTGAGATATATTATTTATTTGCTTTTATTGAGATATATTATTTATTTGCTTTTATTGAGATATATTATTTATTTGCCTTTATTGAGATATATTATTTATTTTCTTTTATTGAGATATATTATGTATTTGCTTTTATTGAGATATATTATTTATTTGCTTTTATTGAGATATATTATTTATTTGCTTTTATTGAGATATATTATTTATTTGCTTTTATTGAGATATATTATTTATTTGCTTTTATTGAGATGTATTATTTATTTGCTTTTATTGAGATATATTATTTTTTTGCTTTTATTGAGATATATTATTTATTTGCTTTTATTGAGATATATTATTTATTTGCTTTTATTGAGATGTATTATTTATTTGCTTTTTTGAGATATATTATTTATTTGCTTTTATTGAGATATATTATTTTTTTGCTTTTATTGAGATATATTACTTATTTGCTTTTATTGAGATATATTATTTATTTGCTTTTATTGAGATATATTATTTATTTGCTTTTATTGAGATATATTATTTATTTGTTTTTATTGAGATATATTATTTATTTGCTTTTATTGAGATATATTATTTATTTGCTTTTATTGAGATATATTATTTATTTGCTTTTATTGAGATATATAATTTATTTGCTTTTATTGAGATATATTATTTTTTTGCTTTTATTGAGATATATTATTTATTTCCTTTTATTGAGATATATTATTTATTTGCTTTTATTGAGATATATTATTGATTTGCTTTTATTGAGATATATTATTTATTTGCTTTTATTGAGATATATTATTTGCTTTTATTGAGATATATTATTTATTTGCTTTTATTGAGATATATTATTTTTTTGCTTTTATTGAGATATATTATTTTGTTGCTTTTATTGAGATATATTATTTTTTTGCTTTTATTGAGATATATAATTTTTTTGCTTTTATTGAGATATATTATTTATTTGCTTTTATTGAGATATATTATTTTTTTGCTTTTATTGAGATATATTATTTATTTTCTTTTATTGAGATATATTATGTATTTGCTTTTATTGAGATATATTATTTTTTTGCTTTTATTGAGATATATTATTTATTTGCTTTTATTGAGATATATTATTTATTTGCTTTTATTGAGATATATTATTTATTTGCTTTTATTGAGATATATTATTTATTTGCTTTTATTGAGATATATTATTGTCTTTTATTGAGATATATTATTTATTTGCTTTTATTGAGATATATTATTTTTTTGCTTTTATTGAGATATATTATTTATTTGCTTTTATTGAGATATATTATTTTTTTGCTTTTATTGAGATATATAATTTTTTTGCTTTTATTGAGATATATAATTTTTTTGCTTTTATTGAGATATATTATTTATTTGCTTTTATTGAGATATATTATTTATTTTCTTTTATTGAGATATATTATGTATTTGCTTTTATTGAGATATATTATGTATTTGCTTTTATTGAGATATATTATTTATTTGCTTTTATTGAGATATATTATTTATTTGCTTTTATTGAGATATATTATTTATTTGCTTTTATTGAGATATATTATTTATTTGCTTTTATTGAGATATATTATTTATTTGCTTTTATTGAGATATATTATTTATTTGCTTTTATTGAGATATATTATTTATTTGCTTTTATTGAGATATATTATTTGCTTTTATTGAGATATATTATTTATTTGCTTTTATTGAGATATATTATTTTTTTGCTTTTATTGAGATATATTATTTTTTTGCTTTTATTGAGATATATTATTTTTTTGCTTTTATTGAGATATATAATTTTTTTGCTTTTATTGAGATATATAATTTTTTTGCTTGTATTGAGATATATTATTTATTTGCTTTTATTGAGATATATTATTTATTTGCTTTTATTGAGATATATTATTTATTTGCTTTTATTGAGATGTATTATTTATTTGCTTTTATTGAGATATATTATTTATTTGCTTTTATTGAGATATATTATTTTTTTGCTTTTATTGAGATATATTATTTATTTGCTTTTATTGAGATATATTATTTATTTGCTTTTATTGAGATATATTATTTATTTGCCTTTATTGAGATATATTATTTATTTTCTTTTATTGAGATATATTATGTATTTGCTTTTATTGAGATATATTATTTATTTGCTTTTATTGAGATATATTATTTATTTGCTTTTATTGAGATATATTATTTATTTGCTTTTATTGAGATATATTATTTATTTGCTTTTATTGAGATGTATTATTTATTTGCTTTTATTGAGATATATTATTTTTTTGCTTTTATTGAGATATATTATTTATTTGCTTTTATTGAGATATATTATTTATTTGCTTTTATTGAGATGTATTATTTATTTGCTTTTTTGAGATATATTATTTATTTGCTTTTATTGAGATATATTATTTTTTTGCTTTTATTGAGATATATTACTTATTTGCTTTTATTGAGATATATTATTTATTTGCTTTTATTGAGATATATTATTTATTTGCTTTTATTGAGATATATTATTTATTTGTTTTTATTGAGATATATTATTTATTTGCTTTTATTGAGATATATTATTTATTTGCTTTTATTGAGATATATTATTTATTTGCTTTTATTGAGATATATAATTTATTTGCTTTTATTGAGATATATTATTTTTTTGCTTTTATTGAGATATATTATTTATTTCCTTTTATTGAGATATATTATTTATTTGCTTTTATTGAGATATATTATTGATTTGCTTTTATTGAGATATATTATTTATTTGCTTTTATTGAGATATATTATTTGCTTTTATTGAGATATATTATTTATTTGCTTTTATTGAGATATATTATTTTTTTGCTTTTATTGAGATATATTATTTTGTTGCTTTTATTGAGATATATTATTTTTTTGCTTTTATTGAGATATATAATTTTTTTGCTTTTATTGAGATATATTATTTATTTGCTTTTATTGAGATATATTATTTTTTTGCTTTTATTGAGATATATTATTTATTTTCTTTTATTGAGATATATTATGTATTTGCTTTTATTGAGATATATTATTTTTTTGCTTTTATTGAGATATATTATTTATTTGCTTTTATTGAGATATATTATTTATTTGCTTTTATTGAGATATATTATTTATTTGCTTTTATTGAGATATATTATTTATTTGCTTTTATTGAGATATATTATTGTCTTTTATTGAGATATATTATTTATTTGCTTTTATTGAGATATATTATTTTTTTGCTTTTATTGAGATATATTATTTATTTGCTTTTATTGAGATATATTATTTTTTTGCTTTTATTGAGATATATAATTTTTTTGCTTTTATTGAGATATATAATTTTTTTGCTTTTATTGAGATATATTATTTATTTGCTTTTATTGAGATATATTATTTATTTTCTTTTATTGAGATATATTATGTATTTGCTTTTATTGAGATATATTATGTATTTGCTTTTATTGAGATATATTATTTATTTGCTTTTATTGAGATATATTATTTATTTGCTTTTATTGAGATATATTATTTATTTGCTTTTATTGAGATATATTATTTATTTGCTTTTATTGAGATATATTATTTATTTGCTTTTATTGAGATATATTATTTATTTGCTTTTATTGAGATATATTATTTATTTGCTTTTATTGAGATATATTATTTTTTTGCTTTTATTGAGATATATTATTTTTTTGCTTTTATTGAGATATATTATTTATTTGCTTTTATTGAGATATATTATTTTTTTGCTTTTATTGAGATATATTATTTATTTGCTTTTATTGAGATATATTATTTATTTGCTTTTATTGAGATATATTATTTATTTGTTTTTATTGAGATATATTATTTATTTGCTTTTATTGAGATATATTATTTATTTGCTTTTATTGAGATATATTATTTATTTGCTTTTATTGAGATATATAATTTATTTGCTTTTATTGAGATATATTATTTTTTTGCTTTTATTGAGATATATTATTTATTTGCTTTTATTGAGATATATTATTTATTTGCTTTTATTGAGATATATGATTTATTTGCTTTTATTGAGATATATTATTTATTTGCTTTTATTGAGATATATTATTTGCTTTTATTGAGATATATTATTTATTTGCTTTTATTGAGATATATTATTTTTTTGCTTTTATTGAGATATATTATTTTTTTGCTTTTATTGAGATATATTATTTTTTTGCTTTTATTGAGATATATAATTTTTTTGCTTTTATTGAGATATATTATTTATTTGCTTTTATTGAGATATATTATTTTTTTGCTTTTATTGAGATATATTATTTATTTTCTTTTATTGAGATATATTATGTATTTGCTTTTATTGAGATATATTATTTATTTTCTTTTATTGAGATATATTATTTATTTGCTTTTATTGAGATATATTATTTATTTGCTTTTATTGAGATATATTATTTATTTGCTTTTATTGAGATATATTATTTATTTGCTTTTATTGAGATATATTATTTGCTTTTATTGAGATATATTATTTATTTGCTTTTATTGAGATATATTATTTTTTTGCTTTTATTGAGATATATTATTTTTTTGCTTTTATTGAGATATATTATTTTTTTGCTTTTATTGAGATATATAATTTTTTTGCTTTTATTGAGATATATTATTTATTTGCTTTTATTGAGATATATTATTTTTTTGCTTTTATTGAGATATATTATTTATTTTCTTTTATTGAGATATATTATGTATTTGCTTTTATTGAGATATATTATTTTTTTGCTTTTATTGAGATATATTATTTATTTGCTTTTATTGAGATATATTATTTATTTGCTTTTATTGAGATATATTATTTATTTGCTTTTATTGAGATATATTATTTATTTGCTTTTATTGAGATATATTATTTATTTGCTTTTATTGAGATATATTATTTATTTGCTTTTATTGAGATATATTATTTTTTCGCTTTTATTGAGATATATTATTTATTTGCTTTTATTGAGATATATTATTTATTTCCTTTTATTGAGATATATACTTTATTTGCTTTTATTGAGATATATTATTTATTTGCTTTTATTGAGATATATTATTTATTTGCTTTTATTGAGATATATTATTTATTTGTTTTTATTGAGATATATTATTTATTTGCTTTTATTGAGATATATTATTTATTTGCTTTTATTGAGATATATTATTTATTTGCTTTTATTGAGATATATTATTTATTTGCTTTTATTGAGATATATTATTTTTTTGCTTTTATTGAGATATATTATTTATTTGCTTTTATTGAGATATATTATTTATTTGCTTTTATTGAGATATATTATTTATTTGCCTTTATTGAGATATATTATTTATTTTCTTTTATTGAGATATATTATGTATTTGCTTTTATTGAGATATATTATTTATTTGCTTTTATTGAGATATATTATTTATTTGCTTTTATTGAGATATATTATTTATTTGCTTTTATTGAGATGTATTATTTATTTGCTTTTATTGAGATGTATTATTTATTTGCTTTTATTGAGATATATTATTTATTTGCTTTTATTGAGATATATTATTTATTTGCTTTTATTGAGATATATTATTTATTTGCTTTTATTGAGATGTATTATTTATTTGCTTTTATTGAGATATATTATTTATTTGCTTTTATTGAGATATATTATTTTTTTGCTTTTATTGAGATATATAACTTATTTGCTTTTATTGAGATATATTATTTATTTGCTTTTATTAAGATATATTATTTATTTGCTTTTATTGAGATGTATTATTTATTTGCTTTTATTGAGATATATTATTTTTTTGCTTTTATTGAGATATATTATTTTTTCTCTTTTATTGAGATATATTATTTTTTTGCTTTTATTGAGATATATTATTTATTTGCTTTTATTGAGATATATTATTTATTTGCTTTTATTGAGATATATTATTTATTTGATTTAATTGAGATATATTATTTATTTGTTTTTATTGAGATATATTATTTTTTTGCTTTTATTGAGATATATTATTTTTTTGCTTTTATTGAGATATATTATTTATTTGCTTTTATTGAGATATATAATTTTTTTGCTTTTATTGAGATATATTATTTATTTGCTTTTATTGAGATATATTATTTATTTGCTTTTATTGAGATATATTATTTATTTGCTTTTATTGAGATATATTATTTTTTTGCTTTTATTGAGATATATTATTTATTTGCTTTTATTGAGATATATTATTTATTTGCTTTTATTGAGATATATTATTTATTTGCTTTTATTGAGATATATTATTTATTTGCTTTTATTGAGATATATTATTTGCTTTTATTGAGATATATTATTTATTTGCTTTTATTGAGATATATTATTTTTTTGCTTTTATTGAGATATATTATTTTTTTGCTTTTATTGAGATATATAATTTTTTTGCTTTTATTGAGATATATTATTTATTTGCTTTTATTGAGATATATTATTTTTTTGCTTTTATTGAGATATATTATTTATTTTCTTTTATTGAGATATATTATGTATTTGCTTTTATTGAGATATATTATTTTTTCGCTTTTATTGAGATATATTATTTATTTGCTTTTATTGAGACATATTATTTATTTCCTTTTATTGAGATATATACTTTATTTGCTTTTATTGAGATATATTATTTATTTGCTTTTATTGAGATATATTATTTATTTGCTTTTATTGAGATATATTATTTATTTGCTTTTATTGAGATATATTATTTATTTGCTTTTATTGAGATATATTATTTATTTGCTTTTATTGAGATGTATTATTTATTTGCTTTTATTGAGATATATTATTTTTTTGCTTTTATTGAGATATATTATTTTTTTGCTTTTATTGAGATATATTATTTATTTGCTTTTATTGAGATATATTATTTATTTGCTTTTATTGAGATATATTATTTATTTGCCTTTATTGAGATATATTATTTATTTTCTTTTATTGAGATATATTATGTATTTGCTTTTATTGAGATATATTATTTATTTGCTTTTATTGAGATATATTATTTATTTGCTTTTATTGAGATATATTATTTATTTGCTTTTATTGAGATATATTATTTATTTGCTTTTATTGAGATGTATTATTTATTTGCTTTTATTGAGATGTATTATTTATTTGCTTTTATTGAGATATATTATTTTTTTGCTTTTATTGAGATATATTATTTATTTGCTTTTATTGAGATATATTATTTATTTGCTTTTATTGAGATATATTATTTATTTTCTTTTATTGAGATATATTATTTATTTGCTTTTATTGAGATGTATTATTTATTTGCTTTTATTGAGATATATTATTTATTTGCTTTTATTGAGATATATTATTTTTTTGCTTTTATTGAGATATATTATTTATTTGCTTTTATTGAGATGTATTATTTATTTGCTTTTATTGAGATATATTATTTATTTGCTTTTATTGAGATATATTATTTATTTGCTTTTATTGAGATATATTATTTATTTGCTTTTATTGAGATATATTATTTATTTGCTTTTATTGAGATATATTATTTGCTTTTATTGAGATATATTATTTATTTGCTTTTATTGAGATATATTATTTTTTTGCTTTTATTGAGATATATTATTTTTTTGCTTTTATTGAGATATATTATTTTTTTGCTTTTATTGAGATATATAATTTTTTTGCTTTTATTGAGATATATTATTTATTTGCTTTTAATGAGATATATTATTTATTTGCTTTTATTGAGATATATTATTTATTTGCTTTTATTGAGATATATTATTTATTTGCTTTTATTGAGATATATTATTTATTTGCTTTTATTGAGATATATTATTTCTTTTATTGAGATATATTATTTATTTGCTTTTATTGAGATATATTATTTATTTGCTTTTATTGAGATATATTATTTATTTGCTTTTATTGAGATATATTATTTATTTGCTTTTATTGAGATATATTATTTATTTGCTTTTATTGAGATATATTATTTATTTGCTTTTATTGAGATATATTATTTATTTGCTTTTATTGAGATATATTATTTATTTGCTTTTATTGAGATATATTATTTATTTGCTTTTATTGAGATGTATTATTTATTTGCTTTTATTGAGATGTATTATTTTTTTTGCTTTTATTGAGATATATTATTTATTTGCTTTTATTGAGATATATTATTTTTTCGCTTTAAGACAATGATTAACATAATCAAAAGATCATATTTTTTTCGATCGTGGGATTTTGCATGAGAAAGTAACACAGATTTTTAGCACACATATAACAATAATTCTAACACACGCATAAGAAAATATTACCAACACACACATATAACAAGATTACCAACACACACATATGACAAGAGTACCAAAACACATATAACAAGAATACCTTTTTCAAATTTTTATCATTTTAGTTATTGCTATGAATGGAGCATACTGCCAGATGCCAGACATTCACAAAATACAGAACATTACAATTGTGTGTTTGTATGTTTGTCTAAAGCCGATTTCATAAAAACAAAAGAGCTACAAAAATATTTTCACTTTTTCTTATTTTACTTTGTATGGAAAACTTAAACTTACATGTCCAGCATGTGCGCATGTTCAAAGAGTCGGTAAAAAAAGTAGAAAAACTAATATTGTTGCCCATTATGTAGCGATAAATGAGATAAATCAAATTTTAAAAGATAATAAAAAAATCTTAAGACGTGACCTCAGCATAAAAATGTTCTTTCAGGTGGTTTTAAAAATTTACACGAGAATATATCATATTCGTTTCGCAAGTCTTGCATGAGAAATTTTTTTTTTCACACAACAAAAGTATTGTTTTTAATTTTTTTTAATTTTTATGATGTTAGTTCTTGCTGTGGATGGGCGAGTAAGAAGAAGGCATGCTACATATGTATTTGTTTGCAACTCAACTTGAAAGTTGAGTTTTGGAGTTGGAAGTTTTGACAACAGAATTACTGTATAAATTGTTAGGATATCCATACATTTAAGTTTGAAGAAATCCTCCTGGAATTTACAATTAATTTTATTACGATGTGAATTTATATCCGAGGGAAAATTTATGGATAGTTATTATCCCTGTTATCATTTCATTGCTAAATTTTGGTCTTCTATGCATTGTGTCTAAATATTTCTTAGGATTTTGCATTAAGCCAGTTAATATATTTCATATACTTTTGTCTTTTTGTTTCAATTTCTTCAGTCAAAAAGTTCTCGTAAATCAATGGGCTACGTAATTTAGGCTCACATTTAACTCTATATAAAATGCACAGATATGTTAATGTTATATTAAAGTTAAAATGTGGTTTCATTCTTTTTTAATTTAATTATTTTGTTTAAGCTGGTGATTCAGCATCCTACCGGATGCCAGCCATTTATCCTTTATCTCATACATTTCCACCGAACAATCATTTTAAGATTCTAACGTCTGTTTTTTAACAATTGTTTGTATCTTTTTGCACTTGTTTAACGAGATATATGTGGCAGGTAGTTTTTAAAATTTTTTTGTCAAGTTTGTCTTTTTGTTTCATTTTCTTCAGTAAAAGTTCTCAGAAATCAATGAGCCCCCCTTGCTTGGGCTCACACTTAAACTCTATATGCAATACATAGATATTTGAATGTTCGATTAAAGTTCTTTTGTCTTCCATGTTTTTGCATGACACAACAAATGTGCCTTCTATGCAATGATCTATATATGTCACAGAAATGTGGTTTGCATCTTTTTTAAGATCGTCATGTAGATATTTACACATTATATTGTATAGTAACAATCCTCTAGAAGAACCCGACAACTAGATATCAAATGGTTCACACTAACTATTAGTGTGGTAAAAAGTGCACTTCTCATTGTTGAGATCACTCATTTTTTTAGAAGTATTTGTCATAAACTTTTATTGTAAGAATTCATTATAATTCTGCCCTGATCATACTGGCGACATTCTCTTTGAAGCCAGTTAACAAAACCTTCCTTATAACGTCCTTGATGACTGAATGCAGAAAATACTTGTGACGATATTGTTTAGTTCATTTTTCCAATTTTCTGTAATTGGAGTTCTGGAGTATTTTAAACAAGGATTGTCAGTGATTTCCGTAGCAGACTTGTTTCATGAGACTGGTATACAATTGAGGTAGGATAATGTTTCTTTTTTATGTTTCTTCCTATGAAGATTGTAACGCTGGGCATGGCGCAACCAAACCAACTGCCAACAGTACCCTGTTTTTATTGAAGCCAACAGAGAGCTCTTTGTAGTATCCTCGTTGTTCCCTTGAGTGCAATTGTCTGGATATCTTTTGCAATTTGTTCGCCAGGAATATTAGTAACAGAGGCTTCAGGTTCCTCTTCATGTGCCCCCTATAATATCTGGTATGATTGATATCTCCTTAAGATTCCAGTTTTATGACGCAAAAAATCTTACTTCTGTTTAAAAGAAGTAATCACTTCTCAATAATGTGGTTTGTTTCCCATATGTGTTTTAATATGATGCAACAATTTGTACTTCCATGCAAAAGAACCACATCCTTAACAAGAATGTGGTTTCTCTCTCGTATGTCTTGCTATATGATTCAGCAAATTTGACTTCTGTGTAAAAGAAGAACCACATACTTCACAAAAATGTGGTTTTTCTCCAGTGTGTGTTTGCATATGTCGCAACAGATTTGACTTCCGTGCAAAAGAAGAACCACATACTTCACAAGAATACGGTTTGTCTCCTGTATGTATTGCTATATGATCCAGCAAAGTTGATTTCCATGTAAAAGAAGAACCACATACTTCACAAAAATGTGGTTTTTCTCCAGTATGTGTTTTCATATGACTCAATAAAGTTGACTTCTTTGCAAAAGAAAAACCACATACTTCACAAGAATGTGGTTTGTCTCCTGTATGTGTTTTCAAATGATTTAACAAAGTAAACTTACGGGCAAAACAAGAACCACATACTTCACAACAATGTGGTTTCTCTCCTGTATGTGTTTTTATATGACGCAACAAATTTGTTTTCGTTGAAAAAGATGAACCACATATTTCACAAGAATGTGGTTTCTCTCCCATATGTGTTTTTATATGATGCAACAAACTTGACTTCCATGCATAAGAATTGCCACATATTTCACAAAAATGTGGTTTATCACCTGTATGTGTTTTCATATGACTCAACAAAGTTGACTTCCGTGCAAAAGAAGAACCACATACTTCACATGAATGTGGTTTCTCTCCTGTATGTGTTTTCATATGAGTAAACAAATTTGACTTCCATCCAAAAGAAGAACCACATACTTCACAAGAATAAGGTTTGTCAGCAATGTTTGATTGCATCTGATTCCACAAAATGTACATGCAATGTAGTGTATGATGAGAAGATATGTCGTTCTTATCAATTAATGAATTTCTTTTATCCTAAAATATAAAATAAATTTGAAAAAATATATATTTCATGTGGTAACATTGAATTTCTTAATTTGATTTTTATTAAAAACATCAAAACCCTCTTCGTGTTTCTTCATTTTAGTTGTGAGGATTGATTATTCACATTATTTGGATTCTTCAGAATACTGTTACCATTTGGTTGTCATTTGTCAGGACGTTTCTATGTTTCATCTCATCTTATTCAGGTGTATTTTGTCCAACCTGGGATCTTTCTGTTGAAATTAGAAATCTGTGCAGAATCTTGAATAAAACCCATTATTTAGGACATGAGAGAAGCATGCTCTTGTGTTGTTAACGATGACTGAGTAAAAAAATAAAATTTCTAATGATTGAAACTCCAACGTTCAGGAGTATGTAAATTAAAAATCTGCACAGAATCTTGATTACAGCACCACAGGCTAGCATGAAATTTAGGAACATTTTTATCACTACTATATATATATATATATATATATATATATATATATATATATATATATATATATATATATAAAATCTCCCGTATGTGTTGCTATATATACATATAGTCATCCACATACAGTATTGCTTTGCCATTTTACAGTTCATCAGTGCAGCCAGACAGACAACGTCCTCAAGCTAGAATCCAAACCATATAGATATATAGTGGCACCAAAAAAATCCGCACTTGTCATTTTTTTCAAAAACTGCAAATTATACTAAATTTAATGTAATTCATCTTTAATTTCTCTATATTTTTACCTCTTTTACTTGAAGTATCCTAGTATTTATGTCAATTTAAAAAGTAACTTCAAATCAATAAAGGCGTAAAGACACTCTGCAGTATGGAAAATTGTATTTTAATATTATTTTAGAATATTACTGCAACACAAATACAACAGAAACACAATTAACTAGTTAATATTTAGTAGTATAGCTCTTCTACAATTTGACAGCCTGCAATCTTTTGGGCATTCATTGAATTAGTATTCATCAATACTTCCGTGAAAGGGCATCTAACTCCTCTTTAATTTTTTTCCATAGTTCTTCCCGATTTGAAATTTTATCATTAACAGCAGTTGGATCAGCAACAAGATCAATAAGTTTACAGGAGTTGAGTGGATGATGTAGAGTAGTATTTTAGGGTGACCAGAGCAGTGAAATCAGGGAACATATCAGATAGCTCTTTTTTTTACACAGTGGTCCCCACATATCAAGGCCCGGAAGCCACTGAGGGATAAGGGTTATTGCAAGTACATTACGTTAATGTAAAGATTTGATGAAGTGTTTACTTAAGAGGGCGGTTCATTAGGAATTTGTTAACATTGGACTTGAATACATACATATATATATATATAGAGAGAGAGAGACTTTATACTAAATTTTACTCTATGTATATATATATTACCATTGTTCTTCTATATTTATAATTTTTACTTTATAAGGGTAGATGGTTTCCGTTTTTCATCCATATAAATTCCACCATAATTATTTTATTATCTTTTTTAAATCTTTCCACATATTACAGATTTACAATATTTTCTAACCTTACTGTTACTTAATGACATGGCTCACATTTGTAGAATTTTCCACATTTACATGGAATATTTTAGTCATGTATTTCCATAAGCATCTTCACATGCAAAACATATTTCTGTGGAGTCGAATCACTCTTGAATACTATATTCTTGAATACTCTCATGAATACTATATTCTGTCTAGCTGTTTGGTGGAGTGATTTCTTAAATTTTCCACCTCATTTTTATATGTATTTTTATTAGTACATATTGATTTTGCTCCGTTATAGGAACCAAACCATTACTTTGTTTACATTGTATAGATTGTGAGAATTGAAGTTTAGATATTAGCTACACAGATAAAGATATTAAGAAATATTTAGGGTGTTATGAAAATATTTTAATGATGTTAACCCCACGTGGCATCACATGACTTGGAAAATAAAAGAGACAAGAGTTAAATTCCTTGATGTCATGTGTTGAAGATACACACACGCAAACGCATGGATGAGAGCTGGTAGCAAACTCACTAAATGATGGGGTCAGGTTGTCAGAATTTCTATCATCAGTGGTGAAAGGGCAACTATTTGATGCACGCAAGTTGAAGGTGAGCACAACTACAAAAAGCAGGTCACATATATAGTGCAGAGAAAAAATGTGATGCCTACAGTCAGTCGGCAATCAACAGCGCACAAGCATTCCTCCATTTACCAACCTCCACATTCTCCATCTCTAGCTAGGCCCACACATATGAGGCAGTAAAGAAACAGAAAATAAAAGTTTATATATTTTTATATAAAAGCAAAGTGTACAATTCTTTTTCTGGGTGACAAATTCGACTGCATAACATACATTAAATAGAGGGGCTCAGGGATAGGGTAGTTGTGTAGAGACACGAGCCACAGGATCTTCAAGCAGCTTATCAGAAAGCCCTAGCAGAAGTTTACTGGAAGATCTGATTCAACGCAAGCCAGGAGTATGAAAAAGAGCTGATGGAAGTTTGTCACAGAAAACGGCAGATTCTAGTTGAGGCTATGAGTACAGCCAGACCCCCAAAGTATGGAGACGTAAAAAAGGAAACCAAGTAGAGAATAAGGGACTAGTATTAAAACAAGAGAGAAGGAAAGAAGCAGGTATTTGAGTGTTACGATTTTGTCGAGATGGGAAACATACAAAGATTCTTCAAGAAGCATATCCAAGAAAACCAGGAGTGCTCCATTCGTGCAATGCCCGACGACCAGAACAAGGGCATACTGATGCACATAGTTGGTAACATGGGCACATCAAATTCTGTTTTAATTAGAATTGAGAGAAAGAATTATAGAATTCTTCTGAATAGGCAAGCAGAGATGTCAGTAATAAATAGCAGTATTTTTTAAAGCACTTAAACAACAGACTGAACTATGTGAAAACAATTTAAGAACAGCTAATGGGTTCCCATTAACTGCAAGAGTAAGGATAGCAAGTCAGTGAGATTCCCGTATTGAACACTGCTAACACACAAATGTGATACTATACTATTACTGGCTTAAGAAAAACGATATATTTTGTGAGAAAAAAGTTTAAGAACAGCTAATGGGTTCCCATTAATTGTAAGAGGTGGGATAGGAAGTCAGTCTAACCATCAGGAATTCTTTGTTGCAACAAAAATGTGATACTAAGCCATTACTGTCTTAAGAAATATTGGCTGAGGATGTACTTTGATTTAGGAGTGATAAGAATACTTTGTCAAAGATAAGAATATGCAAATAAGTAGTGGATTTATTAGCAAAAGGTGTAAAGGTCATGTAAGTTATGTTGCAATCCTAGCAGAGTATCAGTAGCTAATGCAGTGGTAAAGGTTGAAGGGTCTTGTAAGTTTCTGTTTTTCATAATGAAAACCAACCATTCACCCTGGAAAGGGGCTGCCGAATAGCTAAGTGCAGTATGACTTGTAACATTACAGAGATTACCGCGCTTGATGAACAAAAAAACAAGATTCCTGAGAATAATTTGAAGGGAATAAAAGTACCTGCAGAATTCAAGTTGGAAGTTGATATGTTGCTGAAGCGTGACAGAGATTTTATATGTTATGGAGGATAAGGACTTTGGCAGAACTGATTCGGTGGAGATGTTTATTGATACTGGAATATCAATACAGGAATTCATGAGCGCATTACTGTAACACAAACACAACAAATACAATGAATGAGTTAATATTAAGTAGTTCATTGTCCTGCAATTTCACAGACTGCAATCTTTTGGGAATTCTTTGAATAAGTCTTTGGCAATTTCTATTGCTTATAGTAAACAACATCAATCAGTCACCTTGAGATTGGGCTGCCAAATAGCTAAGTGTAGTGTGACTTGTAACATCACAGACATTAAGTAAGGATGATAAAGAAAACCTATGATCACCTGCAACACTTTAAAAAAAAACAACCTCTGAAATACCTATATTATTGTTTATATATTATTGGCATAATAACGCACCGCGCACCGCACCGGTAACTAGGGAAATTAGTTCCTTTTATGTGATAAAGAGTTCGAGATTATTTTCCCACCTAAACTACAGTCGCGCCTTAAAATTTATAAAATTATTTTTTTTTCTTTGGTAAACGATAAAGAAGTTTTTTTATGTTTAAATCAGTATTGAAAAAAAAAAAACAATCGACAGCGAAAATTTTTCAAACAATAAATCAACATTTTCATTCGTTTAGTAAATGTAGTTATCTCCCTTACATTTTTAACGTATTCTGCAAATGTGCAAAAATCGATACTAAATTCATGTAGTAATACTTACGTTTTTGTTTTATAATCTGCTTTCGATTAACTGTATCTTCTTTTATAAAGGAAACAATTTTTAAAATGTGATTCACTTTACAAGCTCAAGTTAACATTCAAGATGACGAACGGAAGAGCAAGTTCGCAGAAAACAAAATTGAAGAGGAAGAAATAATTTCGAAAAAGAGCGGATCTATTTGGTGAATATCACGGATAAAATTAGTATTATTTTATTTAACATTTTAATATAAGAGAGAACAGATTACAAGTTTTATCTTTATGAATTCTCTAATTCGTTACACGTGCAATTTAATGATGGAATGCCCATAGTTTTGATAGCTTGTTTATCATATTTTTTTAAATAGATTTCATTTTTTTTTATTGTGTTTGAAAGATTACAGCCTAAAATTAATCTGGTGTTTGTGCAGTTTACCGAAGACATAACAAAACGAAGATATTGAAAAAGAACCATGAATTCGTATCGCCGAACAAGGAGGGGGGGAATAAAAAACGTTTTAAGTTTGAAACGAAACGGGGGCTGATGCTTGCGAATGGGTAACAAAAATTAACACGTGTTCTTCGTCTAACACCCAGGATAGAAAAACATACTAAAACACTGTAAAACAGTTTTTTTTAAACACATAACTTCTTGTTCGAATAACGTGACTTTGCGAGAGTTATTTACGTCCATGTCCGGCCGTTTTATCTATCCACAGATGAGGGGTGTCCTTTACTTACCCCAACCTCACTGCTCAATTTCGACCACTCCAAATTATCACAGTATCCGTAAGCGAGAGACATTGAACTAAAATGGTACAAAAATAGTTTAAATAGCTCCACACACACACACACACACACACACACACACACACACACACACACACAAGCGACGAGAGTGCAGTAACAGATCTAGTTTCGCACAATCAAAACAAGAGACAACGCGTCACACATAAGGTCTACAAAAGCCAAAAAATGTTAGAAAGTCCATTTTATTGTAAAATTTATAAAACAATTGAAACATTATTATATTTTAATTTCTGTATTCTTAAAAATTATAAAAAATATTCGTTAAATTATATAATTTTATTTTGCTGTAAAAAATATGGTTGTTAAATTAAAATATTTACTTTTTTACACGATGACTCGATTTATTCTCAAATGTTTTGTAACGATAAATTAAATTAATCCTGAAAGTAAAAGTGCATATTAAATGTGAAAAAAAATAAAACAATAAAAATCACTGATTACACTGACAATTTATTTATTGAAAAATAACCAAAACCAATTTATTAATAATTAAAGATAATACTGCGATTGAGATACACATCCTGTCTGTTTCCTTTATTTTATTTTTTATTTTTTTACAATTTTGCGCATCCGTATTTGTCAAAGTTAATCATTATTAAAAATTAATAACATTTTTTCGATTATTTTTTTTTAGTGATTCTAGATTTAATTATTTATTTTTTCAATATTTAAAAAAAAAAAAATCTTATGCTGATGATTACACCGGTGCCCAAAAAACTCGTCCCCGGAAAATTTGTATCCGGAAAACCTGTACAGAGAAAACTTGTTTCTTTTTGTTAGGTAGGAATAAATATTAAAAGAAACCCCCTTTTTTATGACCGTTCTTGAAGAATATAGTGTTTTTAAAAGTGACCATATCCCCATAACATTTTTAAAAAATATTTTCACTTGTTTAATGTTGTTTTTAAAAAAATATACAATCGATTTTTTATGTGTCCGTTTTCTACTTAACAGGCTAAGTTGTTAGTGGTTTCACTTATTTTAAAGCGTTTATTCTGCTCAAAAATGAGATTACAGACCGCATAATATTAAAATAAAAATTATACTTATTTACTGTTGTTTTTAAATTAAGTAGTTATTAAATAAAACTTTAAAATATTTCTTGGAGAAAGAAATGGTAAAACTGGAGGAGACTGTGACGTTTTGCGGTTGTCGCAAAAATGGAATTGCTTATGTGGTACCAGTATTTAAGAATTCTGGTGAAAGAACTGACCCATCAAATTATCGCCCCCTTAGACTCCTTCCACTTTTTTGCCAAAATATTTGAGACCTTAATTAACCATGCTCTAGTCCATCACCTTACAAATGCTAAGCTTCTGACTGACCAACAATATGGATTTAAACAAGCCCGTTCCACAGCAGACATCCTAACTGTAATCTCTGAACGTACATACCATTCACTGGACAAAGCGGGGGAGAGCAGAGCGGTAGCTCTAGATATATCTAAGGCTTTTGACAGGGTATGGCATGAGGGTCTCCTCAGGAAAATTAGATCATATGGTATCACTGGTAGAATACTTAACATAATTAAATCCTTCTTAGATAAGAGAAAAATCCAGGTTGTCCTCGATGGTCGTGCATCTAAACAATATGATATAAATGCGGGAGTGCCCCAGGGGTCTATCCTTGGACCTCTACTGTTCCTGACATTCATAAATGAACTCCCCGATAAAATTTCCTCTGAGATGGGTATATATGCTGATGACACCACACTCTATAACAGGCACGACATGAAAACAAATGAACATATATCTAAAGAAATGCCAGAAACACTAGAGGATGACCTCCAATCTGTAGTGGAATGGGGACAAAAATCTGATAGGCCCTAAACTGGCATCGAAGCTTCAGCCGCTATCCTATCGACGAAACGTTGCATCCCTCTGCCTGATCTACAAGTATTTTAATGGTGAATGCTCTAACGAACTGCAAGCACTTGTGCCCCTACGACGTGAACACCCTCGACAGACCCGACAGGCTGCAAAATCCCACCCCCACACTGTAGAGATCCCTAAATGTAAATGATCTGTCTACTCTAGTAGTTTCTTCCCCAGAACCGCTAGACTTTGGAATTCCATTCCAGGTCCCTGTTTCCCCAACTGTACTGACGTGCAGAAGTTCAAGTGCAACGTGAACCGACATCTTGCTACCAAAATCCTTACATAGTACCCCAGTAGTTGTTGCCCCTGATAGTAGCCCCCTAGACCAAAGTGGCAATGTGCCTTGTTTGGGGTAAAAATGTAATAAAAAGAATTTTAATTTCGTTTCGGTGCAGTGATTATAGTTCTAAATTATGCAAGCGTGAAAGAAATCGATATTAATTGAAAAACTAATCAAGTGAAAAACGAATTTAATGAAAGAAAATGACTAGATTACACTATTGTTTAGTTATTCCATTTCATTGTTTTATTTTTATTTCATTGTTTGGTTTTGCTAATAATGCAGAGAAAGGAACATGAAATTCCACATTTACGGTATCTTTTGTTTATGAAATTGTTATGTGAAACTACATACCTATTTGTGAAACTACAATCATATTTCTTCGTTATTTTATGCCATACGTAATTGTATATTCATAATGACATGTTTTCATGAAAACACTGTCTGGAGCAGTGTAACAGAGCGCGTGTGAGAAAATCAGCAGCAGCTATTGCGTAGCTGGATAGCAAATGTGGATTCATGAAAACGAAGGCGAGGAATTTTTTCTGAATCAGCACTTCCACTAATTTTAGCCACGAATCGCTACAGTTTCTTTGAACATGTGTTATTATATATTACTAGTTGTTGAGTATATAAGTTTATTTCAACATGTGTTATTATATATTACTAGTTGTTGAGTATATAAGTTTATTTGAACATGTGTTATTATATATTACTAGTTGTTAGGTATTTAAGTTTATTTGAACATGTGTTATTATATATTAATAATTGTTGGGTATATAAGTTTATTTGAACATGTGTTATTATATATTACTAGTTGTTGTGTATATAAGTTTATTTGAACATGTGTTATTATATATTGCTAGTTGTTGAGTATATAAGTTTATTTGAACATGTGTTATTATATATTACTAGTCGTTGAGTATATAAGTTTATTTCAACATGTGTTATTATATATTACTAGTTGTTGGGTATATAAGTTTATTTGAACATGTGTTATTATATATTACTAGTTGTTGGGTATTTAAGTTTATTTGAACATGTGTTATTATATATTACTAGTTGTTGAGTATACAAGTTTATTTGAACATGTGTTATTATATATTACTAGTTGTTGGGTATATAAGTTTATTTGAACATGTGTTATTATATATTACTAGTTGTTGAGTATATAAATTTATTTGAACATGTGTTATTATATATTACTAGTTGTTGGGTATATAAATTTATTTGAACATGTGTTATTATATATTACTAGTTGTTGGGTATATAAGTTTATTTGAACATGTGTTATTATATATTACTAGTTGTTGAGTATATAAGTTTATTTGAACATGTGTTATTATATATTACTAGTTGTTGGGTATATAAGTTTATTTGAACATGTGTTATTATATATTACTAGTTGTTGGGTATATAAGTTTATTTGAACATGTGTTATTATATATTACTAGTTGTTGGGTATATAAATTTATTTGAACATGTGTTATTATATATTAATAGTTGTTGGGTATATAAGTTTATTTGAACATGTGTTATTATATATTACTAGTTGTTGAGTGTATAAGTTTATTTGAACATGTGTTATTATATATTACTAGTTGTTGTGTATATAAGTTTATTTGAACATGTGTTATATATTACTAGTTGTTGGGTATATAAGTTTATTTGAACATGTGTTATTATATATTACTAGTTGTTGAATATATAAGGTTATTTGAACATGTGTTATTATATATTACTAGTTGTTGATCATATAAGTTTATTTGAACATGTGTTATTATATATTACTAGTTTTTGGGTATATAAGTACGGAACAAACATAATGAATCTATTTTTATCATGTGCCATTTTTCCTATTTATTCACTTGTAACATTGTATCTGTGCCATTATTACCTAAATTCATTTTTGCAGCCAAATTATCGCACCCTTTTTGTGGCTGTGGAAATCCTACTATAAACTCTGCCTAATCTTTCTTCTATGGCATGCATATCAACAAATCATATATTTTGCTTAATATCGGAGCTTAGTATTGGAATATTTGTTCCTGTTAAGGAAGCTATCATCACAAGCATTGCATTGCATTGATCTTACGGAGTGTGGTTGAATTTATTTTCTTTAATCTTAATAATTATTTGTTTTGAAGAATTGATAAGAAAGAATCTCGACAATCTATGTGCGTAATTGGAACATATCTTCTCTTAAACTTTTAACCTTAGTTTTAACCTTAATTGCCTTGGTATAGTATGGTACGCAATGCGTTTTTTTGCTTCTGGAAAATTGTAAGCAACCCAGGAATCCATCGCATAATCTCAAAAGATCCTGCACTACTCATGACCTGTTTTTGATTTGGCAATACTTAAGCATAAATCTTCAAAAAATGAGCCTCCCCCCATTGCTCAGAATTGATTTATCAATGACAGATGGAGGGAAACCAGATCTAGGTCCTGCTGCTACATATTTTTTACAAAAATTATATGTGACATCCTTTCGTTTAATTTCATCAAACACATATTATGGTGCGTGTGATTTCAAATAAGACAACTGATCACTGCATGACACTTGACAGACTCCATTTCACACATAACTAATTTCAAACACTAGTAAATCAAGAACAACAAGTAGTTGTAATTTGTCACATGACCCATAGATATGAATCATTGCATATACATTTCTACTAGATCAGAAAACGGAAGTGGACCATAGTGATTATCTATTGAACATCCCGCGTATCACAATAAACATTTTTATAAAAAACAACAATGATAAAAGGCTAAAATTGTAATTAGATATTGAGACATGAATATTCAATATAAAATAGACGTTATATTAAAATGTATTAAATTTTTAAAAAAAGTAAAAAAAACTGTTAAATCTTGACCTCTGCATAAAGGTTTATGTACTTTAAGATGGTTTTAAAGATTTGCATGAGAAAAAAACTTTGTTTCTAAAAGACAATTATTAACATAAACAACGGCTCATCTTCTTTTCTATCGTGGGATTTTGCGTGAGAAAGTAACACATTTTTAACACATGAATAACAACACATATAACAAGAATATGGTTTTAAACTTTTTCAAAATTTTATCATTTTAGTTATCGGTGTGGGTGGAGCATACTACCGGATGCCAAACAATAAAAATATTCACAAAATCTCAAACAGTACAATTTTGTGTTATTATATATTACTAGTTGCTGGGTATCGTAAGAAGTCATTATAATTCTGTCCTGATCATAGTGAGGGCATTCTCTTTGAAGCTGATTTATAAAACCTTCCTTACTTATATAGTCCTGGATGAATGAATCCAGAAAATACCTGATATTGTTTAACTCAGTTTTTCAATTTTCAGTAATGGAATATCTGAAGTATTCTTAACAACTGTTATAAGTGATTGGCGTAGCAGACTTGTTTTCTAAATCTGTCATATTTGTAAAACAGACTTGATTAAAATGCTTGACCATTTTCGTGATAGAGATCGTTCTGTTGGCTCTTGATTCATAAGGCTGGTATACAATGCTGAGGTATGGATTTTGAAAGATAATCAGATAGTGTTTCCTGTATGTGTTAGCATATGACTCCACTGCAAAAGAAGGACCACATAGAATGTAGTTTGTGTTTTTGTTTTATTTTATTGCAGTCGAAGTTCTCAGATATCAAGGGGCCCACAGCCTGGGGCTAACACTTGAACTCTATATGAGATACATATTAAAATATTCCATTTAAGTCATTTATTTCTCAAACACTGAATTAGTAAAGAAATTGAGAACATAATTTAACCTTTTCATATCTTGTACATCTTTTCTTTTGGTCTCTTGGTCTTACGTATTGTGTAAAATGTTTGACCAAGTAGCCTCATGCCAGATTGTTCTGACAAACCCCTATACAGCGAGACCTTAGACACTTGAGGAGAATGTCTAGTAGGCATTCAAGTTCTCTCCTTTGTCTCCCGCAAAAGAAGGCCAACATACTTCACAATAATGTGATTTGTCTTCCATGTTTGCTTGATCCATGATGCATGATTGACTTTCTGCATGATCAGGAGAATTGTTTAACATGATCCAACAAAGTTGACTTCCACACAAAAGAAAAACCACATATTTCACAAGAATGTGGTTTGTCTCTTTTTTGTTTTAATTTTCTTATCACTTTGTTTTTTCTGGGGATGGGTACTTCTACCGGATGCCAAACATTCTCCCATTAGTTTAGTTCCTCCAACTGAAAGAGCTTTTAAGATTCTTACTATCAATTTAAGTGCTATTGTTTGTATTTCTTTTGCACTTACTTCACCGGGTATATTTGCCAGATAGTTTTGGAAATTCTTTTTCATTAGCCCGGTTGCTTATATAATGACTAGTATGATTGATACCTCCTGAAGATTCCAGTTGTTTTTTTTCATGTCGTACATAAGTCCTTACTATTTTGTTATTTTCTCCCTCTCTGCACTGTTAAGGCCAGTATCATTAGGGACGCTTACTTCAACTAGGGTTGCCACATTCTTCTTCTTGTGCCATGTCAGGCTTAATAGCCCAATTTTCTAGGTACGTAGCTGTAGGAATTTTGTAGCCAAAGTCAATGGTGTATGACTTATTTCCAACTGTTCTTGCTGGTAAACATGTTCCCAGGATTTGCTACTACATTGGATATTCAGGTTTTTACAGATTTTCCAGTGGAGATATTTACATACTCCATTGTGTCGCATTGTATAATAGCCGTCCTGCAACAGGACTTACGTATGTCAGGTGGCTCACACTCTCTACTGTGTGGCAGAACCTGCACTTGTTGTTATTGCTGAGACCACTCTTCTTTTCAAAAACATTAATCATCAACCCTTTATCTTGAGCGACCATTGTCATTTTCTCCTGATCACAGTGAGGAAATCCTTTTTTAAGCCAATCTACAGAGGCTTCTTTACCGATATATTCCTGTGATAGTTCATCCAGGAAATACTTTCCATGCTGTTTGTTAGTCCATCCCTCCAGTTTTCTGCAATGGAAGTTTTTTTTTGCCAACTCTTTTGGGCTATTTCCATTGTGGGTGTGCTTTCTGTTTCTGTCTCATTTGTAATACACTCTTGTGCAAAATGTTTGGCCAGTTTTGTGATGAAAGTAGTTCTACTGGCTTTCTTTTCTTGTTCTTATACACCATTTTCCGGTTTGCATTCTGTGAGCTAATCAGATATTACCCCGTGCTCACAATAGAGACTCAGTGTTGACAGTTAATCTCTGATAAACCCATACATCCTGCTCCTCTTGGAGATAATCTTGATAGACATTGGTTTCTGTATATGACTCTGTTTAATGTTAACATTTTTCTTGTTTTAGTGTCGCCTGTTAATTTCTTTCTGTGGCCAGTCAACAATACCCAAGCTATACGTCACAATTGGCATTGCTAATTGGTTGATGACAGTCACTTTGGTTTTGTTTGTTAGTTCAGTTTTGCAATTTTTTCTGACACAGCACACATACTCTTTGCTTATTTTTTCTGACACAGCACACATACTCTTTGCTTATTTTTTCTGACACAGCACACATACTCTTTGCTTATTTTTTTCTGACACAGCACCCATACTCTTTGCTTATTTTTTTCTGACACAGCACACATACTCTTTGCTTATTTTTTTCTGACACAGCACCCATACTCTGTGCTTATTTTTTCTGACACAGCACCCATACTCTTTGCTTATTTTTTCTGACACAGCACACATACTCTTTGCTTATTTTTCTGACACAGCACCCATACTCTGTGCTTATTTTTTCTGACACAGCACCCATACTCTGTGCTTATTTTTTCTGACACAGCACCCATACTCTTTGCTTATTTTTTTCTGACACAGCACACATACTCTTTGCTTATTTTTCCTGACACAGCACATATACTCTTTGCTTATTTTTTCTGACACAGCACACATACTCTTTGCTTATTTTTTATGACACAGCACACATACTCTTTGCTTATTTTTTTCTGACACAGCACACATACTCTTTGCTTATTTTTTCTGACACAGCACACATACTCTTTGCTTATTTTTTCTGACATAGCACACATACTCTTTGCTTATTTTTCCTGACACATCACACATACTCTTTGCAATTTTTTGACACAGCACACATACTCTTTGCAATTTTTTATGACACAGCAGACATACTCTTTGCAATTTTTTCTGACACAGCACACATACTCTTTGCAATTTTTTCTGACACAGCACACATACACTTTGCTTATTTTTCTCTGATCTTGGTATCCTCATCAATCTGTATGTTTTCTATGCGGATCTTCTTTCCAGTTCTGATACAGCATTTGCCACATTTATCCAAACAAAATTTCATACCGATATCTTTAGAGAAGGCATGTACAATTTGCTCACTTAATTCGGCATCTGAACTGGCATATAGCTTGAGGTCATCCATGAAGAGCAGGTGGTTGACATTTTTGTTGGTTCTTGTTAGCGGCCCTCACTCAGGTTGTAGTAACTCCAACTTTTACTTGGTAATTTGCTCCTCCCATATGTGTTTTAATATGATCCAACAAATTTGACTTCCATGAAAAAGAAAAACCACATACGTCACAACAATGGGGTTTCTCTTCCGTATGTGTTTTAATATGTCTCAACAAATTTGACTTCTGTACAAAAGAAGAACCACATAGTTCACAAGAATGTGATTTATCTGATTTTTAAAATTTCCTCCTTAGAAGATTGTTATGCTGGGTATGGGGCAGCCAAATGTGCTGCCAACATTACCCTGCTTTTTATTGAAACCAACCGAGAGCTCTTTTTAGTATCCTCGCTGTTCCTTTAAACACAATTGTCTGGATCTCTTTTGCACTTGATTCACCAGGAATATTAATTAGGTAGGACTTCAAGTTCTTCTTCATAAGCCGTGTGGTATGACTGATATCTCTCTAAGATTCCAGGTTCTTTTCATATCATACATGAGACCTTGGTATTTGGTCTGTTTCTTTCTTTTAGCTCTGTTCAGGCCGCCGTCATTAGGAACACATACTTCAATCAAGATTGCAACTTTCTCCGTCATTCCATATAACTATGTTAGGTTTCACAGCAGTATTTGCAAGGTAGGTGACTGTAGGGATTACATGGTCGTAATGTACGGTATATAAGTCATTTCCAACTGTTCTTTCCGATTGATGTTTGCAGGACTTGCTGCTACACTGGATGTTTTATTTTTTACAGATGGACCAGTGAAGGTACTTGCATACTCCATCATGTCTCGCTGTATATTAGCCATCCATAAAAGAACCTTGCAACTTGATATCAGATGGCCAACACTTTGCAATTCTGTATGGCATAATCTGCATTTATTGTCATTACTGATCTCTGCCATCTTCTTGAATGCATTGGTCATCAAACCTTGTTCTTGAGCAGCCATTATGACCCTTTCCTGATCGGTGTGGAGGGCTCCCCTCTTGAGCCAGTCCAAGGAACCTTCTTTGTCTATGTATTCTTGAGAGAGTTCGCCCCAAAATACTTTGCACGCTGATGTTAGTCCCATTCTTTAAGGTTCATCCTCTGGAAGGTAACGGTATATTTCTGCTGGCTCTTTCTTACTATTTCTGTTGCACACTTATTTCGTGTTTCGTCCTCATCTGAGACAGCTGTGACCAAAATGTTTGGCTTTTCTCTTGATGTTCGTATATTATTGAGAGGGTGTTATTCTGAGAGTTCTCAGATACTGACTGGTGCTCACAATAGTTGCCCTATGTTGATGATTGATCACTGGGAGTCCTAGACTTCCTTCTCCCCTAGGCAAATAAAGCCTTAGTAAACATTGATTTCTATATATTATTTTATAAAGCGTTAGTAGGTTCCGTGGCTTTACCTCAAGCCGATTGATGTATTTTTGTTGCCAGTCAATGATACCAAAGCTGTATGTTATTACTGGCATAGCAAGTCTCCTGTCTGTGTTAGCATATAACTCAACAAAGTTGACTTCTCTCCAAAAGAACCACATATTTCACAAGAATATGGTTTTTCGTCCGTATATGTTTCCATGTGCTTAAACAAAGTTGGCTTACATGCTAAAGGAGAACGACATAGTTAACAAGAATGTGGTTTGTCTCCCGTATGTTTTGCCATATGTCTCAACAAAGTTGACTTCTGTGCAAAAGAAGAACCACACACTTCACAAGAATGCGGTTTGTCTCCTGTATGTGTTTTCATATGATCCAACATATGTGATTTCTGTGCAAAAGAAAGACCACATACTTTACAAGAATGTGGTTTGTCTCCCGTATGTGTTTTTATATGTCTTAACAAATTTGACTTGTGTGCAAAAGAGGAACCACATACTTCACAAGAATGTGGTTTGTCTCCCGTATGTGTTTTCATATGATTTAACAAATTTGACTTGTGTGCAAAAGAGGAACCACATACTTCACAAGAATGTGGTTTGTCTCCCGTATGTGTTTTCATATGATTTAACAAAGTTGACTTCCGTGCAAAAGAAGAACCACATACTTCACAAGAATGTGGTTTGTCTCCTGTATGTATTTTCATATGATCCAACAAATGTGACTTCTGTGTAAAAGAAAAACCACATACGTCACAAGAATGTGGTTTGTCTCCCATATGTGTTTTTATATGTCTACAAATATTTGACTTGTGTACAAAAGAAGAACCACATATTTCACAAGAATATGGTTTGTCTCCCGTGTGTGTTTTCATATGACTCGACAAAGTTGACTTTTGTGCAAAAGAAGAACCACATACTTTACACGAATGCGGTTTGTCTCCTGTATGTGTTTTTATATGATCCAACAAATGTGACTTCTGTGCAAAAGAAGAACCACATACTCTACAAGAATGTGGTTTCTCTCCCGTATGTATTTTGATATGTCTCAACAAATTTGACTTCTGTGCAAAAGAGGAACCACATACTTCACAAGAATGTGGTTTGTGTCCCGTATGTGTTGTCATATGACTCAACGAAGTTGACTTTTGTGAAAAAAAAGAACCACATACTTTATAATAATGTGATTTGTCAGACATGTGTGACTGCATCTGATGCTACAAAATGTATATGCAATGTAGTGTATGATGATAGGCACGCTAAAATTTTATATGAAAAAATGTATAATTATTTTAAACCTTTTTAAATCACCAATGAAAAAAGTCCTTATCCATTAATGAATTTCTTTTCATTGCTTCAAATCCTGTAAATACAAAATAAATTTGAAAAAATACAATTCATGTGTAAAATTGAATTTCTCATGTTGATTTTTATTAAAAATATCAAAAACACTTATTATTAATGAAATTAAAAAAAGAAGGATTGATTATTCCTATTATTTGGATTCTTCAGAATACACTGAGGAGGTTTTGAAAATGTTACTAGAAAAGAAGATCGTAGTAAAATATTTTACATAGATTTTACGGCTTTAAGTAAATTCACGGAGAAATATGTCTGAACATTACTTGTCATTGATGATATATTAACCTTTCAAAATACTTCTCAAAATTAGATTTAATGTCAGAGTACTGGCAGCTTAAATTAAGGATGATAAAGAGAAAACGGTGTTCACCTGCCACCAAGGTTTGATTCACTTTTTGTGATGGCGTTCAGACTCATGAATCCCTCGAAGTCATCTAGGAATTAATGTCCATAGTTCTACAGGAATGTTATGCATTACCATATTTGGATGAAATTTCAATATTCTCAGATACGATGGAAAGTTACATGATATAAATAGGGTACTAGCCAGTTTACATGAGCACAATGTCAAGTTGAAAGCAATGAAGTGTGTAGTTTTTAGGAAAAAAGTACAGTATCTCGTTAAAAGCCATGAAGTGTTTTTTAGGAAAAAAGTACAGTACCTGGTTGAAAGCCATGAAGTGGGTGTTTTTAGGAAAGAAGTACAGTATCTGGGGTTCATAGAGCATAAACACAGATCATGTAAGTTAAGCAACGTTTAGCCCGGTTATTGCTAAAATTGGTGACCAATTTGGCAATAGCTGTATGTTGACACCTTCCTGCAAGAGTTGCAAAAACCTAACGTCGTCATCTGCTCTGACAGGGATATATATGCGACTGAGGACCGCTTGTGAATTTCATACTCCCCTGAAACTTTCTCCTTTGGAAGAAACTAGTTAAACCCGGATAGAGTTAGTGCTGACGCACACAATATCTGGGGTTCAAAGTAATTGAACGGGTTATACAGTCTGACGTGGACAAATTCAAATCGAGAAAATTGATTTCAACTTCATTGATATTATGTCATATTATTTGTGATTTAAAAAATGTTCAGAGATCGCCAAGCTGTTAGTTTAGAAATTTTTGTTAGTTTCTCATGATATGAGGAAACATTTTGAGTGATGAACCAGAAATCATTTTGATGATTTTGCTGTTGAAATCTTTCACAAATGATCAGCTTTTTATCATGCTAATCTGAGAAATGATGTCGTTATGGCAACCAATTATGCAAGATGTCCTATATCTAAATAGAACTACCAAGCAGCTTTACTCCTTGTAACAATCACTAGGAGTTTATTCTCTTTCATGTAAAGATGAGGAAGGGGATGAAAAGTTTACTTGCTTATATCTTCCAGATGATTATCATAGATAACATTTGAAATCCAAATTTCATAACAAACACATATCTAGGCATCTAAAATACACAGATTCTTTTACTCATAGTCGACAGAAAAATAAAAGTTTATACAAATAACAAGAGGGAGATAACAGTTCCTTACTAAGGTTATATGGACACAATGCCACTTTCAGTCATAACCAGAAGAAAAATAAAAGCCCATAACAATAGCAAAGGGGGAGTAACAGCAGTAATAATAAATATCAAGAAGAGTTAACAATGAAACATACAATCATACACCAAGCAAAATTAATAATGATTCACACTTATTGAAAAACTAAAATAATCTGTTTTTTTTAAGCAAAGTTCAAAATCACTGGATTAAACAACTTCCCAGAAGGGTTTTACCAACTGAAATAAATTATTTAAAAAAAACAAGAGATATAATACTCCAATTTTATTTAAATGCTGCATCTATAATTCAACTATCCACAAATATTCTTATAATATAACGGGCAGGATACACATGTGAGAAAATCAGCAGCTGTATGATAGCTTACCAACCATAAAACCAATTGGGTGTCGTCATTTTAGCCTTTCTTTCCTTTTGTTATATGACCAAACCTTTGAAGCACACATACATACTAGCCAAGTAATTAACGATTTTCCCTACACAAATTCAGATCATCAACTTATGAAAGCCCCATTAGTAATTACTTCAACCTTGTCAGCTATCAAAATTGATGCCCCTCAAAATACAAAATAGTTTAATTCTATGTCGTTTTCACTTTTCAAAACAGTTAATGTTAATGTGTACTATCACAATCCGGTAAGTTAATGTGTACTATCACAATCCGGTAAGTAAATATGGAATTTCCATTATTGCGAGGAAAAACAAAAACAAGTTTGCAACAAATGTTAGTTTTACAATGTTTGCACAATAAATAACACTCAAGATGAGAACAGTAGTCTTAATAATCTAAATAATACAAAGAATCATTCCTCATCTAAAAAAATTCAAAATCGTAATATTGTAATTTGTTTAAGAATCATATTTTTTAATTTAGTCAAACTTATTTGTAAAGTTTGTTGAATGTGTTTTTGAGAGAACTTAAAAATAAAACATAATACGTTTCTTTAATTATCAGCATTTTTTAAACAAATGAATAGAAAATTTGATAACTGCATTTCCAAATAAATTAACCGGAAAACTCTTTTATATACTTACGTGTGTACACAGTTTCTAATACATCGACCACTCATATTAAAACCATGCGACGAGAATACAAACATTTCATTACAGAAATGAGAAAACAACAACTGAATGTCAAAAAGACAAAAAATGTCTAAATTTGCGAAATTTGGCTGAAAAAGTCGATACTTCCAAAATGGAGGATCGATTTACTAAAACGTAGTATTAGAAACAGCACACACCTTAAAACATTGATTTTTTAGAATCTGTTAGATTAGTGACCATTCAATAACCCACTGAAAAAAAAAACGAAAATTAAAAATGCACCAAACTTTTTTTTTAACTTTAAATTTGTTAACTAGAGAAAAAAAAATTATAAAAATATTTTTTTCTTTTGTAAACAATAAAAAAGTTGTTTTGGTGAATGTGTGGAATCTTTTTTTTTTTTACTTTAACAACGAAAAAAAAAATTACAACAAAAAATAACGCTGGCATATGTGCACCAACCTTCTTTTTTGTTACTTTAACGGCAAACAATTAGTTTTCTGAATATTAAGCAATGTAATTCCTTATGTTATCAGTGGTAGACAATTCTGTACATTGCTTTATATCCAGAAAAATTGTTTGCGGCAAATTTAAATGTGATAATTCTTTTTAGCTTACCCAAAAACCTATAGAAGTGGTCATCATGTTAAAGATGATTGTTAAAGTGAAGTGGTCATCATGTTAAAGATGATTGTTAAAGTGAAGTGGTTATCGTCTTAAAGATGATTGTTAAAGTGAAGTGGTTATCGTCTTAAAGATGATTGTTAAAGTGAAGTGGTCATCGTCTTAAAGATGATTGTTAAAGTGAAGTGGTCATCATGTTAAAGATGATTGTTAAAGTGAAG